>NC_041385.1:493255887-493447254 GCF_002162155.2 Triticum dicoccoides
CAGCAGCGGCGAGCGGCGGCGTTGGGCGGCGGGGCTAGCGGTGCATCTCGGGTGGTGGTGGTGGTGGGGGTCGGCGACGGCGGCTATTTAAGAGGGGGGCGGCGCTAGCTTGGGGAAGGGGGCGCCGGGTCGGGGTCGGCCTTGGGAGGCATGCCCCGGCCGGACTCGGCCTCGGTGGAGGCGAGGACTCCCTCCCGCAGGGAGGTGGCGGCGGCGCGGGCTTGGCCTGGCTCGGCTGGGCCTTCGGCCCAATCGGGCGCGCGAATAGTTTTTTTTTAAATAAGATTCCTCCGAAAATAAATCCTAGAAAAATAAATAAAAAACTGAAAATGCCAAAACAAATTTTCACCGTCTAAATAAAATATTTAGAACAAGATAAACATTTTCTTGGCCTAAAAGTGCAATTTTGAAAACGTGCAATTTTTCTAATTCAAATAGAATTGCAATAAAATCCAAATAAAATTATTTATTTGATTTTAATATTTTTCCTCTAATACTTCATTTATTTTGGAGAAGCCATATTATCTCCTCTCATAAAATTTTATTTTAGAAATATTAGAAAAGAAAAATACTTAAAACCAAATGATCCTCTTTTCAAAATTTGAGAAAACTCAAATATGAAAATAACGAAATCCCAACTCTCTCCGTGGGTCCTTGAGTTGCTTAGAATTTCTAGGATCAAGCCAAAGTGCAATAAAATATGATATGCAATAATGATCTAATGTATAACATTCCAATTTGAAAATTTGGGATGTTACATCATCCAACCCTTATAGATATTGAAACAAAGGTAGCCATCCATTGCAGCGTAGTGGATGTGGTCTATATCTAGTACATTCCGCTGCCATGCATGACGATGAAACGTGTATGAAGGTTTCTCCAGTTTACCATACGAAGGATGAACCATGGCTCCTGCCAGGGTCAGCATTGAAGGCTGATCACTTGAGGGCATCAGCCGATTCTTCTGGAGGTCGAAGGGGTTGCCTACAACGAGGCATATTCGACCCAGGACTCTTTCGTCGTTCCTAAAGTCTATAGTAACGAATTTGACTAGGTCACTCTTGAGGAAGTTCTTAAAATCCTGGCATTCAACGTCGGCATGGCATATGTGGTAGACCAAGCATAATTCATGCACGCAAACCTGGATCACGGCGGGTTCTTCCTCTCTTCCTCCTTTAGATCCTTCTCTCGTCCCAGGACTATGGTGCACTCAACATCTAGCCTAGTGGCCCACTCATCATTTGAGTTTTCGAACATGTGTCTGAAGCGAGCAAGGCATCCTTTCACCGTCGCGGAATAACGGGTGTAGATGACGTCGAACTCATCGCCGGTGATGGTTCTAACCTTGTACTCACCTCGACCATGGAGATTTGGGAGGCCATGGATTTCGGAGGAGGGTTAGGATTAGTGGAACTATCGTAATGTGAAAGGACGGGATGACTAGGAGCAAACTACCGTAATATTAAAGGACATGTGGGGATGAGTAGGAGCGAACTACCAGCGTGCGAACGGCAGGGTAGTGGCTTTCCATTCTCCAATGATACGGGCTTCCGAGAGCCCTTGGATCTGAGATCGAACGGTTGCATGGCGTGATTCTAGACCTATGGGTGAATATCCTATCCTGGAGGGTTATTCTGCAAATTTTCAGCAACTTAGCATGCGACCGTTTGATCTCAGATCCAAGGGCTGCCAGCAGCCCATATCATGGTCGCGCCTACCACAACCGTCGCGTCGCTCACGCGGTCGCGCCCTTGAAGATTTAACATGGTGCGTTAGGCTATCTAATGTTGGCATGTCATACATAGTCATCACTTAGTCGCTCATACTACAACAAGGTTAGCTATAAGGTTGGCTATAAGTGTATTTTTTTACTTCTCTCTATCTCTTTCTTCGTAGTATTTATTGCATTTGCCAAGGAGTGGCCTCTTCCAATGAAATGGTGCTTAGATGAGGTGTTAAGGGCATTAAATGGCTTAGCAATCAAGTCCCCAATGCATAGGTGCTTAGTTTTTTGTTGCTAAGTTTGCTTCATTTAATTAGCTATAGACTCAAAATTGTCTTTTCACCTAGGTACATGCACTTAGCACCGTTTCTTTCTTGGGTCACCAAACTAGTCTCTCTCTTCTTAATTAACTTGCCACATCAGACTTTATGCCTATGTGGCAAGATTAGCACCTGTAGGAGCAAGTAAGTACAATAGTGGGCTATAAGCCCGCTTTACATGGCATTTTTGCATATGTGGAGGAAAGAGGCAAGGAAAAAGTGGAGGAACGGAGGGAGTACTATGTAAAGAGTTAGGTGTCGCACGGTGTCCAGAAAATATGGTGATAGTGTGAGGTGGGCCATGTAATCACTGAGCCTGCGTGTTTCCACTGCTCTTGCACTCCTCCGCTATAAGAATGGAGAAAATTGTAATCTAGTAGTACCTCCTTTCGCCGAAAGCGTGGGACATCCAGCAGTCCTACCACCTCAGTAATAATGACCAATGAGCCATCAAATCACATAGACCCAGCAGTAAGTTGGATGGATGAAGCAACCATCACTCTTGAATCCGCTTCTCCCTTCAACGCAGGCGCCAGTGAGAGGTCGCATCCGCTCTTCCCGGGCATGAATGAGGCACCAATTCTTTGGAGCGGCGCTGACCGTTTTGGGCGGGAAGCGCGCGGGGGCGATGGAGGGGCTTTGAGTGGGCCAGGCTGGTCAGGAGCGGGCGTGGCAGTTGTCCGCCTGTCCCTACCGGACGCCCGGAAATGAGAGGATGCACCGACTCTCGCGGCTAAAATCGTACACTACACACCATCTCTTTGTAGGAGTAGGTCAATCTGTTGCTCTCTCTAACACACACATGATGTTAAACACACACACACACACACACACCGGTTCATAGAATAGGAAAATCGTGCGAGTGCGAAGCCACAGGAAGTGAGATACAAATGGAGTATGTACAAGAAGAGAAGAGGTGACGAATATTCCATCAAACCTGGACTGAGGAGTAGTGCTCCCTCCGTCTAGGTGTTAAGTCATCTTACGGAAATCAGATATTCCCAAAATGTTTAGGCGTCGTCCATTAACTTCGCATCTCAATCCCCTCCTGGCCTCATTGCTAGCGAGCGTTGTTACTTAGGGAGCATTTGGATCCTTAGAAAGAACAGCTTATAGCATAGCTGGGCAAGGTTAGGCGTTTGGAACTATTAAAATATGTTAGCTTTTGTGGGCCAGCTAGCTTGGGTGGGCTAGAAAAACCTTGCTAGCTCAAGAGAGCTAGATCGGCTCGCTTCTGACGGCAAACTTCGCATGGTAGTAACATAGACTAGTAACATATGCATGTTACTAGTCCGAGTTACTCACCACTACGACCAGCCTAAGCAATGTAACCAAACGCCCCTTACTCTGCCTTGTTATCTCCCCGGAAACCCAATGTATGGAGCGCAACTATGCGTTGATCAGTCAAGAAAACAAAGTCGGCTTGCATGCGAGTTAATACGTGGCCCTGCATGGTAGCTAAAATGGCATCTCTTAGTTTTTTGGATTAATTGTTGCGTTTAGAGATAGAAATCAGGGCTTTGATTGGAGGAATGACCGGTCAAGTTTCTCCTTCTCCTCCAATCTGCTTGCACCTTGGTCCTGCTTCACCTTCTAACGTGACTTATTACAAGACGGAGGGAGTAGTACGAGATACGGTGGCACACTGACTTAGGTCGAATACAAGTGCCCAAAATTGTGTGCATGTTATAATAAGGATTCACTTAAAATAGTACATGAGCAAACAGAGGGATCAATTGGACAGTGTTCCCGAGCAGTAGTGAGATGTGTGAGGTAAGATACACCGATGGCGCTTTTAATTTTTCTTATTAATTTGTTTGTTTCACCCTCTGACTGGTGGGACCCAACGTACTTCTTGGAGAGAGGTAAGGTGACTAAGGCTGCATTATTTCTGCACCAATGTGGATAGTCTTACCACCAAAGCCACATGCCACGATTATGATTTAAATCCCAATGACTCCCACACAAAAAAACACGGCATGCTTGTCCCATGAGTGCGGGAATGTATAAGAGGTTATTTTACTCTAGTTGAACATAACGGGAGGATTGTGTAGCTGGTTAGCTTGTTCGCTCATCAAACTTGAGGTCTCGGGTTCGATAACTACACTTGAGCATAATTCGTGCCAGGAGGATTCTTTGACTGGTCAAAATGGATGGATACGGAGCTATACGATCTTGTAGTGACCGTATAATCACCTCATCATGTATAAGCTACAGCCTTGGCTCTTGTTTTCTAGGGTTTGCACTTTCACACTCTCTCTCCAGTATATATATACACGCTGGAGCCTCAGTGCTTGTAGTTGCTCTCTTCGCACTCTCTCACCCTCTCCAGATCTAAACAAGACTTTGTTGGCCTCTCTCTCCCCTCATTGCTGGTCAAAGAGCCGGCAGGATCCATCCACCGGGAAGGGAAGGAGGCTTAACGCTGTCGCTGTCGGTGAGGAAGGGAATCCACTACCAGCGCAGCTGTTGTTAAGGCATATCTCTCTTGATGTAGTTTTGGCGATTGATGACAACATGTTTGCGGACTAATCGTGTGCTTTGAGCATTTCAGACATTCATCCATTGGCACGAGACGATTCCTTCCCCTTGGAGTTTTAATCAAGACGGTGTAGCTCTTTCGTCTCTGTTTTGGTGGGCATGTTTCGTAGGATTCACCATACTATCAAGAGGGGATCCACTTTTGGTAAGGCTAGGGTGGAATCAACACGTACACATCCGTTTTGCACCCACTAAGCCTTCCCTCTTTGATGGAGGCTTTCTTCCCCTTCTGTGTATGTGGCTTGGTCCCAGCAGTAGTACCGTGGTGCCCAGCGGTAGTACCGCTCAAGAGCCACAGGCGGTGGTACCGCTCTACAGCGGTAGTACCGCCTGTGGGTCCTCAGCCATAGTACCGTTGTGGTACCAGACTCCTACCACGTCGACTCGAGGGGGTCGCCTCTCGTGTCGGATTGAGCAGCACTAAGCAGCGGCAGTAGAAGCGGTAGTACCACTCGAGAGCGGTAGTACCGCCCTACCACCGCGGCAGTACCGCACCGGGTCCATCCTCTGCTCATCTGCTTGCCCTCCCTGGCTGCGGTAGTACCTCCCTCTGCGGGGCTGTTCTGGGGGGTAACGGTTGGATTGTTCCCCCCACTATATAAGGGGGTCTTCTTCTCCAAAGTTGACCTACCTCTTCCCCCAAAAGCTCCATTGTTGCTCCAAGCTCCATTTTCTTCCGATCTCTCTCCCTAGCCAATCAAACATGTTGATTTGCTCGGGATTGGTTGAGAAGGCCCCGATCTACACTTCCACCAAGAGAAATTTGATTCCCCCACTAATCCCTAGCGGATCTTGTTACTCTTGGGTGTTTGAGCACCCTAGACGGTTGAGGTCACCACGGAGCCATAGTCCATTGTGGTGAAGCTTCGTGGTGTCGTTGGGAGCCTCCAGTTAAGTTGTGGAGATTGCCCCAACCTTGTTTGCAAAGGTTCGGTCGCCGCCTTCAAGTGCACCAATAGTGGAATCACGGCATCTCGCATTGTGTGAGGGCGTGAGGAGAATACAGTGGCCCTAGTGGCTTCTTGGGGAGCATTGTGCCTCCACACCGCTCTAATGGAGACGTACTTCCCCTCAAAAGGAAGGAACTTCGGTAACACATCCTCGTCTTCACCAGGTCCACTCTTGGTTATCTCATGCCTTTACTTGTGCAAGCTTATTTGTGTTGGATCCCTTGCTTGCTTGTGTACTTGTTGTTGTTGCATGTTATAGGTTGCTCACCTAGTTGCATATCTAGACAACCTACTTTGATGCAAAGTTTAGTTTGTTAAAGAAAAGCCAAAAATTGTTAGTTGCCTATTCACCCCCCCCCTCTAGTCAACTATATCAATCCTTTCAATTGGTATCATAGCCTCGTCTCTTTATTAAGGACTTTGTCGTCCGAAGAGTATGGTTGGCACCATAGACGGTAGGGAGGAGCACTCTGGTGTGAATCCGAGCTCGACTACGGGTGATGGGGGAACCGCGGTGTCTCATGAGGAATTCAATGTGGCTTTGGACACATTGAAAACCTACATGACAACCGAGGTTGAAAGCATGTTTAATAAATTCTTAGAAGGACTTAAACTATCTACCTCGCCGTTGAAAGTGGGTGATCCCACAGACAAGGTGATGGATGCTAACTCCGACAAGGGGGAAGCTACTAGTGAAAAGGGTCCTTCTACTAGTGGTAGAAATGGTACCGGCATCTTTGCCCATGTGGAACCTTCAATTTATGGAGGACCGATTCCTTCCACTCATTTAAATCATGTTGGCCCTCCTCCTAAGATTGTGAAAAATGAGGACTTTGATTCTTGGGTTTATCGCTTCAATCGTCATTTAAATCATGTGTACCAATCTTTGGAGAATCATTGAAGAAGGTTTCCATCCACATGACCGAAGCAACTTCACCCCTAGAGAAGCCGTGGATAATCAATTCAATGAGAATGCTCTCTTCATCATTCAAGATGTAATCCTACCCGAAGATCTCCCTCATCTTCGACCCTTCGCCATGGCCAAAGATGCATGGCATTGTGTTGTTTCCCTCTATAAGGGAAGTGCAAGCATTCAATGCTCCAACTATGAAGTGGTGCAAGATGAAGCCAATGAGTTTGCAATGAAAGAAGATGAAGAACCTCATGAGCTCTTTCGGAGAGTAACCAAACTTGCGGTCTCACTCCGAGATCATGGGAGCAAGGACACAGATGACAATTGGATCAAGCGCAAGTTCCTCAAAGCAATGATGCCTTACGACAAGGCCTTGTCCTCTGTCATTCGTCAAAGACCGAACTTCCACTCCTTGACCTCAAATGAAGTGTTGGATGAGTTTGTGGAAATGAAGATCTTGGACAAGACCGCCGACAATGCGGTGTTGCACTCTCAAAGAGCAAAGAAACCCAACCTTGCCTTGAAGGCCAAGGTTATTGTGGAAGAAGAGGAAGAAGAGGAAGATGAGGAGAACAACCCCGAAGATACAAAATATGATTATCATGAGCACATGGCTCTTGCTTCAAGGCAATTTTGGAGCAAGAAGAACACAAGGCCCAACTTCAACAAGAACAACTGAAGTGGGTTCAAGGGCAAGCAACGTGTGAGAACATGTTACAATTGTGGAAATGTGAGCCATTCTATTGTGGATTGCCCTTACGAGAAGTGGGAAGACAATGGTGGCAAGCTCATCCAAAAAGACAAAGCCAAGTCCTTCCCCAACAAGAACAACTTCACCAAAAAGACTCCTACTCGAGGGTTGGTGGTTCAAGAAGAATACCATGAGGATGACGATGATGATGAAGATAGTGAAGCCATGGACATGGCCTCCATTGCTATCGCCACAACTCCACGGGTGTCCCTCTTCGACTCACCCAATGAGAACATCACCGCCAAGTGTCTCATGGCTAAAGCCACCAACAAGGTAACCACCAACATTAAAACCACCATCATTACTAATTCCTCCTTGACGGATGGCATTGATGAAAGTGAGGGTTCTAATGAGGAAGTGGATGAATTTGAGTCTTTTATGAGTAAGCTCAAGGGCAAATCCAAGAAGCACTTTGTTGCTCTCTTGGAACAACTTGGTGAAGCCAATGACATGATCGAGGCTCATGAAGAAACCATCTCTAAGATGGAAGGTCATAGTCGTGACTATGCCGATGAGATATAGGATCTCTCTAATGCTCTTGAGGAAGAGCGTGGGCATCGTTTGGCTCTTGAGGAGTCACACAACGATTACCATGCTAAGTTAAAGAAAGATCTTGATCATGCTCTTGTTGTGTCTCGTGTGCTAACTTCCAAGAAGGATAAACTTGGCATTGACCATGCTAGACTCAAGGAGTTTGATATACTCGACAAGGCCCACAAGGTCTTGAAGGGTGCTCATGCTAGCCTCAAGGAGTCTCATGATCAACTCCAAGTTAAGCTAACCAAAGAAAAAGCCACCTTTCCTCATATGGTATTAATTGATAATGCAAATGCCACTAACCCATTTTGTGAGCATGTGCATCTTGTTGAGGAGAATGCCAAGTTTAAGGAGCAACTCGAGAAAGGCCTTGTGACGTGCATACAAGGTGAGAAGAACCTCAACAACCTTTTGAGCAATCAAAAGGAGGTTGTGGCCAAGGAGGGAGTTGGGTTCACACCCAAGTCCAAGAACAAGAAGAAGAACAACAAGGCCAAACGACCTCCTCATCTCAAGCAAACTTTTGTGAAGGAGGGAGAGGGTGCTCCTAAGGAGAAGAAGAACAATGTGAAGGGTGGTGATGTCAAAAAGGGCAATGCCACCCCTTCCAACAAAGCCGGTGGCTTTAACCCTTCTTATGTGTTGTGTCATGCTAGTGATGGGCATGTTTATGCTAAATTTGTTGGTTCTCCTTATGAGAACATTGAATGGTATATTTGGGTTCCTAAGACCCTTGTTACTAACATCAAAGGACCCATTACTAAATGGGTACGTAAAACCAAGCATTGATCTCTTGTAGGAATTTGCTTCCGGTGGGGGATCATGGTTGCTCGATAGTGGAGCAACAAATCATATGACTGAAAGCAAGGACTTGATGGTGGACGTGCACAAGATCCCTTCTATGCCCACCAACGTCGAGTGGGTGATGCCTCGTCTTCTAAGGTATTGGGTCTTGGCAAGGTTGTCATTTCTCATGATCTAACGATCGAGAAAGTCATGCTTGTTGAGTCCCTTGCTTACAATCTACTTTCCGTCCGTCAACTTGCGCTCATGGGCTTTGCCACTTTCTTTGATATTGATACCGTGGCCCTCTTGTGGAGCAAGACTCCTAAAGTAGCCTTTGTTGGGCATGTCGAGAATGGTCTTTATGTGATTAACTTCTCGGAGCGACCCACTAAGACCGCGACATGCCTAATGGCTAAAATTGATGTGGGATGGCTTTAGTATCGTCGTTTAGCCCGCGTCAATATGAGATCTTTGCAAAGTCTTCTCAAGGGGGACCATGTCCGTGGACTAACAAATGTTAGTTTTGACAAATATCGTGCTTGTAGTGCTTGTATCAAAGGAAAGCTTCATGAGAAGGCTCACCCTCCCACGACTATCATCTACTCGAAGAGACCCTTGGAGCTCCTTCACATGGATCTCTTTGGGCCTCCATCCTTTGATAGTCTTGGAGGTAGAAAGTATTGGTTGGTGATTGTGGATGATTATTCGAGATACACTTGGGTATTTTTCTTCAAGAGGAAGAGTGAGACTCAACAAACCGTCATCGACTTTGCAAATGAAGCTCAACATCAACATGATGCAAAGATCTTGACAATAAGAAGTGACAACGGCATCGAGTTCAAGAACTACACCTTGGATGAGTTTCTTAGTGATGAGGGGATCAAGCATCAATATTCTGCACCATATACCCCTCAACAAAATGGTGTCGCGGAGAGGAAGAACCGGACGTTGATGGATGCGGCAAGGACCATGATGGCAGAGTTCAAGTCTCCATACAACTTTTGGGCCGAAGCCATCAACACAGCATGTCATGCATCCAATCGGCTCTATCTCCGCAAAGGCTTGAACAAGACTCCTTATGAAATACTTACCGGTAACAAGCCCAACCTCAAGTACTTCCGGGTGTTAGGGTGTAAGTGTTTCATTCTCAAGAAAGGTGTTCGTTTGTCTAAATTTGAGGCTAGAGCTTATGAGGGAATATTTGTTGGTTATGCTACAAACTCTCATCCTTACCGTGCTCAACAAGTCCACCGGACTCATTGAGGAGACGTGTGACGTGGAGTTTGACGAAAATAACGGCTCCCAAGTGGAGCAAAGTGGTACTTGTGATGTAGGTGATGAATTTCCTCCCCAGGCCATAAGAAGAACGGGTGTGGGTCATATCCTACCCATTGAGGAACCCCTTGTGGCCGAATGAGAAGGACAATGCTCCACTCAAGTGGAGCCATCACCAACCCAAGACCCACACGCTTCCGAAGAACAAAGTGAAGGCCCTCAACCTCATGAACAAGACCAAGGGCAAGATCAACCTCAAGATGGTGGTGAACCACCAAATGATGCCCAAGGTCAAGTTCTCCCCCTCGAGCAAGTTCAAGATCAAGAGCAAGCTCAATATCAAGAACAAGCTCAAGACGGTGCTCAAGATGATCAAGAAGTTACCCCTTCTCCTTTCACATCCGAGGAGGAATTAGAGCGTCGTGCCGCGAAGATTGCTTCCAAGCTCACTACCCAAGGTCGTCTCATGGAAAATGTGGTTGGAAGCCTAAGAAAGGGGGTAAGCACTTGTAGACAATTAGCAAACTATTGTGAACATCACGTGTTTGTCTCTTGTGTTGAACCTCAAAAGGTCTATGAGGCACTCGAAGATCTAGATTGTCTCAATGCCATGCATGAAGAACTCAACAACTTCAAGTACAACAAGGTGTGGAGATTGGTGCCAAGGCCAACGGGGAACCACAATGTCATTGGAACCAAGTGGATATTCAAGAACAAGCAAGATGCTCATGGGACCATCATTCGCAACAAGGCAAGATTGGTAGCACAAGGCTACTCCCAAGTTGAGGGTATCGACTATGGTGAAACCTTTTCCCCCGTTGCTCGCCTTGAATCCATTCGTTTGTTGATTGCTTATGCTTCCCATCACAAGTTTAAGTTACAACAAACGGATGTGAAGAGTGCTTTTCTTAATGGTCCTATTAATGAGTTGGTTTATGTCAAGCAACCCCTCGGGTTTGAGGATCCCTACTTCCCCGATCGTGTGTATCAACTCGATAAGGCACTCTATGGCCTCAAGCAAGCCCCATGTGCGTGTTATGACCACCTTACCGAATTGTTGCAAGATCGTGGATTTGAAGTCGGGCAAATCGATCCCACTCTTTTTACTAAGAAGGCTAAAGGGGAGTTGTTTGTGTGCCAACTATATGTTGATGATATTATCTTTGGTTCCCCTAACAAAGCTTTCAATGAGGAATCTGCCGCTCTCATGACCTCTAAGTTCAAGATGTCTTCGATGGGAGAGTTGAAGTTCTTCCTCGGTTTCGATATCAAGCAAAGAAGAGAAGGTACCTTCATCAACCAAGCCAAATACAGTCAAGACATGCTAAAAAGATTCAAGCTAAGTGATGTCAAGCCGGCTTCCACTCCAATGCCCACCAAGTGCCAACTTGACATTGATCCCAATGGTAAAGCGGTGGATCAAAAGGTATATCGCTCCATGATTGGCTCCTTGCTTTACCTTTATGCATCTAGACCGGATATCATGTTGAGTGTGGGAATTTGTGCGCGGTTTCAAGCCGCATCAAAGGAAAGCCACTTTGTGGCGGTCAAGTGAATCTTTCGATATTTGGCTCATACCCCAAACTTTGGCTTATGGTACCCAAGAGGAGCAAACTTCAAGCTTGAAGGATATTCGGATTCCGATTGGGTGGGAGACAAAGTGGATAGGAAGTCCACTTCCGAAGGGTGCCAATTTCTTGGTTGCTCTTTGGTGAGTTGGTCTTCCAAGAAGCAAAGTTGTGTGTCTCTCTCGTCCACCAAAGCAGAGTATGTGGCGGCCGGTAGTTGTTGTGCACAACTCTTATGGATGAGGCAAACTTTAAAGGATTACAATGTCATTTGTGACAAAGTGCCTCTTTGGTGTGACAATGAAAGTGCCATCAAGATTTCTCTCAACCCGGTGCAACACTTCAAGATGAAGCATATTGAGATTTGGTATCACTTCATCCGGGATCATATTAGGCGAGGGGAGATCGAGCTCAAGTATGTCAACACTCATGATAACCTTGCAGATATTTTCACGAAGCCCTTGGATGAAGCAAGATTTCGCGAGTTAAGGCATGAGCTAAATATCATTGATTCGAGCAATGTGACTTGAACCCTTGCACACCCCACCACACTCAACTTGTTGTCTAGTTTAGGTGTAGGCATGGACATAGGGGGAGTGTTGTTCTCTCAATGAACTCTCCCTCCCCCCCCCATTATGCATAAATTGATCAACTCTTTCACATTAGCCATTTTTGATGGTATGTGTGCTTCAAAGACGAGTTTTGGTCATGGGCCCAAGGATAATTCTTCGTGGCGCCATACCTCCGGACTCAAACATAGGTGGCCTTAGCCACCGCCCTCCCTTGGAGAGGAGTGTGGTTCTCGTCCTCTCTGTGTTGGTTTTTGTGTTTGTGTTTGCTCTCGTTTCCAGTCGTTTTCTTTTTCTTGCGCTAAGTTTTTTTGTGCCAGTTTTCTTGCGGCTGAGCGGTAACCGCTGGGTGCGAGGTACTACCGCTGATAAGCATCAAGCGGTACTACCGCCCACTCCAAGTGGTACTACCGCTCCGGGGTGGGCGTGGGGGGTTATGTTCGGGCAGGGGGAGTTGCTTTTCTCCCCCATACCCATTCGCTCCACTCGCTCGTCTTCTTCGTCACTCCAGCAACGTCTCGCTGCAGGAGGGCTTTGGTCGGCCGCCGTCTTCGTGCCGCCCCTCTCCAGTTCCTCCAGTGGAGTCGATCCCTACCGTGTCCTCTTGCCATGGATGCTGGTATTTCCCCCGTTCCCGCTCTCTATTTGCCTAGATCTTGCATCTAGTTGTTAGGGGCAATAGGCATTGTTTTTTTCATTTTTTGGCTAAGTCGAGGCTCGAGTAGGATGGAGATAGCTTCTAGGCCTTTTGGATTGAAGTTAGGTAGGTTTATTTTTGAATTTGGCATCACCGGTAGTGCCGGATCTGTCCACGGCAGTAGGGAACCTCCGTTCCCCGTCTAGAGCGGTACTACCGCTCATCTGGCGCGGTACTACCGCTCAAGCAGTACTGCCGTGGATGGGTCACGGTACTACCGCTGGATGCCCTATTCCATCATTCTCCTACCATGTTTTGATCCATGTTGCTTTATTTGGAGGCTTATGCTCTTTCTTTCGTGTTGTTTCTTTTGCTCGTGTGTTTGGTTTCAGGTGATGAACATCCTGAGCAGCAAGCCTGCCGTGTCAACCCCGGACGTTCAACGTCAAAGCGCTACCGCACCTCTGAGACAGCGCCTAAACTCAAGAAGAAGCCTGCCAACAAGCCGAAGCCGAGGGGCAAGACTGTGACTGAGATGACTGCCAAGGAATTATGGGAAAGGCGTCGCCACAACCCCTATGCGGAAGACCAAGAACCCACTTGGTCAACCGTCCATTCTGGAATCGTTTTCAGTTTGCCATCTTCTTTGATGTGATCAAGGCCAAGAAGAATCTCTATGTTGATGTGCGCTCCATCGACACGGATGCTATGGAGAAGGACCCTGAGTACTTTGGCAAAGCCCTTCAGATGTGCTCTCAGCTAAACATCCTCAGAATCATGCAGTTCAACAAGGACTTTGATGCAGATTTGGTGGCTCAGTTCTATGCCACTGTTCATCTTGGGATTAATGCAGAAAGGACTCTGACTTGGATGAAAAATGGCAAGTTGCTTTCTATCAAGTGGAAGGCCTTCATGGAGTTACTTGGGGTGGAAGATCACGGGCTTGAGACTCCAGTTGGCTTCCGCCCTCACCGGAATACCACCTCCACTCACAAGCAAGCTCTCTGGCCCTACTGTTCTGTGAAGATTCACCCCATGACTAAGAAGGAAACCTATGAGTTTCCTGCCTTTCTGGACATCCTTCACCGCATTTTCCGAGAGACTCTATTCCCTCGTGTCGGGAATCTGGATATGGTCCACTCCTATCTTGTGGATATGCTACTCTTCTGCCAGCATGAGAAGGAAACAAACACTGGCGAGTCCCTGGACATCTCTCATGTTATGTGGTATGAACTTCTTTCTGCCGTTTCTGAGCGCAAGTGCCCAATCTATGGTCCGTTTATCATGTTGCTCATTGAGAGGGCCTGGGCACATGTATATCCCAAGGTTATGTTGGAAACTGGAGAATGGGTTTCTCATGAGATCAAGCGTCTAAGGAAGAAGGACAATTGGGGCACCCCGACTCCTAAATCTGGGGGTCCATCTACTGCTGCTGACATGGATACCGAGGGCGAGGCTGAGGCCGATGATGATGAGGACTATGAGCCCTCTGGAGTGCACCCTCTTGGGCAAAGAAGATTAAGCATAAGATGAAGAAACTCTTCTGCATGGAGTCTCATGGCCAGTACATGTCTCATGTCTCTGAGAAGAAGGCCTGCAGCCGTCACAAGGAGCTCATGCGTCAGTTGGGTGCAACTGTTAACAGCGGTTCTGATGGAAGGATCACTGATGAGGGGGAGTGGGTTCAGCAACACTGCTAGTGGACCAATTCAGACGTTGAGCAGTTTCCAACCGAAGAAGGCGATGCAGACGATCCCGTTGGGATGTGATGTTCGAGATCCTCAGTTTGCTATCACCTGGAGCCGTAGCAACTCTCTTTGCCTTTTTGGTGTCTCGATGCCAAAGGGGGAGAGAGTATAGGATTTGTGTCATTGCCGAGTTGCGAGTGTGTGTGTGTCCGTGTCTTTGTGGTTTGTTGTGTTGTTGCTTTCTCTTGTCGTTTGCTTGATTTGGTTTTGTGCCCATGAGACCTAGTTCCAGTCATATGGTGTGAGACGTATGCTACATTATCCATTATTATCTATGTCCATCAAGTACTTTGGTAATTTGTGAGTTGCATGCTTATCCTAGTATATACCCTGCTCACACGTACCCATATGCTTAGGTTGTTGGACTATAAAAGATAGGGGGAGTGTTGATCCTAATGTGTGTGCTTTGCATTCCAAAGGCACTACTAATTAGGTACACACATTCACGGGGAGCCCGTCTATATTTTTTAGTTCTAAGTATCTCTTCATTCTTGTACTATCCTTGTGCAAATCCCTTGTTGTCATTAATCCACCAAAAAGGGGGAGATTGTTAAGGCATATCTCTCTCGATGTAGTTTTGGCGATTGATGACAACACATTTGCGGACTAATTTGTGTGCTTTGAGCATTTCAGAGATTCATCCTTTGGCACGAGACGATTCCTTCCCCTCAGAGTTTTAATCAAGACGGTGTAGCTCTTTCGTTTCTGTTTTGGTGGACATGTTTCATAGGAGTCACCGTACTATCAAGAGGGGATCCGCTTTTGGTAAGGCTAGAGTGGAATCAACACGTACACATCCGTTTTGCACCCACTGAGCCTTCCCACTTTGATGGAGGCTTTCTTCCCCTTCTGTGTGTGTGGCTTGGTCCCAGCGGTAGTATCGCTCAAGATCCATAGGTGATAGTACCGCTCTGCAGCGGTAGTACCGCCTGTGGGTCCTCAGCCGTAGTACCGCTACGGTACCGGGCTCCTACCGCGTCAACTCGAGGGGGTTGCCTCTCGTGTCGGATTGTGCGGCACTAAGCAGCGGCAGCAGAAGCGGTAGTACCGCTCGAGACCGGTAGTACCGCCCTACCACCGCGGCAGTACCGCACCGGGTCCATCCTCTGCTCATCTGCTTGCCCTCCCTAGCTGCACGGTAGTACCGCGAGGGGGAGCGGTAGTACCACTGGGGCTAGCGGTAGTACCGCTGCCCCCTGCGGTAGTGCCGCCCTCTGCGGGGCTGTTCTGGGGGGTAACGGTTGGATTGTTGCCCCCACTATATAAAGGGGTTTTCTTCTCCAAAGTTGACCTACCTCTTCCCCCAAAAGCTCCATTGTTGCTCCAAGCTCCATTTTCGCCCGATCTCTCTCCCTAGCCAATCAAACATGTTGATTTGCTCGGGATTGGTTGAGAAGGCCCCGATCTACACTTCCACCAAGAGAAATTTGATTCCCCCGCTAATCCCTAGCGGATCTTGTTACTCTTGGGTGTTTGAGCACCCTAGACGATTGAGGTCACCGCGGAGCCATAATCCATTGTGGTGAAGCTTCGTGGTGTCGTTGGGAGCCTCCAACTAAGTTGTGGAGATTGCCCCAACCTTGTTTGTAAAGGTTTGGTCGCCACCTTCAAGGGCACCAATAGTGGAATCACGACATCTCGCATTGTGTGAGGGCATGAGGAGAATACGGTGGCCCTAGTGGCTTCTTGTGGAGCATTCTGCCTCCACACCGCTCTAATGGAGACGTACTTCCCCTCTAAAGGAAGGAACTTCAGTAACACATCCTCGTCTTCACCGGGTCCACTCTTGGTTATCTCGTGCCTTTACTTGTGCAAGCTTATTTGTGTTGTATCCCTTGCTTGCTTGTGTACTTGTTGTTGTTGCATCTTATAGGTTGCTCACCTAGTTGCATATCTAGACAACCTACTTTGATGCAAAGTTTATTTTGTTAAAGAAAAACTAAAAATTGTTAGTTGCCTATTCACCCCCCCCCCTCTAGTAAACTGTATCGATCCTTTTAGCTGTTCACTTTCACCCAGCGGCGGCACGGGAGGGCATCCGACCCCTTCTTCTTCACCGTCGTACATAGTGTGGGCCGAACGGCCTCCGGTCGCCCACCAAACCACACCCCAAGAACCTTAAGGTATAATTTACTTATTCCACATGCATTATCTAGGACGTGGTTCAAAGAGGAAAGGAATGAGAGAAAGTAGTGGGAAAAGTTGTATAGCATGAATCTAGGACGTGGTTCAAAGAGGAAAGGAATGGGGGGAAGTAGTGGGGAAAGTTGCATAGCATAAATCTAGGACGTGGTTCAAAGAGGAAAGGAAGGGGGAAAGTACTAGTACAGACTCGCTATCCAGCACCTACGTTGGTCGAAAAGGGAAAACAATGACAAACGCAGTACGCACATCTGTAACAAACTGACCTTTTGTTTTGGGGGACAAGGCTGTAGAGTTTGAGCAGGACTAGATTTGTTACGCTCACATAGGGAAAGGTGTCTAAAGATAACAAAACTGGGACCAACACAAATATGCTCCTTGGTTGTTTGTTCTTTGTTGCAACAGACTGTGCATCACCCCAGTACATCGGTAGATGCACACGGTGCTGGTCCATCGACTGTCCCGTGCAACTCTTTAGCTGTTGTTAATCTAAGGCCTTGTTTTGTTAAAAACTCCCTAGTCCCTACATGCTTGGTTCCAGGGACTAAACATGGACTAGAGGTTATTAAATGACATGCTAAAAGACCATGTTACCCCTAGTAATGAACTAATAGAGACAAGGTGTGATGCGTGGCAGGGGTAACTGTTGGAAAAAGTCCCAAAAAGACTCTCCCTCTGGGTCTTCTTTCTTTAGTCCCAAATGCCCACTTTTAGTCCCTAAAAGTCCCTCCTGTTTGGTTTAGATGGGACTGACACGGAGTTTTTTTAGTCCCTACACCAAAATGTCCATGTAAACAAACACCCTCTAATAATGCCGCTGGAAAATTGATGCAATGCCACAGTTAAAAGCAAATTACATGTTTAACAAATTGTATTGTTAATATAATCTCTCTATTAATATTAATCAATGCCACCGTTTGAGAAATGCTACTGTCTTGCTTTCTTTCCCATTTAGATAAGGTAGATGCTTCTTTTTGTTGGCTTATGTGTCATCCACCGTTATTGACCACTAGTTGTTTCCTTTGCACCTTTGTGTAAACAGGGTTATCTACTTCACCTTGTTGCCATTGTGAACTTTTGTTGCTCTGCACAAAACACTTTTGTTCTAAGAGTGTTTTGTGCAGTTCAACCAAAATGCCACACCGACAATGTTGCTTGATTGCTTGATATTAGTGGAACTGCACAAGAGGAGATCTTACTTCCTATCCGTGTTGGCAAATTTGGTCCAGATCTTCTTCTTGTGAGTTGTTTGAATTCCGCGTCATGAGAGGTCAATACTAGCCTTATTTCACATGATTCTGCAGTGTGCTTTCATATGTTGTGCTACTTGTACGGTGATGTTGCTTGATTTTAGTGAACTGCACAAATGGAGACAAGACTCCAAATTTGTATGTGCACCGTAATATCCCATTGAGATAAGATAAGGATATTTCACAACTATTGGCCTGTATTTTTCCACTTTCATCAGAAAATTAATGTCATTCTTTAGTGCTATACTTGTGCTCCCTAATTGACATGCCAAATCTTACATTGAACGCGAAGCTTGTCTGTTATTGAACCAAGTGATGAAGGGGAAGAACAAGTGGAAGAAAAACAAAAATCAAATCCCAGTGCTGTAATGAAGCACTGGAACTATGATGACACAAGTAATGATATAGTTTTGCATCTTAATTTATTGCTATGGATGGAACGAGCAATGTTTTGCCACTGACTTGATGCCACTCTTAATGTAGTACGTAATTATCTCTACTTGTGCAAACAGGGATCTTCTTTGAAGATACCATATATTTTAGTGGAACTGCACAAGAAGATGTTGGAAACATTAAACTAATCAAGGAGTATATAGTAAGCATGGCCACCACAGTAGATAGCAACAGATGGTTCCGGAGAAGTGCTTCATCTATATGCTAAGCCTCCTGACAAAGGTTGGTACTCGCCCACAGATTTCATCCATATGATTGAGCTTTGTCATCTCTATTGGTGTTGTGTTACTGTTTAGATACTCTCATGAAAAAGTGGTATTGTCATTGAGAAGTGCTTCATCTGTGTTGTTTTAAATATTTCCTTTCCTTTTTTTCAAGCAAACAGGAATGCTAGCATTTAGTTGTCCTCTTGTCTTTGCGCAACAGAATCATCCTCCTTTGAAGAAGAATATGGAGTACGTGAAGTGACTAGTTCCGATTATGCCAGGATGAACAAGCCATGGCTATCTTCTCATCAGAAGGAGCAGTTGAAGGATGGTTACATTACTCCCCACAAGACCAGACTAACTTCAGCTCAGAAGGACTGACAAATCTCCATTTTCTTGTTGTGGCGCGTGAGTACAATGTTGTTCTAGGATTCTTTCCGGTGAGTTGCATTTTTCTAAAAGTGTGCTCTACATGGACCATGTAGGTGCATGTTTAAACTATCAATTCATAGTACAGTTTGCTTTATACTAATCACTTTTTTGTATTTGTGCAAACAGGGGTGCTTAGCTTGATTTCAATGGGAACTGCACAAAATGTTCATGAATACATCGAATCATTCATTTCCACCACAAGAAAGGAGGTGCCGATAAGTTCAAGGCGTTGCAACATATAAGGGCGAAATCATACAAGCTACGCGCGAATTTGGTTGATTTTGGTGGAACCACACAAAAAAATAGTTGGTTTATTTAGCACGAGGTGCCATGTCAATGTCTGAACTGATGGCAAACCCTGCCTATTCCACAATCGTAGGCATTTGATATTTTGGAATGGGACAACCTTGTCAAATTTTGCTCATTAATTTTAGCAAGAAGACATGCGTTTAATATCCCTTTGTTGTCAGCAGCGTCGATCAATTTCTTTCTTTATTCTTTAGTTGTGAAGTAAATATTGGCTCTGACATGTGAATCGCTGAGATGCATAATCATTGATTGTTTTGAATGTTCTCTATGAATTGCCAGGCCTGTGTGTTTGATTGCAATGTACAGGAACGCTAAAAAGCTGCTCAAACTCTTTGTACTCCTTCTGTTCCTTTTTACTTTGCACATTGTGAAAGTGCATACTTTTTCCATAAGATTGGTCAAAGTAGAGATACTTTGACTGTAGACAAAACTTGTATGCAAACTAAAAAGGACTGGAGGGAGTACATGTGAAACTGCTGCAAACGAGGTGATCACCCTGGGAATAATGCTAGTACGTACTGTTTTGCATGTTCATCCAATGCCAGTGATACAAGAATTCGAACTAATCGAACTAAATTCATTCATACACGACCGGATTTCATATAAACATGTCGGATTTCATTACATTTCATACATTCTTCAACTAAAAAGGGGTGCGTTGTAGGTATAATTAATTAACTGAAGCTACCCACCTGTGTCCGGCTGAGCCGAACAGAAGTTTTAGTGACTTAACTGCAGGTGCAGTTGCGTAACTGACATGTGACCAAGATGCCTGTTGGGCCCATGTGTCAGTCAGCCAACTGCACCAGCAGTTAAGTAGAAGCAGCGTCCTTCTCCAACATAGCTCTCCGACTCCACGTCGCTGCCAAGAAGCTAATCGGCCGTCAATAGTCAACCCGCCTAGCTTGGCTTCAACCGGAGGGTAGCAGCGATGGCCTTACTTGGACCCGAGCGGCTGCAACCTACCGTGTTCTACTCTTCCTCGTTTTCCGTGTGGCGCGACCTCGTTGGCAGCGGGGCGGGGCCTCGGTGGAGCCGGCGATGTCCTGTCTTGTTGTCGGCGGGCGGTGCATCGGTGGAGCGGGGGAAATCCTCCCCCTCATTGCCGGCAGGGTGGGGCCTCGGCTGAGCCAGCGATGTCCTCTGCCTCGTTGTTGGCCGGGTGGGGCCTCGTCGGAGCCGGCGGTGTCCTCTGCCTCGTTGTTGGCGCCGCGGGGCTTCGGTGGAGCAGGGCCTCGTCGACGCCAGCAGAGCGGGGACTCGTCGGAGCCGGCATTGTCCTCGGTCTTGCCAAACAGTGCCTCGTCCGCTTCATCGCCCTCTTTGTAGGTGGCCGCAGCCTTCGCCACCCGCATGCGGTACCACCAGCACTCGAGGCGGCCCTCGCGGGCAGAGCGGTACGAGTCGAGCAGCGCCTCCTGCTCCGCCCGCTCCACGGCGATCTGCTCCTCCGCCTGCAGGTGCTCCTGGAGGAGATGGTGGTTGTAGGCGGCGTCGGCCTGCGCCTCCTGGAACTCCTCCTCACGCTTCTGCCTCACTATGTCCATATATTGGGCACGAGCCTCGCCGATGGTCATGGTGCAATGCACCAGCGAGGATGGCGTGAATGAGGGGGTTGGCGCCGGATCATCGACTACCATGTCTCCATTGGGACATCATCGTCCTTCGGCTGCTAGCCTACCAGCTAGTCGGCAGCAATGGCTACCATCTCCTTATGGTCCGTCGTCCGCCCGTCCCGAAGAGCGCTGGAGCGCGAGGAAGCCATGGTGGGCAGTAGTCGTGTGGACAGGAGAAAGGGAACAAATGCAGATAACTGCGGCTATGGCCGGCGCAGCAGTTTATATAGCAATGGTGGGCGATGGAGGGACGGACGTGTGGCGCCGGAGTAGACGCCTCGGCAACCGCGTATCATTAATGTGGGCGGCAAACGGACGGACGGACGGCACTTGTGTCATTTGAAGGCGGAGCAATCGCCTGCACCGGGAAGCGGGGCAGGCGGCGCTGACCGTTTCGGGCGCAAAGCGCATGCGCGCGAGGGAGGTGGTCTGGGTGGGCCAGGGTAGTAAGACTCGTGCTTGGCAGCGGGTTGGTCCAGCAGCTGGACATGCTGGCTCGCCAACGAGATCACCGAGCTGAGCGATGACAATCGGACGATGGACGTAGCTTCCGACTAGGAGCCGGCGCCACTGTCCAAGCCGGTTCATGTCGTGTTCACCATAGAGCAGGTGTGGCCGCACTTCGACGCCCTAATGGCGGAAGAGCTAACAGCGCAGGAGGACCTGTGTTGCAACCTCCGTCTCCTCAACGAGCATCGGTGAACAAGCGAACGACAATGCCATCGCGGACATGTGGCCCTATGATCCTGGCTTCCTGAATGAACAGCGGGCGCTGTATCAGACCATCCGTAGGGCCTGCAAGGCCCTCGCCATCATCCTTCAAGTTGTTGCGCTCGCCGTGGCGCCACCGTCTCGCGTTGTCAACATGGTCAACAGACATGAGGATGAGGAGATGACTTTACTTGGAGAGGATGACAGTGGGGACCCACCAGGGCCATAGCCGCGCGTACGCAAGTGCCTCCTTATTATATAAAACTATAAATTTTTTTGCTTCCTCCTGGTTTCCTGACATCACGGTCCCACACCATTGTCAACCTATGTAGTCAATAAACGAGAGAATTGCATAAGGAGCGGCCGACAGCTGGGACCAAGCAGCTCAAGCAGTATTTGTGTTTTTTAGATGTGAGCACTGCAGTGTTTTTCTTGAGCGATGTTTAGCCCAGATATTAATTTTTCTCCTCTGAACAACAACGAAAACATCACTGCATGTATTAACTGGGCGGGCTGTGGCCCGTCTAGCCCAGGCCAGATATCCAGCCCAGATATTAATTTTTTTCAAGCTGAAAATGGCTAGCCCAGCTATACTTTTTTTTAGGAATACGCAGGTGCTACCTCTTGAGCACTGCGTTGGATTTCCCCGAAGAGGAGTGGATGATGCAGTAAAGTAGCGTAAGTATTTTCCTCAGTTTTTGAGAACCAAGGTATCAATCCAGTAGGAGACCACGCACAACACAAAACGATAGCAACTCGCAACCAACGCTTAGGGGTTGTCAATCCCTTCACGATCACTTACGAGAGTGAGATCTGATAGAGATAATATTTTTGGTATTTTTGATAGATAGATGCAAAGTAAAAAGTAAAGGCAAAGTAAAAACAAAGCAGGTAAATAAAGTGATATAGATTGATATGATGAGAATAGACCCGGGGCCCATAGGTTTCACTAGTGGCTTCTCTCGAGAGCATAAGTATTCTACGGCGGGTGAACAAATTACTGTTGAGCAATTGACAGAATTGAGCATAGTTATGAACATATCTAGGCAATGATCATGTATATAGGCATCACGTCCGAGACAAGTAGATCGAAACGATTCTGCATCTACTACTATTACTCCACTCATCGACCGCTATCCAGCATGCATCTAGAGTATTAAGTTAAAAACAGAGTAACGCCTTAAGCAAGATGACATGATGTGGAGGGATAAATTCATGCAATATGAAAAAAAACATCTTGTTATCCTCGATGGCAACAATACAATACGTGCCTTGTGACTCTTTCTGTCACTGAGTAAGGACACCGCAAGATTGAACCCAAAGCCATGCACTTCTCCCATTGCAAGAACTACCAATCTAGTTGGCCAAACCAAAACGATAATTCGAAGAGACTTGCAAAGATAACTCAATCATACATAAAAGAATTCAGAGAAGAATCAAATATTTTCCATAGATAATCTGAATCATAAACCCACAATTCATCGGTCTCAACAAACACACCGCAAAAAGAAGATTACATCGAATGGTTCTCCACAAGAGAGGGGGAGAACATTGTATTGAGATCCAAAAAGAGAGAAGAAGCCATCTAGCTACTAGCTATGGACCCGAAGGTCTGAAGTAAACTACTCACACTTCATCGGAGGGGCTATGGTGATGATGTAGAAGCCCTCCGTGGTAGATGCCCCCTTCGGCGGAGCTCCGAAACAGGCCCCAAGATGGGATCTCATGGATACAGAAAGTTGCGGCGGTGGAATTAGGTTTTTGGCTCCGTCCCCGATCTGTTGGGGGTACGTAGGTATATATAGGAGGAAGGAGTACGTCGGTGGAGCGTCAGGGGGCCCACGAGGTAGGGGGGCGCGCCCTCCACCCTCGTGACCGCCTCTGGTGCTTCTTGGAGTAGGGTCCAAGTCTCTTGGGTCACGTTCGGTTGGAAAATCACGATCCCGAAGGTTTCATTCCGTTTGGACTCCGTTTGATATTCCGTTTCTTCGAAACACTGAAATAGGCAAAAAAACAGTAATTCTGGGCTGGGCCTCCGGTTAATAGGTTAGTCCCAAAAATAATATAAAAGTGGAAAATAAAGCCCATTATAGTCCAAAACAATAGATAAAGTAGCATGGAGCAATCAAAAGTTATAGATACGTTGGAGACGTATCAGCAGGCAAGGTCAAATTGTTATTCTCCGCCCTCCTGGGCTGCAAATCTTTCCTAAGAGAGATGCATTAGGCCAACAAGAAAATGGGCTTTAAGAAATAATAAATGGGATGTAATTATAAAAACTGGGTAGTAACTATAAAAAAAGCACCAAACACGTAATTACTTTATAAAATATTATTTTTGGATATTGAAATTTTTAATTTCATTAATTGTTGCACGCGCAATGTTTCATTGGATTTTTACGTAATATAAATTTATATTGAAATTGTATTTAATCTGACTAGAAATTCGGGATAAAAAAATTTCGGATCCCATCAAAATATGGGAAATTTTATTGAATTCTGTTTTGAATGGTTGGTTGAAATGGGCTGTAATTTTAAAAAATTGTAAATGAGCTGTAGTAAATTTCATTAGAATTCAAAAATGGGCTGCACATTCTTATAAATTTCAAATGGGCTATAAGTTCTCTGCCACACACTTGTGGCCTTACTAAGTTGACGCGTCCCCTAAAAAAATGAGTTGACGCGTATGCAAGGCTTTGTCAACTTATAGTCAACACACGATTCTAGCAGTAGTGGTCGTTGGATGTCCATCCAGCGGATGTCGTGCTTCTTCTTCAATCTCGGATATTCTACCTTCACCTGCCCAAAAAATGATTCCTTCCCCTGACATCTGGGGTGCACCGTTTTCAGAAGCTGACCTGTGGGCGACGTGTACCAAGGGCTTTGTCAACTTAGTCAATATAAACCATTCTAGCTATAGTGACTGTACGATGTCCATCCAATGGTCTTCGTGCTTCTTCAACCTCTAGTCTTCTTGCTCCAGCCGCCCAAAGCAGCGCCGGTCGTGCTGCCTGCTCCTGCCTCCCGTGGCTGGTTGTGCTGCCGTGGAGGCCTCACCACCCCCTACTACTCCCACCGCTGGCCAGGCCATCCCTCCACTCACCCACACTCCCTGTTATTCTGCGGCAATGTCAGCCTCACACTGCAGCCAAACCAGTGAACCCTCGTACTCCTCTCCGCGTGGGCATCCACTGTCGCGTCTTCCCCGGCTCCGCGTCGTCCCCTTCCTAGGCCTCGCCGTCGTCCATCGCCCTGGTGCTCTCGGCGCGGCGTGGTCAACATGGTCAAGGAACGACTTCCATCGGAAGAGTACTGTACGTTGATAGGCTGACAGCTGGGTCCAGGGCAGCCGCAAGGAATTGCCTCCTTATTACGCGCAAAATAATTATTCCTCCACCTGGCAGCAGGGACCCACTGGACATGCACTGTATTTCACGAAAAAAATGTTTCCCCCTGGCTGCTGGGACCCGCCAGCTACATCTTCGCACGCAAGGAAGTGCGTCCGGGCAAAAAAAACAATTCGCCCCCTGATTGCTAGGACCCACCAGCTACATCTTCGCACGCAAGGAAGTGCCTGACAGTCGGGACCCACCTGGTCGAAGCGTACATAGCGTTGTCATTCTGGTCGCGAATGTGTACGTACATACTGGCCGATGTACAGGCGTGCATGTGTCATAGTAGAGGCGCGCACGTAGCATGTACACGTGCGTACAATGGCCAGTGTGCAAGAAAGAAAATACGGCCACATACGTACATACCAGCAGGGTCTCGAACGCCTACTCGCGCATACGTACGGCCATGGCTCGTGTACATGGCTGGGTCGGAACAGAGAAACGGTGTCCTTGTCGTGTTCATGGGGAGACAACGGAATGCATCGTGTTCATGGGGAGGCAACGGAACGCGTGGGAACCAACCGGCTTGGACGGAACAGCCGATGGAAACGAGGCTTGGCGTACCGCTGAACGGAGGAAACGGCCTTGTGTTCGACTGGCCACATTCGAAACAGGATCATGTTCATCGGGAGGGGTCTGGCGTACCGCAAAACGAAGGAAACAGACTTCTGTTGGAGCGCTACGGTCGAAACGGGGGTCCTGTTCATCGGGAGGGGTGTGGCGTACTGCAAAACGGGACTCCACGGGATACTGTTCATCTCCACCGTCGACCTCCTCCAGCCTCCACGGGCTACTGTTCATCCACCGTCGACCTCCTCCAGCCTCCACCTGCGATTGTTCATCCATGGGATCCTGTTCATCCAGCCTCCACCACGCGCTACTCCACCGGCTACTGTTCAACCAGCCCTCTCCACGGGCTCCTGTTCAACCACCCCTCCACGGGCTACTGTTCATCCACCCTCCACTACTGTTCATCCAGCCCTCCACGGGGTCATCCTATTCATCCAGCCCTCCACGGGGTCATCCTATTCATCCAGCCCTCCATGGGGTCTTGTTCATCCAGCCCCAACAGGCTCGATCGATCGGGGTCCTGATCATCCAGAGGCAACACCATGGGGTCCTGTTCATCCACCCCACCGGGAACTGTTCATCCACCCCCCACCCCTCCCCAGCAACGCTCACTGTTCATCCAGAGGCAGCATCAATCGGCTTCAGTTAGCAGCAGTAGTGAAGGAATCGCTTGATCGGGTTCAGTTAACAGCCATCGATCGATCGCTCGGGTTCAGTAACGCGTAGCCTGCAGTGCAATCGCTCGGGTTTAGTAGGCGAACGCCTCGCTCGGGTTCAGTTAGAGCCGAATGCCTCACACCCACGCGCGTGCATGTACGAGAGAAACGTGCAAACCTCCGTGCATCGCTCGGCCCCGACCACCCACCATAACCGGGAACACCCCGATATTTTCCTCGCCCTCGCTTTTACCACAGTTTTTTCTATCATGGACGACCCAAAGAATGTCATGCAGTTGCATTTCCGGCCCGCCCAGGACGAAAAGCCCATTTTTTGTCATGATTTTTTGTCATAGAAGTAGGAGCCCACCACATCTATGATGATACCGGGTTTTGTCACAATTATTGTCATAGAAGTGTCATAAGTATGACAGGGAAAAAATTCCTTCGGCCCAAAATGTCACAGATGTGTCTTTTTTTTGTAGTGATAGGAGCATATAGTATGCGTCAAAGAGGGGGGAGGGGACCAACATATACTACACTTCATGAACCTCGCTCTATGTGGGGACTTTACAGTTTTCGAGGCATGTCCCGCATCAAAGTTGTGCATTTTGGGTATTCAAACATCACAACCACACACACCTCCATACATATGTTTGGCCCACATGCAAAGCGATGGTGGTTGTCCTGTAGCACCCACTCACGCGATTATCAGCGATATCGATGCTTTCCATTTGTGGGCCCGCTTGGTCCATCACTACTTTGATCGACAGCGAGAGATGTCAATTTGATTTAGGAGGGGATTTTTTTGGTTTGTATTACAATATATAGGTCATGCTCTGGGATAACATGATATAGTTTAATAGCATGCATGTGTATGCATGAATCCCTCCCACTTGGTCGAAGCATGCGGCGTGGGGAGGGACAACACATGACATGTCATGAACTAATCTCGCTCTGTGCGGGGACTGTACGATTTTCGACACAGGCGCCACATCAATGTTGTGCATGGTATTCAAACATGCATGCATCACCTCCATATATATACAAGGTAGTTAGAATCCCGACTCGACTCCTAGAATCGTACGACTTCACAACCCTATGGAAGCATGTCGATCCAAGTCCCACTATGAATCCAGACCTAGTAGAATCCATGTTGAGCCACGATCCAAATCCTAGAATGCTATATAAAACTGTAGAATCCCGACTATGCTATGGAGTATGTCTGATTCTACTAATTTATCTAAGTTGTTTGTTTAGTTGTGGTAGAATAATATGCTATCATCCAAACCCCTCTTCACATGCCTCGTGGCCCTTTATTACCCTGCCAAGCCCAAATGCTCAGCCGCTGACACCTTTGATTTAGCTCTCGAAAACCCTAGATCAAAATGAAGGATCAGGCTTGTCGACGAATGGAATTGGCATGACAAGGAGGATGCATCAAGATTGACCGGAGAAGGTGAGAAAGACCCTCTCATATATGTTCCATCATGCAAGCTATATAATAGGTTGGCCATGAAAAGAAGTGGAATGCAACTAGCATTTTTGTGTACGCATTTTGCTCTATATTTAGTGTTAAAACTCATAGAAGCCATACAATTTCCAGCATGGATACAAAATATCTTATTTAAGTAAATCTAGTAGATTCCACGACTTGATACTATGACTCAATTCTGTTTAAGGAAAATCGATTCGACTTCGACTCCCGACTTTGACTACCTTGATCCTGATCTTTCTTTGTCTGATATTAATGCATTAAAAGTCGTTGATGCGATTTGTGCTCAAAACACGGCGCTCACTCAAGAAGTTATTGCCTTGGAGGAGCAGAACTGAGATCTTTGCGAGATCATCAAAAAGATGGATTTCATAGCAGCTTGGAAGACGGAGGACAAGCCCACCACTTCATCACCACCATCACCGAAGAAAGAAGCTTGAGTACACGGGTATGGGCACCACCCTTGGCTTGTTCCAAGCTTGGGGGAGGTTCCCCGGTATCGTATCACCATCACTTTTATCATCATTATCTATCCTAGTTTGATCCTTAGTTATTTCATGATTTAGAAGAATAAAGTATTCGTATCAAATAGTTTTCGAGTGCTTGTTTGGTGACAGTTCTATTTATCTATGTAATCATGTGTGAGAGTTATATAATAAAGTGTAGTTTGAGTTTTGTTGTTTCGCCTTCTTGTTTCAATCCTAGCAATAATAAAATTTCATATGCTAATCCCATGGGGAGTAATGACTTCACATATAAGAAGAATAATTGGTAAAATTCATTGGAAGTTAGCAAACATAGCATTGGTCATTGATGCAATTCATGAAAGAATAATAAGGGAAGAGATATTTCACATATAGATATACTACCTTGGACATATTTTATGATTGTGAGCGCCCATTAATTATTTTAAGCTTGATCAAATAGTTGATGTTGGACAAGGAAGACAATGTAATGGTTTATGTTTGCTTATATTGACATAGAATTTATATTGTCATGGATCCTCTAACATGTGGTGCTTGCTCATAATCTTTTGCTAGCCAAAATTTCATACAAAGTAGAGATACTACTTGTGCATCCAAAAAGCCTTAAACCCAGATTCTTGTCATGAGAGTCCACCATATCTACCTATGGATTGAATAATATCCTTCAAGTAAGTTGTCATCGATGCAAAACAATAAAAATTGCTCATAAATATTTATGATCTTTTATTGCAAAGGAAAATAAGATTTGTACGAACTTGTGATGGTAACGCAATTAAAATGACGGACTGCATAATGAAGGTTGCTATCATAAGGAGAAATATAAAGTAACATTCCTCTGCATTAAGAGCCTGCGCATCCAAATTAAAAAAGCGCATGCCAACCTTTGCTTCCCTCTACGAAGGGCATATCTGTTACTTTCTAGCTTTTATTTTTATGCAAGAGTCAATAGTATTCATTCTTATTCCACCCTCAATTATTCTCCATTTAGCAAGCATCATGTGGTAGGTAACGATCAAGGCACATATATCCTATTGGATATAGGTAATCATGAGTTATTATTGTTGATACTATCCTTGAGGTAAATAAGTTGGGAGGTGAAACGTTAAACCCCTATCTTCTTATATGTCTGGTTGAAAAGTTTGTTCTAAAAATATGCATTGAGTGTCAGCAATCATGGTAGACTCTATGATAGTTGAGTATGTGGAATTTGCTAAACCAAAAGCTCTTACACAGACTCTTCCTGATGAATAGTAATTGTCTCAGTGACTGAGAACATAGTTTGTTAGTTTTCAAGAAAGTCTATTATTTATAATTTAGCGTGTCAATGAATTATTAATTGATCATGAGAAGTGTTACGAGGAAGAATTGTTGTTATAATAATGAGCATGATGCTTTGTTCGTATTTTGTTTTATCGACGTCTCTCTCTATAAACATGTGGTCATGATTATTGAGCTCGACATTCGCTTGAGGGCAAGCAGGTCTAAGCTTGGGGAAGATGATCCATCCATTTTGCATCATATTTTCCTACTGTTATTTAGATTTTTTTTATAAATATTTCACTTTATGATGCAACCCTAATGTCTTTTATCTCTTAATATGCAAGATATACATGAAGAGGGAAATTGTTGATAGCTGGAATTCTAGACCTAAAAGATCTACAACAGAGATAGCTATTCTCCAGAGCTTCAAATGACCAAATTTTTTATGGAGAATTATTTTGGAATATACACAAAATACTGGAAGAAAGAAGTGCCAGAGAAGATCAACCATGGGCCCATAAGGCAGGGGGCGCGCCCTAGTGCCTTATGGGGCCCACAGATGCCCTCTAGTGCCCATCTTATGCTATATGAGGCCATTTGACATAGAAAAAATGAGAGAATATTTTTGGGACAAAGCGCCGCCGTCTCGAGGCAGAACCTGGACAGGAGTAGGAGCATTTTTGCTCTTCGGCGAAGCGATTCCGCCGGGGATACTTCCCTCCGAGAGGGGGAAATCGAAGCCATTTTCATCACCAACGGTCATCTCATCATGGGAGGACTCATCTCCATCAACATCTCAATAGCACCATCTCATCTCAAACCCTTGTTCATCTCTTATATTCAATCTTTGTCTCAAAACCTCGGATTGGTATCTGTGGGTTGCTAGTAGTGTTGATTGCATCTTGTAGTTGATGCTAGTAGGTTTATTTGGTGGAAGATCATATGTTCAAATTGATAATCATGTATTATTCTCCTCTGATCATGAACGTGAATATGATTTGTGAGTGGTTCCGTTTGTTCTTGAGGACATGGGAGAAGTCTTGTTATAAGTAATCATGTGAAGTTGGTATGCGTTCAATATTTTGATGAGATGTATGTCGCTCTTGCTCTAGTGGTGTCGTGTGAACATCGACTACATGACATATTACCATGCTTGGGCCTAGGGGAAGGCATTATGGAGTACTAAGTAGATGATGGGTTGCGAGAGTGACAGAAGCTCCCTAGTTTATGCGTTATTCCGTAAGGGGCTAATTTGGATCCATATGTTTCATGTTATGATTAGATTTATCTTCTTTCATAGTTGCGGATGCTTGCGAGAGGGGGTAATCATAAGTGGGTTGTTTGTTCAAGTAAGAGCAGCACCCTAGCATCAGTCCACCCACATAACAATTTCTCAAAGTAGTGAAGCAAATCTATTAAACATGATGAACGTGACGTGAAATTCCCATGTGTCCTCGAGAACGCTTTGCTTATTATAAGAAATACTCATGGCTTGTCCTTTGCAATATAAGGATTGGGCCACCTTGCCGCACCTTGTTACTTTGGTTACTTGTTACTTGCTACAAATTATCTTGCTATCAAACTATTTGTTACTACTATTTTACAACACGGGTTGAATACCTTGTTGAAACCGCTTATCAATTCCTTCTGCTCCTCATTGGGTTCGACATTCTTAATTATCGAAAGGACTACGATTTATTCCCTTTACTTGCGGGTCATCAGTAGTCGCATGTGCCATCTTCCTAGGGGGTATTGGCCCGTTCCACGGCCATGACCACGTCCACCTCCTCTAGCACCACGTCCACGACCTCTGCTTCTTCCTCCATGTGCCTCTTCTAGCACTGCCAAACCAGGTAGCTTGTAGGTATTTGAAGACTAACGCAGACGAAAGAGGAATCTCGTGTCCGCACTCCTTGAAGACGCGTCCCAGGTACCAGCAAATGAAGCACCAATCATACCAAACGCTCATACTTAACCATAAAGATGTCCCTCTTATTTCCCTTGATCAGCAAGTCTGCATTCTTGAGGGGTTTATCGACATTCATGTTCACCCTTACCCTAAAGAAATTTCCCTCGAAATCCTGTGACGTTGGCTCAGTGTACACAAACTCCCCTACCTTCCGTGCTAGAGACTTGTGTAGAGGATAGTAGCCATCTAGAAGATCTTGTATCTAAACAAATATCTCTATTATATCCAAAGAGAAAGGCGAGGGTTTCAAGAATCCATCATATGGTGACAGAATCACCGTGTTTCCCCTAAAGGTCCAAGGTCCTTCCATAACTTGTTCCCAAATGCTTAACCAAGAGAATTTTAGCGTGTATAAATTATCATTAAGTGGACGGATCTTCATCTCCTTTATCAGATCCCACGCGGCCCTCATGTTTCTGTAGAAGCAGTACTGACTATAGGGCTTCTCCATATGAACCCTGGTAATTGCCATCCATCTAGTGGAATCCTCCGAGATCGCATCTTCCTCTTCAACTACCACATCATCGGGGTCCTCCTCCGAGAGCACCAACTTTTTCATCATGGCCGCATCATCATCCATAGCACCGGATCTTGACGTGCTTCCAGCCATCTTGAACCCTAGACTAAGAAGGAAACTTCCATCCGGTCCCCTATTCCTCCGAGACAAGGCCAGCCCGTGGATCAGCCTGAACTTTTCATGCTGGAGTTCGAGGGTGGGGGAGTGGATTTATCAACAACACCGCCGTGCGTCGCGAGAGGAAGAAAAACCCTACATAGAGGGGATTTATTATTATTTTGAGTGCGCTCGTATTCAAAATCCACAAACATTGGGCCAAGATCGGACCTGGCCATACAAGCGGTGATATCAGGCCCGACCACACACCATACGAACCTTTGGGCCAAGATCAGGCCCAGCCTATCTATTCTTTCCTTCCCTCTTAGGTACGAGCCCAGGTCACCTAAAAAAAGGTACGAGCCCAGGAAGCGACAGCACAAGCAAGGAAGACAGAAAAAGAAAGAGAGAAAGAAAGAAACAAAGAAACAAAGAAAAAGGCAAAGCAAGAGATGGGGTGCGGAGGCGGAGGAGATGCTGACGAAGGCGACGAGGCGAAGGGAAAGGAGGATGCGCTCGCATCCAGTAGGCTCCTCGATCCGGAATTCAAGCCCTCCAAGCTGTCCCAAGATCAGCTCGACAAGTTTAAGGTTTTCTTCTCTTATACTTACAGTAGATTTCTCGAATGTTTAGTGCGAATCTGAGGTTCATGACCCCCCACAGGTGGATGCTTCTTTCTAACCATTATAGGAAGCATATTAGTACTGTACTTTGGAAGGGCACACTAGGGCAGGGCAAAATTGGTCCCTCACTCCCTCCCTACTCCTCAATTACTGGAGGAAAATGTTCAAGCTGTAGGCTTTAATGTCAATGTCATAGTCATACAGAATGGCGGTGGCACCTTTGTCTAGGGGTGACATGGTGTGTTTTCTTCTTATGCTGCCCTCATCGTTGCCATGAACCAATTTATCCAGATCTTTTTATAAAAAAATGTTAGGAATAGTTTGATTTGTTTCCAGCATATAAAACTGGTCTTATGAAGTGTAGAAACATTGCTGCATAGACATATCTTCAGCTTCTGAGCTGATAGTTGAAGTGCTCGCCTTTTTGACCACACGACCAGACACGGAAGTGTTCCAATAGAGGAACAGAACAGGCATCCAAAATCCAGAGGTTTTTAGCTGAGCCATTGACCACTTGGCATCAAAATTTGAAGACAATAAATATCCCAGATATTTTTAAGAGTGCAGTTTTTGTGTTTAGCACTTGTTGCAGTTAAAGGAAAAAAAACTTGCAAAATTTCAGGTCAAAACATAGAGGCCACAATATTATGCTTTAGTTAGGAATCCTGCATACTGTACTTGCACTATTGCACATTGATGAGTGTAATAAATGAGAAAACACGGCAAACAAAGAGAGAGAAATATAATATTAGCACTTCTGTGAAATGCCTATTTGAAACCTATTGTTGCCTGAGTTTGGGTTGGATTATAGAAAAGATATTGTGCTAAACTGGATGTGATGTTTTTGTTTGGGTCATTTTTTTGTCTTGTGCCATACATATTACATAGATTGTTAATGAGATGCTGGTCTCGACAATTTCATTTGAGAAGTTCCAGTTGAAAAGCATAATTTCCCATCCTTAAGAATCTCAACCCTGAATTAAACGGCAAATTTCCAAACCTTTGTTCAGAGTGTTTCTATCCTTTTTTCTGAAGTTACCAACTCTATAGTTTTGTTTTTGTTTCGAGAAATACCAACTAAATTGTTTGATCTTTCATGTTACAGGAATTGCACAAGAAACGGCTACAAATAAAGGAAAAAACAAAATCCAAAGGAAAATCTAAAGGTATCTCTTTATTTATCTGCGATTACCTTGTGTTTGGTTTCTTTTTCTTTTCTCTTCTGCAGGAGATCTTTAAGCTATTTGTTCGTTGTATTTGAAATTTGTAGGAAGAACTGGGGCGAACACAAATGTAGCCAATGATTCTAAATTTAATAATAAGGATAAATCAATTGGTAGTGCCGCAATAGATGTACAGCATACAACATCAGCTACAGGAGCCCAAGCGGTATGTCTGGTTATACTTATGAAAATGCTTGGCTATCTTATTTTCATCTAAATTCGTGAAGATTGTTGCTTTTGCTTGGGCCTTTAATCGTAGCACAGCAAATTAGTTACAGGAAAAGGGTTATCTATAGAAATAAAGCTATTTACTGCAGAATTTTTATTTCTCAAGTCCCGGTAACATATTTCAATTGGTCTTTAGGTCTTGAAATTTTCTCAGGTAATGGAACAAACTGCTATACCTCAATTTCTGCAGTTGTTGCGGCAAAATATATGTTGTTTTCTTATTTTTGTTAATACTCCCTTCGTTCCAAAATAAGTGTTCTTGTTTTTGGCTCCCCACTCCCCTCCCGCGCCGCCCCCGCGAGGCGATGGGGAGGGCCTCCGACAGCGCCGCCTCCAACCCCTCCCTCCTCTCCCTTCTTCCTTCTCCGGCGGCGGCGAGGCGCTGGCGGTCTCCCGCGAGGTGGGGCGACGCGGGCCTCCTCTCCGAGCTGGAGTGCAGCGCTGGTGCTGGGCGCGGCGGCGTGCAGGCGTGGCGGCGACGCGCAGGTTCGGCGGCGTTCCGGGCAGCAAGGTAGCGGGGCACTCCTGTGCTGCGACGGCCAGATCTGGCCGGCAGGAGGGGCGGGCTGCGGCGGCGTGGGTCGGTGGCCGCGGTACTGCCTCCCGGCAGTGGCGGCAGACAGCGGTGGTGCTCCTTGGCCTGCAAGCGGCTCTCTGGTGCGGCGGCGGGCGGGAAGGGTGGTGCGGGCTGGTGATGGCTGCACGGCGTGGTGGCTGCGGCCCGGCTGGCAGCGCGGGGCGGTGGTGTGGCGGCCTCTCTTCTCCCGGGACTGGGCCAACGGCATGCGGGGCTGGACACCAGCAATGCGTGCTGTGGCGGCGGCTCGGTCCTAGGGTTTGCTCCTGGGCAGACCGGATCTGAGCCCAGGGCAGATCGGGGTTCGCTCCCCGGGTAGGTGAGGTTGGTCTTGGCCCGGGATGCGCCCGTGTACGTTGTCGTCATGGGTGCAGTGCTCGGTGGTGGTGGCCCTGACCATGCTCCTCGTCCTGTATCTCGATGTCGATGACCACGGATTTGGCGTCGTACAAGCTCCTAGGCTAGGCCTGTGGGGGTTGACGGCGGCCGTCGGCAATCTTTGGGTCGTGTCCCCTCGGTCCACTGGGACTGGATGGGGACACAGGTGTTGATGCCTCCTACTGTGGAGGTGCCGACCCAGATCCGGGGACTGATGCCGGACTAGGAGTGGAAGGAGTGCCTTCTACTCCTCCTGCCGGGGTTGGTGTGTCGTGAGATGGATGGGTGGTGGGTCTCAGGGCAGGGATGCCGGGGCGGCGGCCCTGGATGGCGGCCCACATGGTGGCTTTCCGGCAGGCTCCAGGGCGGCAGTGGTGGCTACGCCTCTTGGTCGTCTGGATGGCGAGGGGTGTAGTGGTGGGTAGCTCGGGCACGCTTTCTGTTCTTTGCAGTGGCGTTGCCCAGATCTGGATCTGGAGGCTGGTTCTCGTGGCGACTGGTCTGGGGGCCTCATGGTGACACGGGTGAGTTGCCGAGTGAAAGCGCTGCGCTCTGGCGCCGACAGCGACGACATCTGCGGGTGTCGTTATCTTCTTGAAGAAGTCGTTGTGGTTCTTCTCTTCGTGGTGAATCTCCGGGTGAAAACCCTTGGCCTTTGGGCCCGACAGCGGCGGTGCTCGCGTTCCCCTCTTGAGGGCGTTGTCGTGGAGGCTAGGTTTCTTAGGTCGTGTCGTCATGTTGTAATCTGGTCGTCCTGTACTTAGGTGTTCGGCAACGTAGTCGTGGCTATGCTGGCTTGTCATTTCGGGATCTGCTGTGTCAGAGGACTATCTCATCACATTGTATCGTTCCACCGTGTAACTTCGGGTTGTTGCTTTATATATAAAGCGGGGCGAAAGCCTGTTTCGAGAGTGTTCTGGTTTTAGTTCAGAGTAGGTGTCATGGGCTGATGAAGAAAGTGTTCTTGCCACGAAATGAACTAAAATTTAATGATCTAGATTCTTATTGGTTTTTTCTAGAAGTGCCTATTTGGTGTTGGCATCTGTCTATTTCTTACATAGTGTTTACCAAATAGGTTAAAAATGCAATATAATTGCAATTATAATACCTTTTGTGTCTTTGTCTGTTAAATGTACATTGACTCGATAGGATCAAAAGTTGATGTGTCCCTTCGTCTACATTGATAGCAGATTGAGTTAACTTTGTTGCTGTTCGGTTGTAATACGAGATACATTTACATCTTTAAGACATTTATTAGACTTCATATATTCAAGATCATTGATTTGATGCCATATCATCGTTTCTTCAAGGCCATTAATTAATTAACGGAATTCACAAATATCATTGTCATAAAAATAGCTTGATGATTTATTCCCACACATTTGCAGAATCTTGCACGGTCCCTGCCCTTGAGGAACAAAAGGAAGTTGCATTGGGGGTACTATTTCATCACTGTACTGTATCATACTATGTGGCAGCTTATGTTTTCCACTATCTCATGCAGTCTCATGCTACTCTCTACTTAGTTGCTATTCGGGCAGTTCATGTTCATCTTTTCATCTAAAATTTCATTAACACTGAATTCCCTTAAATTTCACCTTTCATCATTCAAGAAGTTCATATACATTGTACGACTGAATCTGACAAAGAAGACACCATTTGACTTACTGTGAACAAAGTGGGCAATAATGATTCAAACTGCAAATTACTAATAGGCTATCTATAGGTTATTTTGAGATTTTTTTTATGGTCAACTTAATCTGATGGACATGAGATCAACTCTTGTGAGAAAACTAAGGAAATCTGATTCGTAGGACGAGTTTTTCTCTTTCTTTTACCATGGTTCTAATGGAGCTGTGGTAAGCCAGCAATGTGTGACATTTCTTATGGCCACCTCTCGCAAATGCTAACGTGCCAGCTTGCCACCACTTTTTCTGTGAAATGAAACGATTGGCTCTCGCTCTTATCACCCATATGTCATATTTTCAGGCTTGATGTTAAAGAACGGTGGGAGAGGAAAGCGAACATGTGAATTTCTGAAGATCGTTTAAATTCTCAGAGCAAAGCAAACCCTCCATGTAAACGGCAAAAAAATCTTTATGCCTTCTTGATGACCTAGTTGGATGTATTCATCTTTCTGTCAGCAGGCAGAATAGGTGGGCAAAACCCCACAAGACCTAGGCAGCAAATTTCCTGGTTTGCAGTTTTCTCTCTGATGCCTTATGCAGGTTATGTAGCTTGATATTCCTATGTTCCTTTTATTTTAAGTACCTGTCCAGATTTCTTATTGGGCACTTGAGGCCCATGCTGCGCAGGTTATAGAACAGCCTGCTTAGCGAGACAGGGAAGGTATTGAAAATCCTGTCTCAAATGTTGTGTACGATTATGACATGCTGCATTGCTGCTGTTGCTGCTTTTACTACAAATTATAAGTCTGTCCCCTTGTGGGCCACTTGCATGATGGCTTAGCTATTCTTCTGTTTCTTACCATGTTCTCCCTGAAGCGTCCAGATCAGAAACTGAAGGTTATCTTGAACCTCTGTACATCCAGAGAATTAGGATGGAATTAAGAAAGCCAAGGAAGGGAAGAGTTGAGATTCACTCACATATTGCTGACGCTAAGTTTGAAGAGGCCGACATACCTAATCTGAACGCTGAAATATACCCTGGCAGACAAACATGTGTTGATAATCTTGTGACGTGATCTCCTGTCATCCTGCCTTCAGATGATGTTATTTTAAATGAGAATCCTCTGTCTGCATGACTAGAACAGAGTAGCTCAGAGGAGAGAGAGCACACAGCCCAGTTGATTGGGGGCAGTTAGGGTCGTTCGCAATCTTATCATGCGAAATGTCATGGAGGTAGGTATTGGAATGGTTGTGAACCAGTCAGTCGTGGCGGTGTTCGTCGTGTTCGTCTCATGGAGACGGGAGAGGCTGCCATAACTGTCAGCTCAAGTGAAATGCTTGCTGCCTACTGAAAGAAATCCGACGAATGTCTTGATCAACTTCGTCCACCTCTGCTCTCTCACATGCCTCTTGAGAGCGCTTCGTGTCAGGACTCCTTTAGTTCGAACTACTGACTGGCTCATACAGATGGTGAGATCATGCACCACGCACATGAAGTTTAATTCAGTCGTTCGCACGGATCAGTGGCACGCATGTGTTGCGCATTGAACTCTCTATGCATTTCTCGATTCAAAATCCGAGAATATGGAGTAAGCAACTACTCCACCATACGTAGAAGAAAACCAAAATTACACCCCTTAATTACGTGCAACCATGGAACGTATGGTATGGTTCTCATGCAAGGGTGCAATTATGTCTTTTTTTAATGCCAAGGGTGCAATTATGTCAACTGGTACAAAATGGTGACCAGATCTAACATGTGGCTGTGCTTTACTTCGTTCATGTGGAGTCCACCTGAACCCGTGGCTCCAATTCAATCGGAAATAATCGCATGTCCACAGCTTGACGTGCCACGATTAATAATAAATGAACATTCTAGTCGCGATTTCGCACTCCATATGCCACTTGTGTGCTGGGCCTGAGAACATGTTAACAATATCCAATTGTTTCCTTTGTTCCACTCCCTTTCGTTAGTAGATTTTTTTTTCAAAAAGGAGGATTACTTCCAGCCTCTTTAATCAAACGACACACAGGCCATTCTTCGTTAGCAGATACGCATGACTAAGGTAGATCGAAGTGTGAGCATCGCATGATTGCATAATTTTGTTATTCAACTCGGTTACAAGCATCCGTTGCAACTAAATAACGCATATATAACTTGCAACAATTGTACTTATCGTGGGATAACCTGCATTGAATGTTTGCGCGCGCATCAATGGCGCCTGGCAGGTATGAAGGAAGGATTTTTCGCAAAATAAAGGTATCACAGAAGGATGCTTCTTCTTTTTTAGAGCGAAGGCATCTGCCCGGCCTTAGAATGAGGCCCTTACAGGTTCAAACAAGCTAGTTCAAAGTACTGAGGATACAAGGCCATAGGCCAGTAATGCGGCGCAGCGCGAGACTAAGCTAGGGAGTGACACACATAAGGCCTAGGGGCTGCCGAGATAGCATGGCGGCAGCCTGCCGCTGTGAACCCTACGGGGCCCGTCGTAGGTCAGTGCATTTTGCTCGCACCTTGCTTGCGAGCTCCTCGACCGCCCTCTGTCCGAGCTTCTTGCCAATAGTTTCCATAGCTGCAAGAAAGACACCATTTTATATAAAAGACCAGCCAGATGACGAATGAATTGACCCTCTATCAAGGCTTTATTCCTAGTCGTCCACAGAGCCCAAGCAATGGCCCAGAATCCCACCCAGGCCATCCTCTTATCCCTTCCCATGGTGGAGCTCCCTAAGTGGAAGAAATCCGCGAAGCCACTCGGATTCCAAGAACATCCCGTGGCTTCCCGGACGGCACTCCATACGAATCTAGCCATCACACATCTTAATAGGATGTAGTCACGGTCCTCGCCCTCTCCGCACCAAATACATTTCCCATCACCCGACCCCCTTCGTTTTTGAACTTGATCCCCACTAGTGATACCGTTATGCGCCGCTTGCCATAGGAAAAAAAATCATCTTTGCTGGGGGCCTTGCTTTCCATATCCCGGATAAGTTACATGGTGTCGTGCTCTTGAAAATTTCCTTATATAAGGATCCTGTAGAGAAGCTCCCTGAAGGCTCTAAACGCCAAGTCACCATGTCTTGGCCAGGTGAGATCTGCACCTCATGTAGGGTATTGCATAGCCGTTCCCATTCCACCACCTCAAGAGGCCCCAGAGCTCGACGAAACCGTGGTTCCCACCTCCCCTGTAGCCACACTTCGGCCACCTTTGCCTCTGGCATCTGGGTCAAGTAAAATAAAAAATGACTGCATATAATTACATTTTGAAAGTAGCACTCACGGTTTGATTGGTTTCAATTGGTCTATGAATTATTATGTCCGTTCTGAATTATAAGACATTTTCAATATTAACTATTAACTATTAAATATTTTTGATATTTTAATATAGACTACGTATGGATTAAAATGAGTGAATACATATATAATACCAAAATGCGCATGTATACAATTGATACAGAAAAATCCCCGCAAAAGAAATTTATACAGAAAAAAATACTCCCTCCGTTTCCAAATATAAGTCTTTATAGAGATTCCTATAAGTGACTACATACGGAGCAAAATAAATGAATCTACACTCTAAAATATATCTATATGTTGTTATCCATTTAAAATGACTAAAAAGACTAATATTTAGGAACAGAAGGAGTAGAACATCTTATACGTAATTTAGAACGGAGGGAGGTGAGAAGGTCGAAGACAATTGCATGGAAAAAAACCAAATGCATCGCTAGCCCAGAGTGCTGGAGTGGATGTTTTTTATTATTATTATTACCTCGAAAACAAAAGGCCCTGGAAAAAGAAACTCGAAAACAAAAGGAAGTGCACAAAACCGTATGATGTTCGGTCATCCCGACGGGTCGCAGTCTCGCTGGGGCTAGCGTGGTTGGAAAACTTGGCAACAGTTTATTGGATCGGTCGCAGTCAGAGATCACAGCGGGTCCACTGCTTGTCTGGTAGGGGGTGACTGGCTGGCGGGCCCGGGGTCGCGTGGTCTGCCGCAGCCGGGCTACGCGCCGGCTCGTGCCGGGACCGTACTGCCACGCGCCCGCCCACTCCAGGCCTCCTCGCAGCTCCCGTTTCCTTGGGCGAAAACAATATGGCCACGGGCAGGCACAGGTTCTACACGCAAACTTTGCGTTGAGCATGCTGAGGTGGATCGGCGATTTGCCGTACATCCAGACGGCCGGCTACCAAGTTTTTTTGGGGGGCGCGCCGGCTACCGAGTTGACTAAACGCAAGAGCGAGTAATACTATAGATAATGAATTACGTATGAAATACTCCACTATATATATTACTCCCTTTTTCTAGATACATCCATTTCCGAGACAAGTAATTCCGAACGAAGGGAGTACAAGTTTGACATTTTGAAACCTAACCCACTCCAACGATCAAAATGGGTTTAATTAGTGTTTTCTTTTAAGAATGCTGCCATGCATACTGCTACCTCCATCCTGGATTTTTTTTTCATACTACTACCTCCGTCGTAGTTGATAAAAGCGGTCTTCTCATATATATTTCACGTTATCTAGGGATAAAGATACAGGAGTGGCGTTTTGGCTCCTGGGAGCACATGCTACTGGGTGAACAACGATACCCAAAATATATATATTTTAAAAAAATCTAGAAAAAAATTTAGTTGGTCGTGTTGGTGTCGCAAGCATGCTTGACAATTTTCATGTGGAACAGAGCAGCAGTGTTTCGTTGGTAGAAAAACAAATTTATGGTGACATTTTGGGGTGACATTTCGTTTTCAATTTTTTTTCGCGGGCCGAAATGCTTAACATTTTTGCCTCAAAATTTACAGATAGCATTTGTATGTGACAAAGATCATCAAAAAAAATCTTAATTGTTTTGACATTTGAAAAAAATGCCCCTGGTAGCATGTGCATGCTACCTGGAGCCAAATTGAATTTCCCTAAAGAGACATGTTATATTCCCACAAAAGACATGGTATACAGTATACAATGAGTTATCTCTAACGATAAATGTTTGCCCGGTCCTGAAATTATCGGGTGATTAAAACTAAGTTAAAAATATAGAGGGAATACATCTCGTACAATGGAGAGAATGTCTCATTCTTTTAACTAAGATATTAGCTCTTCGGTAAGAGAAGGCAATTTCTTTCATTTCCCGTTTATCTCTATTCCATCATCACATATATTATGTGTCATTGCTAAGATAGCGTCACTGTAACTCACTAAGCAATCGAAATGATACAACACTACCATATAGCCTTATTTCAAAATAATGTTGAGCATGTAATTAGTAGAAAAGAACTGACACATAAACAAAATCGTTGCAACAACAGATGCCAAATGTAATAATACATGCTCAACCTTTTTTTTTTGCGGCAATTGTGAGAGCTTTATTCAAACAAAAACGCTCCTAGGATCGTCAGCCAACAGGCTACTGATCAGGAACGAGGGTGCAGAGTCTAACCAAGTCTCGGTCACCATCAACGTGCTGGCATGCTTTGCACAAAGATGAGCCGGGAGATTAGCAGATCTGTTTACATGCTGAATTACAAAAGAATCAAAAGACAAAGCATGCTCTCCAATCTCTACTAGTAACGGAGCCACGACCGAACGAGAGCCGTGACGAGTGTTCCAGAGATTCACTATCTCCAGACAATCGGATTCCAATATCACATGTGCATAGCCTCGAAGACGAGCAAAGAGAACTCCCTCTCGTAGTGACAAGGCCTCCGCAATGAGAGGATCCGTAACACCGGTATGCGGTTTGGACCAGGACGCAAGCATCGCCATATCAGAACGAGCAACACCACCTGCTCCGGCTAGTCCCGCTTCTGAATTGATTGCACCATCAACATTAATTTTGACAAAACCCGCTTCAGGAGGGCGCCAACCATGTCCTGGCAATAAGGTGGCCTGCTTCATAGGAATCTCTAACAAGGCCAAATCCTCTCGAATGCGGCGAGTGGAGTATACTGGGTCGACATGTTCCTTCTCGTGAGTCCATCGATTCCGCGAATGCCAGATAGCCCACATCACCGACACAATTTGTTCTCTTACATGATCTGAGAAACGATCATCACATAGGATGTCGCGCGCCCAAGTGGCAGGGTGCAAGCGCGGGAGCCGAAAGCCAAACCATGTTTGCGCTTCGTCCCAAAATCTACGTGCATGGGAGCAAGACACCAATGCATGCATAAGATCTTCCTCTTTGGCCAGGCAAACATTGCATAGACTAAGAGGCTTGATACGTTTCTGCTTTAAGGTTGCTTCATCAGGGAGGATCCCGCGAAGAACTCTCCACCAGAAGACTCTGACCTTAGGCACCACTTTGAGCTTCCATAGGGATGTCCACATCTGTTGTTCTGATTTTGAGGCGTCGGTAACCGTCCCTTCCTCGAGAGCATGACGCTCTTTCTGATTCACGAGAGCACGGTACGCTGATTTGACTGTGTAGACACCTGAGTTTTCAAAAGCCCAAGCAAAGAAATCTTGTCCACCTCCGGTGCGCAATGGTATGTTTAATATAGCTTCTGCATCCGGAGCAAGAAAGTTTTGTCAAACAAGATCCGTCTTCCATGTCCAATTATCTTCATCAATGAGCTCATTGACTTTATGTAATGTAGTAGGAGTGAAAATTGACATGGGAGACATACTAATGGTGCCTGGAATCCACTTATCTTCCCATACAGAGATAGAGCTTCCATCACCAACTCGCATGATCAAACCCGCTTGAAGGGCCTCACGCCCAGCCACAATCGCGCGCCAAATTAGGGAGGCTGACTTCGGCACTGTGGCATGCAGAAAGTCTGAATCCGGGTAGTATCGACCCTTCATAATCCGGGCGCATAGGGAATTAGGACTGACCATGAACCTCCATCCATGCTTCCCAAGAAGTGCAAGGTTGAACAGCTCCATATCGCGAAAACCCATTCCCCCCTAAACTTTTGGAGATGCAAGTGCTGAAATCCAATGCAAGGATTTTCTATCCAGAGAGATACTCCACCAATATTTGGCCATATTAGAAGTGTATTTCTTGCATACCTTCTTCGTGAGTCGAAAGCATGACATACTAAAAGTAGGGATAGCTTGGATAATAGACTTAAGCAAGATCTCTCTCCCTGCACATGCAAAATTGCGCTCCGACCACCCCTGCATACTGCCGCGAGCTCTGTCGCCAATATGATCGAAGGTGTCGCTGGTGATACTTCCCACAGCTGTGGGTAGACCAAGATATCTCTCACTGAAAGCTTCCACCATAATTCCAAGTCTCTGTTTGATAATATTCCTGATTAGGGTGGGAGTGTTCGAAGTGAAGAAGACCGAACTCTTTTCTTTGTTGACACTTTGGCCCGAACAATCTGCGTATATTTGCAGAATTTGATTCAACCGATCTGCAGTTTCTTCTGTTGCACTAATAAAAATTAAGCTGTCATCCGCAAACAGAAGATGATTTACCCATGGTGATCTGTAGGAGACCTGAATCCCTCTGTCGACAAAATTCCCAAAATGGTTGAGCAGAGAGGTGAGTCCTTCTGCGCAAAGCAGAAACAGAAAAGGGGATGCCGGGCATCCCTGTCTCAAACCCCGAGAGGGTGTGAAAAAAGGGAGCAACTCGCCGTTCATCCTAACAGTGAATCTGACTGACATGACACACTTCATTAGCAAACGAACAAAAAGGAGGCCAAAACCCAATCTGAGGAGCATAGCCTCCAAGTAATGCCACTCGACGCGATCATACGCTTTCATCATGTCTAATTTAATAGCACATGAGAAGTTTTTACCTTTCTTCCTTCTCTTCATAGAATGAATACTCTCAAATGCCACCAGTACATTATCTGTTATCAACCTGCCTCGTACGAATGCACTTTGTTCCTCTCCCACTATCGAATCCATCCATGGTTTCAAGCGATTGGTGATCGCCTTGGCAACTATCTTGTAGGGCACTGGACAGAGAGATATAGGACGGTATTGCGTGATGGATTGGGGGTGGCGTACCTTAGGGATCAAAGTGATCGAAGTGTCATTGAGGCCCGTCGGAAGCTCCCCTCCATTCAAAAAATCTAACACAGCTGGCACTAAGTCTTTCTCAATAATTGACCAGTGTCGCTGGAAGAAGCCCGCTGTGAAACCGTCAATGCCAGGTGCTTTAGACGGGGCCATTTGGAACAACGTCGTGCGTACATCTGTGGCATCGAACGGTCGCTGTAGGTCAGCATTCATCTCCGGTGTGACTCGTTCTGGCACAAACTATAACAATCCGTCCATATTGTGGAAGCCCTGTGATGTGCAGAGATGTTGGTAGAACTCTTGGACTTCCGCTTTTGTCCTCCTCTGGACTCGCACATACAGACCCATCTAGGCGCTTCAGTCCGACTATTCGATTCATACGCTTCCGTTGTTTCGCCTGAGCTTGGAAATAGGCTGTATTGCGATCACCCGCGCGTAGCCAGCGAACTCTCGAACGCCGCCGCAGCCAAACTTCTTCTTGCTTGAGAGCTTCCCTGAGCTTGCGAGTTGTTTCCATCTCCTCCGCCGAAGGCCCTCGGCCAACTGCATGCCGACGCAACCGCTCGATCTTTTTTTGAAGTGTCTTGACCGTTTTGGAGAGGTTGCCGAATTCTTTTGCACCCCATGCACCAAGTTCGCCTTGCATCTTGGAGAGAGTACATGCGATACCCGCAAGGCCTTGACCTTGATTTAGCCGCTGCCATGATTCATTAACAAGATCATCATAGTCGGCATGTGATTGCCACACATTCTCGTAACGAAACTGCTTCACTCCTTTATTATGGGTGTGATTGTTAATCTCACGCAATTCAATTACAATAAAATAGTGGTCTGACTCAATAGAGCTAACATGTCTAACCCTGGACTCCTCAAACAGATTCAACATGGCCGAGTTGACTAGAGCGCGATCCAAGCGTGCCTTGACATTGGCAGCACCTTGCTGCTGGTTATCCCATGTGTACTCCACTCCCGACCATCCAAGATCCTGGAGGGCACAATCCTCAACGACCTCGCGGAAGGCTCACATTTGCCACTCCGGCCGTGAAGTACGACTGAAGTGTTTCGTCCCGTATAATGTTTCGTTGAAGTCACCTACGCACATCCATGCTTGATGTTGGATGCCGAATAAAGTCCTCATGAAGCGCCAACTATGATGTCGGTTTTCCACTCTTGGAGCTCCATAGAAACCAGTAAATCTCCATCCCGGAGAATCCATTCCAGCCTTTGTGACAACCATATCAATGTGGCTCACACTGTAATTTTTCAGTTCAACTGAGACCTCATTTGACCAGAACAGTCCCACACCACCGCTGAGACCGTTACTATCGACGGCAAAACATCCTGCAAATCCCAAAGTATTTCGCAGATTCTCTACTTTTTTCGCCCTTATTTTGGTTTCCATGACAAACACAAGGGCATGACCTTCTTGCTTCACTATGCTGCGAAGCTCTCGAACTGTCGCGGGGTTCCCAAGCCCCCGGCAGTTCCAACTTATGCAATTCATTTGGACAGGCAGGGCTGACCAGCAGCCTCTGCCGAGTTTCTGGGGTGGGTTTCTTCTTCTTCCGTCTATCCTCATCATGTCGTCCATCTGCTAGGTCATCGTCGTGCATCGAGGTCGAATCAAGGTCCACCTGTTCTGCACCCGAGTCCATCAGTAGAAGTGGGCCATTAACCCTCCTATACTCCTGCCGAGGTACCTCTTTCCTTTTGATGGGGCGATTCTTGATTGGGGAGTTTACCTCAGAAGCATTTTTGCTAGCACCAATGTTACTTGAGTTTTTTGACTCCCTTTTGCTTTTATTGGCAGCAGTACCTTGTTTACTTGAACTTTCATTGGACATAGTTTTCTTCCGTTCATCCGATGCCCGCAGACTAGGCCCGAAAGGAAGATCACCATGTATGTCTCTCTTCCCTGGAGTAGGGCAGTAGAGATCAGACTGCCCTAAGCGGCCACAAGAAAAGCAAAAGTGCGGTACATTTTCATACTGGATATCATAGAGATCTTGCCGCTTCCTTCTTGCTGAATCAATCAAGATCCATCTCCTGAGTGGCTTGCTTACATCAACAGAGACTCGCGCACGCAGATAACCACCCATATGATCAAACTGTACCGACATAGCATCTTTGTCTATCTGTTTGGCGATCTCAATTCCCCATGCATCATCCCTAAGATTGTATGGCAGATTAATGACACGAGCCCAAAGATGAAGCCTGTCGAACTTCACTTCATCCGGGCGCATGCACTCCTCAAAATCAGCAAGGATCACCGCATGGTTGCTGACATGCCACGGCGATCCTGCCCAAATCCTCTCCCTGTCGTGCTTGGATTCCAGCTCCACCACGAACATGTTATCCCCCATAGATCGAAATTGCAGACCTCGGAGGTTCCCCCAAGCCGGGCGAAGTGCATTACCTATGGTATGTATATGGAGTATGTTTCGGTGCAGCACCTTCCCCGCCAGTAGCCACTTCGGCGGAGTCTCATCCTCACGATCATCTAGGATCAGCGGAGTTGCTTCCTCATCCGTGATGCCGAGTTTCCCTAGGGCTTCCTCAAGATGAACCCTAGCCGCGCCCGGCGAACCCGGGGTTGCCCTCGCCTCCTTCCCACGATCTGGGGCCCCCCGCAGAGGAGGGCCGTCATCCTTCGTCTTGCCAGAGCCCGATGCAGCCATCTTGCTCAGCTCCCCCGCGCCCCGCCGATGTAGATCGGACGTGCGCCGCCGATGCTCCCAGAAACCCTAGTCGCCTCTGGTGGAGGCTCCGGGTTTTCCGGAGAAAAAAGAACACTCGATCCTATTACTCCAATATGACTGGAACGCTGCCTCTGATACATGCTCAACCTGACAAGCTACCAGGACAAAACTTATTGAGTGTGTGCATTTGTGTACGAGCTGTTGCCGTACCTAGATACAAATTTCTTCTCTTTTTTTTACAGAATCTAATATATTGATACCAAGATGATATGAATTGCACCAGCTTTTGTAACAACACTATATTGTACTCCCTTCATCGGGAAATACTTGTCGCAGAAATGGGTATAAATAGATGCATCTAAAACTAAAAAACATCTACATACATCCATTCCTCCGACAAGTATTTTCGGACGGAGGGAGTACCTGGTCAATATATTGGGGTGCACACAACCACAAAAGATAACACGAAGAAGAAGAAGAAGAAAAGGGGAATATAAGGGAGCTGATGTAAGCAACGACACACAACAAGCAAACATACATCCTTGTATCATCATCACAAGTACAACATAAAATGTTTATTTCTCTTGCCGTGGAGTGGTAATGCTCTTTGTGTTTGTCAGCTAGCTATAACCCGCATGAATCACCATGATATGGATATTCCTGATTAACGCCTCCATTACCCACATACGCGACCAGGAAAACAATTGGTTATCAACTTCCACATGACTTGACAACTTTGATTAATACATGCGGGTATATTAGTCATGACCTTACACTTGACACATTTTTTCGTAACCCAAAGGGTCGCATGTGAGTAGGCATTTTTTTGGATCTTTTTGGTCCTACGTTGCCTTGGAGTTTCTTATGTTTGATTTGATTTCTTAAAGGTGCAACTTCGGTTTAGCAAATGCAAGTCCATTGACCTAGGCATAAATAGCCCCCCTTTTTTCCTTTAAAACCCGAAGTGATAAAAATTGCCGCTTGATATCTAGTAGAGAGAATTTTGACATTAAATCATCAGTTAGACTATAGTTCTTCCGCTAACATGTACTCCATCCAGAATTAACTGTTGCCGAAATGAGTGAATCTAGACACTAAAACACGTCTAAATACAATCATTTCAGCAGCTGTTAATTTCAGGGCGGAGATAGTACTAGTTAGACCATGTATACTGCGAGATGCTTAGAAAAGTAATTTGGTTTTTACTTGAGCATTAGTGCTCATTGGTAGAACATAAACGCTTAATTGTTAGTGCATCATGTAAAATACCTACCTTCTGTTAGTGTGTTGAGCATTAGCTGCTCAATGATTGAAATCACGATGTTGAGTAATTAATTACAAAGCTTTCTCTTTCAGTGAGAAAAAGGTAACCCCTCTGTCCGGGCTTATCGAGCGTCTTCCTATATATGGTTAGTTTTTTATCATAAATTTAACTAGTAAAATATAAAATACATGTCAAAAAATATACTACCGTGTGAATCCTCTTTTGAATACAAATCCTTAGTTGTATGTTTTACTAACATATGCACTATATTTTATTAGTTAATATAGATGATCAAGCATCAACCTAAAATGCGAAGGGGGCTGATAAACCAGGAGAGAGAAAGTAACAACTAACAATATATCTTCCGATCTACTAGATCGAAGAAAAGAAGTACTACCACAACAAGATAGGATCGCAGGAGTGGAAGATGGAAAGAAAAGATAATGTTATCTGCGTAGCCATGCATGTAATGGATTGGTTGACGGCGATATCACTTCGTTTTGACCAGAGACTAGCATTTTGCCTCCCACCACCCTGCACATGTCCGACACAAGGATCGATCCAGAGACACACTCAGATCCTACTAGCCTCTGTCGCGCCAGAGTGCTAGATTGGCACGCTGATCATCTCTAGAACGAAGAGTGCACCTCATCGTGTTTCCTCACTCACGTAAGCTAGTTACCTCGCATACCCAACTTAGTGCCTTCTCAATTAGCAAGATGCATGCCGTATCAAATTTGGCTTGTTTCTTGGAAGAGGCAGGCGTGGCTTGTTAAGCGCGCGTGTGTCAATCAATTAGTCTAATCAGCCCCCGGAATCGCACACGATGGCAAGCAGCACCACACCACACCGCCCACGGAAACCATTCAAGATGCCCAGCGAAATTCAAACCAGCGTGCTCTTTCTCAGGCTCCCCACGCGCGTGCATGCAACCGCATTGCTCTGTATCGAAAGCGGCGAGGCTTCGGCGCGCCCGTTCTCCGACCCAATAAACCACTCCACGACCGCGCAAACTCCGGCTAGATTTTGGTGGCGCACGCCGCAGCAACCACTGATCTGATCTCCATCACGTACTCTCTCATCGCATTCCGGTGCCGACGAGAATGCGCGCATCACTCTCCCCGCACGCCGCAGCAACCACCCCCGTCCCCCGAGACTGTTGCTAGCTCAAAGCGCCTTTTCTTTTCAGGTGGAAGAAGCAACCGCATTCCACTTCCTTTCCCCTGGATATAGCTTTTCCTTCTTGGCAGCTGCACACATATGGTGGCCTTGCTTTCTTTTCCGGCAAGTGTCCATGCCAAAAATGACCGGTGAAGTTGACGATAAGGTTGTAGTTGAAGAGGAGGAGGTTGGCGATAAGATTAACTAGAGTTGGACTGAGAGGGACATAGAGAAATTGGATTGCCTTTTGTGTTCTGGTATTCAGTTCTGATTTGTGCATTCATCCGACCCCTGCTAATCTACCACACAACCTTAGTATAACGGCCGGGCTAATTCATTCATTCATCTCTCCCTGTTTTTTTCAAATACTTGCCGAGGCAAGGTAGGAGCTCTGTCATGAGTACGGCGTTTCGGTGCCCAGGCTTATCGGCACTCGGTTAGAAAAAAAATCGTAAAAAATACTAGAAAAATTCAAAAAATTCAAAAAAAAATTGGACGGTAGAAAATTTGATGCGTGAGGCCCGCCTCAAATTTCAAATCATTTGGATATCTGAGAAGCTTTCAGCAAAAAAGACAAATCGGGCCAAAACAGTACACGAACAGTAATTTTTTTTACAGACACCAATTTATCTTTTTTGTCGAGAGCTGCTCAGATATCCGAATGATATGAAAATTGGAGCGGACCTCACGCATCAAATTGTCTACCGCACAAAAAAATTGGATTTTTTTGAATTTTTTTTAGTATTTTTTTTTTATTTTTTTCATCAGTGTGGGTGCAAATGAGCTCGGGTGCAGAAATGGATTTTCGCTCTGTCATTTCATATTAGAAGAAACTGAGCGTGAAGCCTAGTTGTCCCTCCTTTTAGGTTTACAAGCACGCATGCATTTGAGAATTATTTTATCATAAGTTAGACCTAATGGTTGTGCATCGTCCGGGGCCGAGGCCAGGAGTAAACCCTAGGGATGGCAATGGGTACCCATTACCCGCGTACCCGGCGGGTAAAAACCCTATTAAGGCAAGGGTATGGGATAAAAAATTATCCATGAATACATAAATAGGAAAATATTAAACCCATCGAGTATTGTGGGTATGGGTATGGGATATCATAACCCATATCCGTGTACCCATTGACCCACAAAAAATATATTAAGTGGGCCTTCACTATTTATTTATCTAATTTAACTTGCCATAAAATGAGTCTAATCCCATAGCCGTTGACTACATGAGTAGCCCACGTTGGCAATAGGTAAATGGTAACATGGAAAGGAAACATGTAATGGCAGAACGAATCCCATAAATCTCTCCTTCTCTCCTATATGAATTTTGATTTTGCTAACCACGTGTCCCACGCGGTTCCTTCTCTCCTAGATTAACGCGATTAGCTGATGGTGAATAATGAATACGTGATCACATCCCATATTTAGATAGATATCCTCTTAATCTCCTCGTCTCATCTCCTCTCCTCACCACCTCGCCCATTGCTAGTCGCCGCCGCCAGCGCCTCCAGCACTGCCTCGCCGTTGCTAGCGCATCCAGTCGCTCGGACGCCATGGACCTTGCGGATGAGGACCACGGCTTGCGTGAGGACCGCGACCGGGAGAAGCAGATGCAGTTCACACTCATGCGGATTTAGTCAGAGGGCGGCGACCACCACGCCCAGGAGCATGGCACGACAATCCCGATCTCTTCGATGGATGGAGCATTGATCTTGTAGTTTTTTTTATATGGATGAGGTGATGCATTCGTGCATATAAGCATTGATTTCTGCTTATACATGATGTATACAGTATATAGCTGTTGTGATGAATACAGTTTTTCTATAAATAGAAGATATTCTATATGTACGTAGTGTATTATGTATATATGAGCATCGTAATTTCAGTGATCATTAATAATCAAGTATTATATTCAGTAGACCATATATATGAATTTGATGTCTATTTGTTATTTATGCTCCTTCCGCAGTAGTACAAGCTCAGCAGCCAAGTACATGTTCCTTGTGAATATGCAAATAATACATCTGCCCCAATGGATGAAGATGGAGATCATGTTGTTCTTTCCGACGATTAAGATGTATAGAAGGATGTGGAAGAGGTCAACAAAGTACGCAAGCAGAAGATAATTTCTAAAGTTTGGCTAGAAATGAAACGAAAGAGGTCAATGATATCTTGTCCATTATGACTACTTGTTGCGCAAGTTGATGTATGCACACGGGTATTTTTACCCGTGGGTACCCATTTACCCTGCCGGGTGATGGGTATGGGAAAAAATTATACCCATTAACGGGTATGGGTATGGGTAATTGGTAACCTCAAGGAGGATGGGTAAGGGTATGGGGTAACTCTACCCGTACCCAAACCCGGCGGGTGCCATCCCTAGTAAACCCCCCTTTTTGAAAAACAAAACCAACTAACTAAATAATATATGAGTTGTGTGCCATAAAAAAATACAACATTGGAAGCATGTTTTAACATGAATAATGATATATTAGTATGACAAAAAATAATAATTATTTAGTCAAACTGACCCCAAAAAATGTGTGTGGGCCTTGTAAACACAAATGAGGTATTAACTTATTATTTATAAATTAGATAATGTGAACCTTGTACCATAAGTTTAAAATCTTCTTCCACATGTGTATCATGATACATGCATTTCAAACACTTACCTTGATTCGTGTTCCATATGTTAGCTATCTCGTCAAAGAAGCATTGAAGTTTTTTTTGGCAAAAAGAAGGGTCCAGAAGGACCTCAGAACTGCATTAATTAAACATAGCAAGTACACAACATGACCAATAACTGTAAGGAAATAACAAGCTAGTCCCTGACTTTTACAAAAAAGACCCAAAACCATGATGGAAAACACAATCAGGACCGAAGCTTCTTCTCCACTCGAACAACCTCACCGGTATCGGGGGAAACACCACTTGGGACGGCAAGACCTCCGAGACACCATGTTGAGGGCTCCCTGATAAACAAATGTTGCCTTCCATTAAGCTCCAAGACTAGGAGGGATAGATCTAGCCACCCTTCAGCCCGCAGATGCGATGGTGTGTTGAAGCAAGCCGATACTCAAACGCCACAATTGGCGCCAAGGCCTCCCACAAACATCCACCGAGGTCTTGCTCATTCCCGTTTTGGACCTCCATCTCTTACCACTTCATGCCCACCGCCACGACGACCATAAAAGTATGGGAACAACAAGGCATCTCCTTCTCCAAAATCGCTATCACCACGAGAGCAAGATCAAGAAGAAGAGGATATGTGGGGACGGCCACACTGAGGAAGAAAAGCATACCATAATCCGTCGCTCCACTTGACCACCTCGTCCAGAAACCGCAAGGCGGGCCTCCAAGGGAGGTTGAAGAGGACAAATAGTGGCTAGAGAAGAAGCCACATGTCCAAAATTGCCTCATTCTGAAGCATGAGGAAAACAATAATAGTATCACCGTAGTTCAAAGGATGCATCAACAAAGATTGCGATTAAAAATGTGTATCAACTTTCACTGGACAGTGACATGGACATCGCATGGAGATAACCAAAGATGAAGATAAGGAATATGATCCATCGGAAGACTCATCAATGGAATGACTAAGAATATCTAGAGAAAAAACGAGAAAAGAAGGGACCAAGCGACATAGTCATCTCCCCCGACTCCAATAAAGAGAAAAGTAAGGCGACAAATCCGACTGCATCCGGGAGGTTATTGACTGGAGAGGCTTCACATCCCACTTTCATGGATCAGTCGCCGAGGAAGACGGTGCCGAAGCAGAGGTAGGAAAACGAATTGGAGACCACATCACCTCCACACCGAAAGTCTCCTCAAAATCTAAGCCAACAACCATCACTGACACAAAATCAAAGGCTATATTAACATGGTGGAGAGGGGGGAAGCCCTTCTCCCTCTCCTCTCCAGCCAGCGAAGCCGACAGAGAGAAGAGGGAGAGGAGGCAACAGAGTAGGCGGAAAGGGCAAGAACGCTTGAGAAGGAGGAGAGAGAATGAAAACGGATAGAATAAGAAGCATTTAAGTTGGTATTGGTTCTAAATGAAACGTTTAATTATGTGAAAAAGAGAACAAATCGGGTTTGCTCAAGTAATGAGGTATTCATACGAGGGTATTGTCCCTAGATACACAATGCTTTACAAAAAATGGAGCGATGTGAGCGCTTAGGCAAACAACAGCATGGTGGGACCCGCCAGGGGTGTAGACTTTGTAGGCCAGACCCCCAAACGATGGTCTTGTGTTGTTCGAAGTCCAGGTGCGGCGTGTCGTTTTGTTGCGTGTTTGTTGTCTTCGAGATGTGTCGCCCTTGTACAAATAGTAAGGCACCCGCACTGCCCCAGATTTAGCTCTTCCACACCGCACTCCCGCACAGGCGAGAAGGCACCCAACCGACATAGGTCCACCACTGCGCCACCCATCTCCCTTCCCCCCCATGTCTCTCGCGACGAGGCAATGGTCGGCAACAACAACGCGTTGGCCCTGAAAGAGCAGGCAGTGTGGGAGTGCGCCAAGGCCCTGAACGAACGTCGCGCCGCCGCGACACCGGTTGTTCCGAACCCCTTCATGGTTTGCATATGGTCCACCTCTCCCCCTCCCCCCTCCTTCTCGGGCTAATTCTGAAAAGTAGATCTGAACTCCAAGCAAAATCATGGGCTTTCCTAGGAACTGTTGTTGTTTCACATACATGGTATGGATTTGTGGCGAGCTCATGGAATTTCTAGAGATCACCAAAGGAATTACTCTTCTGTGTCCTCGGGAAGAAGTTATAGATTTCATCGGTATTTCATTTTCTAGTGAAAATTTCAATCTAAAAGCGTGCTTGAGTGCTCGAGTACCATTAATTTGCTATGTCACATGGTACTTGTGTCAATCAGATTGTTCGCTTATGTATCATTCTTATTGTTTAGTAATGTATAAAACTATATTTTCTTTTACCAAAATAACACACCTCCTCATGTTCATGCTTAATCAATGCTATAACCCACAATGTGCTTTGTCATGCATTCAATCCCCCAAGGACAAATGGCATAAATCCATGAAAATAGTCTCTTTCAAGTGGGTTCATTCTATTTCAGACTTCCTAATTCTTTCCTGCTTCAATCTAGTATAATGTAGCGTTGCGAGTGCTCAGGCAACGTGCGCGCGGTGGGACCCGCCTAGGTTGTGGGCTCTGTAGGCCAGTCCCCCAAATGATGGTCTTGCGTGTTCAGAGTCCACGTGCGGCTTGTCGGTTTGACGCGTATTTATTGTCTTCGAGATGCACCGCTCTGATACAAAGAGTAAGGCGCCTGCACTGCCCCAGATCCAGCTCTTTCACATCGCACCCCTGCACACAGAAGAAGGCACCCACGCTGCCATAGGCCCATCACTGTGCCACCCATCTCCCTTTCTCTCCCTGCGAGGCAATGGTCGGCGACAACAACGCGTTGGGCCTGAAAGAGCAGGCAGTGCGAGAGGCCGCCATGGCCCTCAACGCGCGCCGCGCCGCGGCGACATTGGTTTTCTCCAAATCGGCCATGGTTCGACTACAGTCTACCTCGTCCCTCTCTCTCCGGGGCTGATTTTAAAAAGTAGATCTGAACTCCAAGCAAAATCATGGGCTTTCCTGAAAATTGTTTTTGTTGGTCATACATGGTATGAATTTGTGGCAAGGTTATGGAATTTCCAGACGTTGCCAAAGGAGTTAATCTTCTCTGTCCTCAGGAAGAAGTCGTATATTTCATTGGTATTTTATCTTTCGGTACAATTTTCAATCTAAAAAATGTGCATGCTTGATGCTTGTGGATTCAAAATTCATCTGTAGTCAAAGGATTACTCCATATACTAATCAAACAAAATTTCCAAAGTCTCAGTGACTGTTCACACCTTGGTCAATCAGATTGTTCGCTTATGGAGCATTCGTATTATTTAGTAATATAAAATTATATATTTTTACCAAAATAATACGCATCGTTCTAGTCATGATTGATCAATGCTATAACCCACATTGTGCTTTTTCATGCGTTCATTCCTCCAAGGACAAATGTCACAAATCCTTGAAAATGGTCCCTTTCAAGTGGGTTCATTCTATTTCAGACTTCCTGATTCTTTCATGCTTCAATCTAGTATAATGTAGTTACAATTTTTCTATCTCAGAATACCTAACCAAATACACAAAATATTCAGAACAAACAACTGGGACAACAACAACGTGTCCTCAACCTAGGTATAAAAAAACCCCGCAAAATGAAAAAACAACACACCCAGGTATAAAAAATTAATCACACAGAGGACAAGAAGGCGAAAATAATAATTCAGCATGTCATCCTAGAAGGCCTAATCAAACACCGAGAATGCTTTCAAAACAACAACTACAAGAACAGTAGCGTCTCCTCAACCTAGTCTTCTCCTAGGTAGAAAAATAACCACACAGAGGACAAGAAGAAGAGGGGAAATAAAAATAAATTCAGCACGGCGAGCGAAAGAGACCCCCGCAGAAGCCAACGCGACGCCAAATCCATTCCTCTTCCCTCTCCACAGGCTGAGACGAAGCCAACCGAAGCGAGCACGAACACCCTAGGCGCGCGCGCTCAGAGCCGTGGCGGAGTCGTCGGGCTCGCCGTACGCAGCGGATGGCGACGCCCACGCCCATGGCCGGCGAGGGGACGCTCGCCGCGGTGATGCCGCTGTCGCCGCCCCCGCCGGCGGCGGCCGAGGCGGCCGCGGGGTCGGCGGCCGAGGCGCCGATGCTGATATTCCTCTACTTCCACAAGGCGATCCGCGCCGAGCTCGAGGGGCTGCACGGCGCCGCCGTGCGCCTCGCCACGGAGCGCGCCGGCGACGTTGGGGCACTGGCCGAGCGCTGCCGCTTCTTCGTCAACATCTACAAGCACCACTGCGACGCCGAGGACGCGGTACGGCCGCTGCCCCTCTGCAGAGCTCCGTCTTGTTTGAGGCATTTCGTTTTCCTCTGTTTTACCCCCCTGTAGCTGGTGTGAATTTGGGTATGGGCTATGGAGATGCGTGGGCGCGTACGAATATTGGTGCTGTTTTGGGTTTAGGGTTGCGGAATTGTTCCCTTCGGTCTGAAGGAGCTGGGCGGGATTGGGATTGAATCGTTCGACCACTGTTAGGATCTGAATCCGGTGGACTCCATACCATGATGTTGAATCTTCTTCGGGTAGCTTTTGATGCAGCAGTGGACAGTATAAGGTTGTTTGGCTGAATCAGCCTATGCTCACATGAATAATTGGTCGCACTTTTTGCCCTTCTGGCTTCTGATGTTGACATAAGGAGATGATGCTCAAATTGTATAAGCCGTGATACAAAGCCTCCGTTCAATTGAAACCACAATGGTAATTTTGATATTGACATCATCATGTGAGGCCTTCTTCTCTTTCTTGCTTCCATGGTGATGTTTTCTCACTTTCATTAGAGCACAACGGAACTTTTACGGATCGAGTCGGATAGAGCTTTCTTAGTTTCAACCTGTTAGTGTCAGGGGCTAATGGAGGTCAGGTCCTTCAAGACTTTTTTGCTTAAATCTTGTTACCCTGCAGAGTGGTAATAGATCATCAGTATTGTTTAGTGGCAGAGAGTCTAACTGACAAGTAAATGCACCTTGGTGTCCTATTTTCCCTCGAATGCCGCAAAAATAGAAGTTCTGTTTTGAAGCACAAAAACATTAGTGCTGTTGTAAACTTCTTTTACCTTGACCATTTTCTTCATGGGAAGAGCTGTCATAGTTGCTTGTTCAAATCTGTTTTGGCAATCTATCTTTCTAATGCTTTATTGTTTATGCTTTGCTTTTTAGAAATATTGTGCAGATTAGTTATGAGTTCTTCATATCATTTTTTTTGTACTAAAAACATGCTCATACCTTTTGGTTTGACAATTGCAGGTTATCTTTCCAGCACTTGATATACGAGTCAAGAATGTCGCTGGAACGTATTCTCTAGAGCATAAAGGCGAAAATGACCTCTTTACCCAGCTTCTTGCTTTATTACAACTCGATATTCAAAATGACGATGCTCTTCGGAGGGAACTTGCATCCTGCACAGGAGCCATACAAACGTGCCTCACCCAGCATATGTCCAAGGAAGAAGAACAGGTCAGTGCCATATTTCCTTTTTAAACAGCCTCTTATCATATTAAGCAGTTCATATCCAACCAGATAAGGAAAACAGTATGCTGCTCAGTCTCTTATGTTTGAACCAATTTTTTTGTTCTAGCGCAAGTGCATTCTATGACAGTGTCACCATTCAAAAGTTGTTCTTAATGTCTGTTTGTGCTCTTATTAGGCATTTTATGAAGGTGCTCATTTGTTGTAATCGTGTCGAGAAGTCCTTAGCAAAATTATCTTATTACTAGTCTGTCCAACTTTCTTGCCCCTTTTTACAACATTTGAATGCTCACGATCTCCTTTATGACGGTGCTAACGGTTATAGGATGGCAAATCAAGCTGGCAAACTTTTACTTTTAAGTATTTTGAGAGATTCTATGATATACTTCCCCGTTATTATCTTGATGTCAGCAAGGTTAGGTGCAAACAGAGAAGTGATGGTAGTGGGACATATGTGGACTTCTAGTTGCTACTCTACCGTCATTGTTTTCTCAAGTTATTACCAAGGGTTCGTATGCCAGTTTCTGTATTCTGATTAAAGGGTCACACAGTTCTCGGTGTCATGCAGGCATCTTGGACTGTATTACTCTTATTCTGCATTTTTGAAATCCCGGACTGCATGTTCTGATCAGAAGTGTTTACCTTATATGTGGATCCCATTTAAATAAGCTACATCAACCTGTGCACCTACACGGGCTGCATATAAACAATACTTTATACATCTTAACGTAAAGGGGATTCTCTAAGGACATTTGATTGATGTGCATGTTTCTATCTGATTACACTTTACACATATCCCTTTGACATGCTCTGATTGCCTTTTTTCTACTGCAACTCTTAATTCGTCAAGTGAATATTCCTCATCTTGTCATATGAAATCCGGCTGTTGTAAATTAATGGCAAGCCTCTGATTAGAAATCTTTCATACTCCCTCCTCCCACAATATAAGACGGTTTTTGCAAGCTAACATAGCTTGCAAAAACGTCTTATATTATGGGACGGAGGGAGTAATACATAATGATTTTTGATTTTATTATATTATTTTCTGAAATAAATGGCAGTTGTAGATTCAATTACATTTTAAATTTGATCCTACCGTTATGATTGGCATCAATTACTCATTTTGTCTTGCATGATCACATGTATGCTTTAATGTTTGATATTTTTGAAATTATTCTTAATTAGGAGCCCTTGTTCTTTTCGTGATGAAACTAGGAGTATCTTGTATATACATCTATCTCTAAATTGGGATGTTCACTTTATTTTGAATTTTGATCTGCACTGTAGGGTACATATATACAATTATTTACCCATCTCTCTCTTCTGTCTCAGTTTTTTAGGTGCATATACATCTAACTTTAAAGCCAAAATCCATGTGTGTCCCACAGCACAAACATATGCTTTTTTCCCCTGATATTTCCAAAAATGTCATATGGAACCTAGTGCAAAGTGTAATATTATTATGGGGGCCTGCTGCAAGGTGACACAAGTGGCAATCTACCTGGTGTAAAGTGCAATTTACTCTAATTCTGATGATGTTGGGCAATGTGTGGTGGCTTGAAGGGAGCCTCCATTTAGTAATTATAAAATTGTGTGTCTGTTCTTGTATCCCTTGCTGTTGCACTCTAAAGAGGCTGCCCAACATCAATCAGAAGCTTTGACTAATTGTTTGTTTGAGTAATATAATCCAGATAAACAAGTGGGACAGCTGGGTTGCAATATTAACTTGCATGAACTAGATCTTTGGGAGTTCAGAAAATGTGGCAATTTTTTTCTTCGGATTATGCTCTTTGCATGGTCATGTATCTTTTGTGGTGTCTGCATTCTAAAATCATATCTAGATGATGTGATTACCCAAGATATTTGGTGCTGGTGACTGATCGTATTTCATACCTATTGGTGGCTGATCATCTGATTTTCTAGGTCTTCCCGTTGCTTACCAAGAAATTTTCATACGAAGAGCAGTCGGATTTAGTATGGCAGTTCTTATGCAACATTCCTGTAAATATGCTGGCAGAGTTCCTTCCGTGGCTCTCAGCTTCTGTTTCATCTGACGAGCATCAGGATATCCGTAACTGTTTATGTAAAATAGTTCCTGAAGAGAAACTTCTTAAACAGGTCTCACAATTGCGCCTCTTTACAGTTTCTGGCAATAACTTGCTTAGTGTCCTGTTAAATTTGAGTTTTAAAATTTGTGAAGGTTGTATTCACTTGGATCGAAGGGAAAGCAACAAGAGAAGTGACACAGAGTGTTGTCAGTGATAATTTGGAAAGAAGTCATTGTTGCAAGGATGCTTCCTTTGTTAATCAAGCGGAGAAACTCATTTATCCACTTGAACAGTCTAAAGTTGGGCATATAAAGCATACAGAATCTAATGATGGTCAGGCTGACAGGCACCCTATAGATGAGATTTTATATTGGCATAATGCTATCCGTAAAGAATTAAATGATATAGCAGAGGAGACAAGGAGGATGCAGCAGTCTGGAGATTTTGCTGATATATCAGCCTTCAATGCGAGACTTCAGTTTATTGCAGATGTGTGCATCTTCCACAGGTATTTAGTTTTAATCTTCAATTATCCACACTTTAATTTAAGATTTTATTGTGCAACTATGGTATATACACCCCTTTTTAATGCTGCTTTTCTATGTAAGTTGGCATTGAGTATACCATTTGTTTGTTATTAATAATATAATTGGCACTCCCATTCATCATCTGTTGTGTTACACTGTCTGCCTTGCTTAACATACCCTGCCTGTTGCTTGGGTAGTTATGTGGCTTATGCACTATTTTTGACATCGTGGTGCACTGGTGGCTTTTGCACTTTTGCTACACACATGAGTTTGATTTTTTTATCCTACTATGGTACGGGTGATTACAAACACTTGAGCAAGCAGTATCACAAACGTGCTAATTCTCCTAAAATTTAGGAACAGTTTAACTGAGAATAGTTCTGCACATATGTATTATTGTTTTGTGTTGTACATAAAGGTATATTTTTCTGAGCATGTACTTGTGTCATGCTAGTCGCACCTTGTTGTGTACTAGAACTTGTTTTCTCCTGGTTCGTTTTTGACACTTTTCACCGGTAAAACTGAACGTTCTGAAAGTAGACTATGTACCTTCTTTAATTTCACCTGTTGCATTTTTTATTATTATCTACAGTATCGCCGAGGATCAGGTTGTATTTCCTGCAGTCAATAGTGAGCTGTCCTTCGTGCTGGAGCATGCTGAAGAAGAACGTCGATTTAACAATTTTAGATGCTTAATTCAGCAAATCCAAATGGCAGGAGCAAAATCAACTGCAGCAGAGTTTTACTCCGAATTGTGTTCACATGCTGATCAGATAATGGAGGCAATTGAGAAACACTTCTGTAACGAAGAAACCAAGGTTAGTACTTCGTAGTGATGTTTCTGTGCCACTGGAATTATTGCTTTATCTGTCAGAATTTCATCTTTGGTTTAATTTATCTAGGTGCTTCCCCAAGCTAGGGTTCTTTTCTCTCCTGAGAAGCAAAGGGAACTTCTATACAGAAGTCTTTGTGTCATGCCATTGAAGCTATTGGAACGTGTTCTACCATGGTTGGTGTCAAAACTGAGCGATGAGGAGGCATCTTCTTTTCTTCAGAATATGCGCTTGGCAGGTCATCTCTTTACTCTGATTATTTTAAGTTATTGTCTTTATACACTATACTTAGCTTTGAAGTTTTCATTGGGAATTCAATGTTTGCTGAAAGATTCATGTGAAACAGCACCATCATCTGACACCGCATTGGTCACTCTTTTCTCTGGTTGGGCATGCAAGGCTCGCTCAGAGGATAAATCCAATTCTGGAGAATATATATGCTTAACATCAGGGGCAGCAAGATGCCTGTTGGATGATGTAGAAGAGCTGAAAAAGTGTCAATCATTCTGCCCATGTGCTTCACGTATCAGTGCAGATGTTGCTCTTCATCTGGAAAATGAAAATGGTTCTAGGCCAGGCAAGCGAGGAAATGATGCAGAATCTGTTCCTGGTACTAATGGAAGTCACTGCTCTCAAATTACTGACACTGTAGCAAGTCCATGTAGCAAAAAACCTTGTTGTATTCCTGGGTTGAGAGTAGACACGAGCAATCTTGGCATCGGTTCACTGGCTTCTGCAAAGTCCTTTCTCTCGCTGTCATACAATTCTTCTGCGCCCTCATTATATTCAAGCCTTTTTTCATGGGACACAGATACAGCATTGTCTTGTTCTGATGGCATCTCAAGACCAATTGATACCATATTCAAATTTCACAAGGCGATTCGCAAGGATTTGGAGTACTTAGATGTTGAATCTGGAAAGCTCATCGATGGTGATGAATCTTGCCTTCGCCAGTTCATTGGAAGATTTCGTTTATTGTGGGGTCTTTATAGGGCGCACAGCAACGCTGAGGATGAAATCGTGTTTCCTGCTTTAGAATCAAGAGAGCCATTGCACAATGTGAGCCATTCATATACTCTTGACCACAAGCAGGAAGAGCAATTGTTTGAAGATATATCTAATGTTCTCTGTGAGCTTTCACAGCTACATGAGAGCCTGAACCAGCCACATACTGAATCGAATGAAGCAGAGAAACGCTATTTGAATTCATGTAATGTGATTGATTCGACTAGGAAGTACAATGAGCTTGCTACGAAGCTTCAAGGAATGTGCAAGTCTATCCGGGTCGCCTTGTCTAATCATGTTCACAGAGAAGAACTTGAGCTGTGGCCATTGTTTGATAAACATTTTTCGGTGGAGGAACAGGATAAGCTTGTAGGTCGTATAATTGGTACAACAGGTGCTGAGGTTCTCCAATCAATGCTACCTTGGGTTACATCAGCGCTTAATCAAGAAGAACAGAACAAGATGCTGGATACATGGAAGCAAGCAACTAAAAATACAATGTTCGGTGAGTGGCTAAATGAGTGGTGGAAGGGAGTTCCAACACCATCTGATTCTTCGTCAGAGACATCCCCCATTCCGGAAGGTTTGTGCTGTTGGTCTCTTATGGCTTTGCCCTCTACTATTAACAATGTTCTCAACTGCATTGCACCCCGCGTGTTAATACCATGTTTGTTAGTCTAATCTATGGTCAAAATTTGGCACAAAATAGGAAGGTGACCAATAAACCCAGACAGAGGTAGTAGTTGGAAAAACTGCAGTATTATCAGAATACTTAGAAAATAGTTTGTTGCCTTCCTGGTGTTATTCTAATACAAAATGACACACATTTTGATGCATGTTTGACCCTTTTTCCCCGTATCTGATGCTTGTTTAGTTCGGAACTAGTTTTACGATGGGTTCCTTTCTTTCCAATGATTCTTTCTTTGATAACTATAATTTGCCATTTACAGACAGTCATTCACAAGACAAGCTTGACCAGAATGACCAGATGTTCAAGCCTGGCTGGAAGGACATATTTCGAATGAACCAGAGTGAACTTGAGGCAGAGGTTCGAAAGGTTTCACGGGATCCAACACTTGATCCAAGGCGAAAGGCCTATCTAATCCAAAATCTCATGACCAGGTTTGTCGTCTTGATATTTCAGTGAACAAATTGTTAAGAAATATATTAATAGAATTTTATTGACACATGTGTACCTTAGCCGCTGGATAGCTGCTCAGCAAAAGCTACCGGATCCAAGATCAGAAGAGTGTAGTGAAGGTGCCGGTATACCTGGATGTCGTTCTTCTTATCGTGACCAGGAGAAGCAAATATTCGGTTGTGAGCACTACAAACGGAACTGTAAGCTTGTTGCCGCTTGCTGTAACAAGCTGTTTACATGCAGATTCTGCCATGATAAAGTTAGCGACCATACAATGGAAAGGTGAATTCTGTATTATGCAAAAACACTTATCTTGTTACCCTGAAGGTTATTTCTATTGTTTGATCACACTAGAGTGCTTTGCTTTTTGTTTTCTGTAAGCCCAATTTCAAACTGCTAATCAGCTCTAGTAAAAAAAAGAAGATACATAGGAAACAGATAGAAACATGCAGTTTTTTTTTGTCTTCATATAAAAAGCATAAAGTTTCCTACATTTTGTGATTAGTTATTTCATTCATATTTCAATTGATTTCTTATTTATCCCTTTTCTTGCTTAGTTGGCTTTGCTTGTTCATATGTGGTTGCATAGCTCAGATGAACAAATACGCATCAGTTCTGTCTGAGCTGATACATTTTCTGTTCCCTGACCATTCTATTTATGTTCAGAATGCCGTGGCAGTGCTTCACCTATCTATAATATATAAAAATGAGGACCAATGAGTATAGTGACTTCCCTAGTGTACGTTCTTTCTTCTAGACGGTTGCAATCATATCAAATGTAAATGTGCCAACATTACTTCTGCCTGTAGGAAAGCAACACAGGAGATGATGTGCATGGTATGCCTGAAGGTTCAACCTGTCGGTCCGAATTGCCAAACTCCGTCTTGCAATGGACTATCCATGGCAAAGTATTACTGTAACATCTGCAAATTTTTTGATGACGAAAGGTAACATTAGCCAACATCATTGAAAGCTCATACTTCCTCTGCTATATAATTGGCACTGGGATTTCGAATTTTTTGGGCCATCGAATAACTATCCCAAATTATTGTTTACGTGTTAGTTTATATGTATTTTTTTGATATGTAGCCACCTCCACGTCCAAATTCAAATTCAAATTCGGATTAGATTACATAAAAAACTGTCATTGACATTATTTATATCTGACATATACCGAATGTACATATATTTGTATAAAAAGACTCGTATGTATCCGTAATCAGTAATAATCTAGCCCACATGCAAATCTGAGTTAAGTTTTGTACGTCTGATAGAGCAGCATAAGAAGTATTACTGCCATTAGTTTTATAAGATATTTACAACAGGAAATAATTAGTGCAAACCAGTTCCGTTCACCAATTGATAGTCATCATCGGTAAACATACAAAATAGTCTGTCGAATGTACTACCTTTTGAATTTAAGCTAAAAGTTGATTAGTGTTAGGAGAAACAACAGCGAGGGATTCAATGTCCATGATTACCTTTAAGGGAACAATTAGTGCAAACCAGTTCCATTCACCAATGAATAATCATCTGTAAATAAAATAGTCTGTCGAATGTACTACCTTTTGAATTTAAGCTAAAAGTTGGCTAGTGTTAGGAGAAATGACTCTGAGGGATTCGATGTCCATGATTACTTTAATCTTCCACACTTTTTGTAAGTTGTCAGAGAATGATATATTTTTCTCTCCTAGCTTTTGATTTCCACAAGGTATACTTACTAATTGGCTTCATCATGAAAATTGCATTAACAGACCCTTAAGAGAAACAGTGTCGCGTTTGCTCAACTTTTAGATATTTGGGTGTCACCTTGGGTTATTTTCGCCAACGCCGTGCTCAGTTGTTCAAATGCAATAACACAAGCTAGAACCTGTTGGTTTCCCAAGTGGCCATGTTGTGTCATACTCCATCTGTTCCTAAATATAAGTCTTTTTAGAGATTCTAATATGGACTAAATATGGAGCAATATGAGTGGATCTACACTCTAAAATATGTCTATGTACATCCGTATGTAGTCCATATTGAAATCTCTAGAAAGACTTATATTTAGAAACTGAGGGAGTAGTTTACATTGGACATTGTAATACCGTTTCCATGGCAAGCAATTGGGCCCCTTCTAATGCTGGGATATTTTACAGGACTGTCTACCATTGTCCGTTTTGTAATCTGTGTCGTCTTGGTAAAGGTCTTGGTGTTGATTTCTTCCATTGCATGAAGTGCAATTGCTGCCTTGGAATGAAACTAACAGAACACAAATGTCGGGAGAAGGGGCTAGAGACAAACTGTCCAATCTGCTGTGACTTCCTATTCACATCAAGCGCGGCAGTTAGAGCTCTTCCTTGTGGTCACTTCATGCATTCAGCTTGCTTTCAGGTATTAGCAAGTAAAAGAATAATTTGTTTTTCTGATAATATATATCTGGCTACTGGCTGTCAAAAATGCTCCTGACAATTGTCAACCCCAGGCATACACTTGCAGTCACTACACTTGTCCTATCTGCTGCAAATCCTTGGGAGATATGGCGGTAAGCTGCATTACTTTTACGGCATTGCAAATCTTTGCATTTATGGTAATGAAGTTAATCTTCATCTTGAGTCCCACGAGTGTTTTCATGTCTTAGTGAAAACTATTATTTCTCCTATTTTGCTCTTCATCTAGAGGGCATTCCAGTAGCTGATAAGTGATGTTTCGTTAAGCATGAAACAGACACATTTTTCATCACTTTGATATCGGAAGCCTGTACCTCCATTCGAGACTACACAATCAAATGTTTTATCTCTTCAGTTGTATTGTATAATTATTCTCCACTGACAATACAATGCTGATTCCTGACGCCTGAGGGTGACTTTACTTGTGGTCTTGTTATTTAAAATAGTTCCTAAGATGCAAAATGAAGACTGTTTTGGTATTTGGGGAATACAGTCAGACATTTTGCTCGAGTCATGTTGAGTGACTGAATGTAATGTAGACAAACGTCAGTGGTATCGGTGTGAAAAAAAGAAGAGGAAGCATTTTAAATTGTTGCCATTTTATGAGATGCCAATTGAAAATTGCCAGTTCCATTTTGACTTGTTTGAGATCTAGCTTCCGATCAGTTAGCTCCCGTGAAACTTATTTTCTCCAATACTTTAATGTTACAATGGTAGTCTCAGAATAGTATGGACATCCTGATGTTCTTCTGTGGTTAGTTATTCCTTGGAGTGTGGGTTGTGAGCTGCTTGTCTAAATTTTGTAAGCACGTACATGATTCTTACTGAACTAATATTTATTTCTCCATTTGTCTATGTACACTTGTACAGGTGTACTTTGGCATGCTTGATGCGTTGTTGGCTGCTGAAGAGCTTCCCGAGGAATACCGCGAGAGGTGTCAGGTATTCACGTTCTGTTCTTGTTTCATTATTTTCATATGCTGTTGTATTTATGTTCTGTTGCATTATTCATGCAGGACATTCTTTGTAATGACTGTGAAAGAAAAGGGAGATCTCAGTTTCATTGGCTGTACCACAAATGCGTCTCCTGTGGTTCTTACAATACCAGAGTTATCAAAACTGATACGGCAGATTGTTCTACCCCAAACTAGCGAGGGGAATATTCTTTCTTTTTTAGTTTTTGTCTCTGTAAATATAGTCTTACAGAACCTTGTGTAGAATAGCTACCATATTTTTTCATCCCATAGCCAGTCATTTTTGTCAAGCATAGCGTGCAATTTACTAGGTCTAGTGCTATAATCTGTAAAAATGGACATGAGCCTGACCTTCATCCTGTCAGGTGCATCCTGCCTGCACTAAAGGCTTAAGCATCCATGCCAAAGTATACAGTATACAAGTGTACCTGTACACAAATACCGACAGTCCTGCCTTCTGTGTTCAACGGTTCCGAAAGACCATTTTCGAGCAAGATTCTTACGTTACTAATATACACAGCTATTTCATGTAAAAATATGCATAGCTATTTGAAATGTGTATCATTTTAACCTTCTCTTGGAAATATTTCAATTTCAGTCGCTTGGATGGGTGAGGATCCTGCCTAAGCAAATTTCCTTTTTATTCCATCTTTCTAAAGATGATTGACTGTATACAAATATAAAGAATACTCCGCCTGTCCCATAATATAAGATCGTAAGGATTTCTATTTTCATGCCCCTTGCTTAGCCCTCAGTTTTGCCCATGCTCATTTGTAGTCTACATTTTTGCCCTCTATGCGCGGCCCACCCTTTCAAAAGCCCAAACAGGAGTTTGTCGTTGGGTCAAAGGCTTTGACCGTTACATGTCATGGTTACTGGCGCGTGGGACGCACCCTGTTAGCGGCAACGTAGTCATAGATGGGCTCAGTTATTGACACGCATGACACCATCTACGGGCCAATCTATCGCGTTTGTACGTGGGCTAAGTTACTGACGTGTGGTACACGCCATACAAGCCCATTTGTCAGCGACAACGTTGTATGTGGGCTAAGTTTTTATTGGGATGTGCGTGGGCTAATTTACTCATGAGTGGAACACTCACTGTTAGCGGCTGCGCGGTCGTACGTGCGCGGTCGTACATGGGCCCATAGCAGAATGGGCGATAAAAAAGATGCTTCCTATTGTACTCAAACTCGAGACTACCCGCTTATAAAGCAGTGCTAGCGCCAGTTGACCTAGTGCGTCTACATGTGTTTTTTAACCAACGGTTGAGTATCAGTAGTTCGGTATATTGTTGGGGTCTGAATATTTTATCATCTAGTATTTGAAATTGCTTGATAACATGCCCAAATTAGGCATAATTATGGCTATTATCATGGTTAACAATGTTGTTATAGGAATTATAATTTATTTATTTTAAAAAATAATTTCTCATTTTTCAAGTCTCGGAAATGACATTTTTTTGTGAATGAATTTCCTCAAATAATTTTTAGAATTGGGCCCTTTCATTTTTCATCAAAAGTAGGCCTGGATGTCCACTGACCTAGTTTCAATAATCTAAGAGCATTATTGCTACATTCCGTCCATTTAGTGTACTTTTAGTCAATTATCTGAATTTGCCCAAATTTGGACTACAAGTGTGATGTAGTTTTTTCCTGAAAATTGACAAAAGTCATTTTATGCTCTAATGTTGGTGGTGCATGAACTTGGGACAACCAAAGTTCAAATTCCAACCCGTTTGGTATGAATGGCCAGCATTGCAAGTTTGACCCCATTTTGAAAAAATCAAAGAAAATGGAAAAAGCCTTGAAAATTCAAATCCCATTGCATTTAGCCTTCTTATGTGCAATACTTTCTAGGAAAAATCATAAACTTACAATACAACAAGTTTGAAAAGAAAACCTTCATAAAATGGCCAATCTAGTAGGAACTTGCATGGATTTCAAGGCATATGCCCATGGCCATGGCATATTCCATGAGAACATGCCCAAATTTGGTAAAACTATGGGTATTAACACTGTCTACAATGTTGCCATAGGAATTATGAATCTTTTAAAAAAAAATCCATTTACCAAGTCCGAGAAATGACATTTTTTGTGAATGAAGTGTCTCAAACAATTTTGAGAATTGGGCCCTTTAACTTTTCATTAAAAGTAGGCCACATTGGATGCCCACTGACTAAGTTTCAATAATTTCAAAGCATTATTGCTATATTCCACCATTTAGTGGACTTCTAGGCAATTATCAGAATTTGTCCAAATTTAAACTACAAGTGTGATGTAGTTTGGTTCTGAAAAATAGCAAAAGTCATTTTATGCTCTAATGTTGTTGGTTCATGAACTTGGGACAACCAAAGTTCAAATTCCAACCCATTTGGTATGAATGGTCAGCATTGCAAGTTTGACCCCATTTTGAAAAAAAATCAAAAAATGAAAAAGCCTTGGAAATTCAAATCCCTTTGCATTCAACCTTCTTATGTGCAATACTTTGTGTGAAAAATCATAAACTTGCAATACAACAAGTTTAAAAAAACTTCACAAAATGGTCGATCTAGTAGGAACTTGCATGGATTTCAAGGCATATGCTCGTGGCAATGGCCACATCCATGGCCTATTCCATGATAACATGCCCAAATTTGGCACAACTATGGGTATTACCATTGTTTACAATGTTGCTATAGGAATTATTAATTATTAAAAAAATTATTTTTTCCATTTCCCAAGTCCTAGAAATGACATTTTTTTGAATGAAGTGCCTCAAATAATTTTGAGAATCGGGCCCTCTCGTTTTCCATCAAAAGTAGGACACATTGGATGCCCACTAACAAAGTTTCAATATTTTCAAAGCATTATTGCTATATTCCATCCATTTAGTGGATTTCTAGTCAATTATGAGAAATTTCCCAAATTTGAACTATAAGTGTGATGTAGTTTGGCCCTGAAAATTGACAAAAAAAATCATTTTATGCTCTAACGTTGGTGGTGCATGAACTTGGGACAACCAGAGTTCAAATTCCAACCCATTTGGAATGAATGGCCAACATTGCAAGTTTGACCCTATTTTGAAATAAAATCAAAGAAAATGAAAAAAAGCCTTGAAATTCAAATCCCTTTGCATTCAACCTTCTTATGTGCAATACTTTCTAGGAAAAATCATTAACTTACAATACAACAAGTTAAGAAAAAACTTCATAAAATGGCCAATCTGGTAGGAACTTGCATGGATTTCAAGGCATATGCCCATGGCCATGGCACATCCATGGCATATTTCATGATAACATGCCCAAATTTGGCACAACTATGGGTATTACCATTGTTTAAAATGTTGCCATAGAAATTATGAATTATTGTATTTAAAATCATTTTCCATTTTCCAAGTCACAGAAATGACATTTTTTTGAATGAAGTGCCTCCAATAATTTTGAGAATTGGGCCCTTTCACTTTTCATCAAAAGTAGGCCACATTGGATGCCCACTAACCAAGTGTCATTAATTTCAGAGCATTATTTCTATATTCCATCCATTTAGTAGACTTCTAGTCAATTATCAGAATTTGCCCAAATTTGAACTTGTGTGATGTAGTCTGGTACTGAAAATTGACAAAAGTTATTTTATGCTCTAATGTTGGTGGTCCATGAACTTGGGACAACCAAAGTTTAAATTCCAACCCATTTGGTATGAATGGCCAGCATTGCAAGTTTGACCCTGTTTTGAAAAAAAAGTCAAAGAAAATGAAAAAGCCTTGAATATTCAAATCCCTTTGCATTGAGCCTTCTTATGTGCAATACTTTCTAGGAAAAAATAGTCATAAAGCTACTTTTGGATTGTTTGGGTGAAATTTTGGCACTGTTTGTTTGAAAACACCCAATTGTTTCAAAAATAATAATAAAATGTGGGTCAACACTTGTCACAAACATGCAAACAAGGTAAAAATTGGACATTCCAACAGTGTAGAAATTGGTCATTGAAACATGCACATATTTCATTTAAAGATTATAATTATTACAAACATAAACCCTACATATCTATTGAAAAAATAACGCTAGTTCATAAACCTAATCTACTGCCGCCGCTACTGACCATTATCGTCCATGTCAGAGCCGCTGCCGCCATCGAAGATGTCCTCATCGTCCTCCTTCTTGCAGTCGTTGCCGTCGCTCACGAGGTCGATGGTGACGTCAGCCATCGAGGCGACAACCGCCTTTTGCAGTCCTGACGTGTTGACCGGGTCATTGGGGTAGCATTGCGGCCCTTCGTTGATTCACACAACGCCTAGAGGAGCCCCGGCAGGTCCACAGGGTCGTCGGGCTCATCAGCTACTGCCCCCATACTCCGCCAGCAGCGACAACTCCAGCTCCGGCTATGTCTTCAACATGATCAGGGGGCCGCCAGAGCCCGTCCCAGGCTCGGGCTTGGGCACGAGCAGGGGGACGCATGAGCTCGTCCTAGGCGTAGAGCTTCTCCAGCCGTTCGGCCTTCCAGGGCACCGAAAAAGAGCGGCCTGGGGGCGAACCGACGCTAGATTGGCCCCTGGGATTCGGTTCGCTCCCAGTCATAGGCCCACGGTCGCCGTGGGTTCGGCAAAGTTCGTTTCAAATTTTCGGCGATTTTTGCAGGAACTCGGCCATACTTCATTGAAATTTGTACAAAAACGTAAAAACATGCAAGAACTACGCCTAAATTAAAAAAGAAACTAAAAAGCCTAGTCGCCGCCGTCGTCGTCTACATGTCGAGAAGCCTGTAGAAGCGGGTGTAGTCGCTGCCGTCGTCGTCGTCGCTGTCGTCGCGCGCCTCGCCTGCGACATCCCTGTTGCAGCCCTGGCCGGGGTCACCGACACGTGGCGGGGCGCTTGACGGCCCGGCCTCGCCCTCCTCGGTTTTGTTGATGATGATAACGCCATCCTCCTTGATGTGGCGACGGGCATGGTGCTCCAGGTACGCCCGGCGCCGGCGGCGCACCTGCTCGCAGACGTAGTCCTCCTTCGCCCATTTGAGGGCGGACTCGTCATCGGGGGCCACCATGTCGAGGTGCTCCGGCTTCACGGGGAGCATGCCCGGCTCGGGCTTTAGCTGAACCAGGCATAGGGAGCACCTCACTGGTGCCGTCGCAGGCGGCGAGGGATTGTTTATGATGAGGGCGCCGCTACGAACGCGAGGCCTGAGCGGTGTCCCCTCCAGCTCGGGCCTGACAGGGTGGAGGGCCGGCGAACCGGAGCCTGACGACGAGGACGACCCCGGCTCCATTCACCGCGACATCTAGGAACTGCCGCGGCGGCGACAGAAGGACGACCGCGCCGGGTACTCTAGCCGCGACACGTTGCCGGTCTCGATGTGGTCGAGGACGGCGTCGAGGGTGCAACCGGGGACGCCCCACCACTCGCGCCGTCCTTCGGCATTGAGGTAGCCGCAGGGAATGACGCCGTTGATGGAGGCGATCTGCTCCTCGCGACGGCGCTGGAAGTACATCATCCACAGTGTTCGCTGTCGGGCGCGTACCTCGGCTGGTTCCGCTGCTCCTCCATCATGGAGGAGCGGATGCGAGCGATCTCCGCCGACCGTGCTGCCCCTTCAGGTACCGGCGGCACCGGGACGCCGCCGGCGCTCAGCCTCCACGCCCCCGGCTCGTGCATGTCAGGAGGCGCCGGGTACTCAGCCTCGTAGAGGAGGCGCGTCTCCGGCTCTTTGAGGTGTCGACGGCCGAAGCCTTTCGCTGCTGCGCCATCGCCTGGGAACCTCTCGGCCATGTTTGCTTTGCTCGTGGGCTGGGAGAAGGCCTTTACGAGGGGGAGAGGGGGAGGCTGTGGCGCTCACCGCGGGGAGTGGGTGCCTTTCATAGCCGAAGCGGGGCGACATGGAGGCGACATGCGGGAGGACGCGTGGCGGGAGCGTGTGGGTCGCGCGTCAGCGGCATTTTCACTGTGCCGCCTGTGAGGCATCAATGGAGGCTGACCGGCGCGGCAGCCTTGGCATTGACTCCCGCGGGAACCGAGGCGATGAGGGCGACGAAGCGGCGTCTCGCTGACTCGGCGGGCCCGCAGCTCTTCCGTGCCAAAACCGCTCGCCCCAGCGCCCCCCAGCGTGCCGGGTTCGGCCTGGGTCCGCCGGCGCTGATTTTGGCCCAAGCCGGCGAAAAAGGGCTCCTGGGCCGTTTTTTCGGTGTCGGCGCGAAAAAATCACCTGGGGAGGCCGCGTTGAGTGCGCGGTTGGAGATGCTCTTAGGCTTATGGACTAGCAGGGGGCGTTGCGGGAGATCATCCTTGGCTCCAGCTTCAGGATGCGCAGGCCGCTGCCGCCATGGCGGGAGCTCATCCCCATCCCCGGCTCCAACTTCAGAACACAGAGCCCCCCGCTACTGTTGGCACTGTTGCAGCCTCCCGCAGACATGGGCATGGATCACAGCGTGGACCGCAATAGAGAAATCCGATCCTCCTCCTCTAGGTCAAGCTACAGACGACATACGACCATGACATCGAGGAAGGTACGCCCTTCCAAGAAGACGTACCTCTCATCGATGTTGTTGCATGAGGGCGGGTAGTGGCCGCCGCTGTAGCGCTGGATGTAGGCGACATTGACCTCCCCAAGGATCTGCGGCCACTGCTAGCTGCTAGGCGCATAGCGCGGTTTGGACTGCTCCTCCGGTGGTAGGCTTTGCCGAAACGTACGTATTGCACACGATAGGGCCGGCGTGCCGACGGTGGGGATAGGCTCCACCGTTCCCCCCGGCGCTCAGGTGCCAACTGGCCGACATGCGCGTGTCCGGCGACACCATGATGCCACAGCGAGCGAGGAGCGATGCTTCGTCGACCCGGAGGGTGCGCAGCATGCCGGGAATGAACAGGGTGCAACATCGTCCTTGACTGTTGCTTCCCGTCCCACCATCATGGCTGGCCATTGTTGCGGCCGCGGAAGGGGAGACGGCTAGGGTTTGGTGGAGGCAGACGATGGAGAAGGCTGTGGGCCAGTGAGGGGAGAGAAGGGGAATGGAGGGGATTGGGACATGCATGGGTGAATGCCAGTGCGCCGCGCACGACTATAAAATACATTAATAGGTGCCTGACGGGCACGCCGGTGACACGACTCCTCTATGGGAAACCGTACGGTGCGTACTCCCCTTGTGTGAAAGCACCAACGTGACCACGATGTGACTACTCATGCATGCGGACATGCACATGATTGATATGAGAGCACCACGTGGCACGGTGTGTCCCACTCGTCAATAACAGCGACAACTAACAGTCAACTCCCTTGACCAACGGCAAACCCCTGTTTGGGCATTGGTGAGGGTGGGTGGCACGATGGAGGGGAAAAGCAAGCAAAAAGAGTTGGTTGGGGAAAAACTAGGGAGGACTAAGGCCAACTCCAACACGCGACCCCAAACGGACGTTCGTTTTGTCCGGATTTCGTCTGTTTGGGGGTGGCAATGGGGCCATGTCCACTCAGATTCGTGGTTGCGGCGGCCGTGTGCCCAACGTGTGGCCGCATTTGGGCCGCATATTGTCCCCGTGCATGCAAAAGTGAGAAACAAAGGATTTAAAGTTGCGGCCGCGGTTCGCACTAGTTCACGCCGGCCGGCAACACAGCCGGCATCATGCATTCTGACGCCGGTAACAAAGCCAGCGGCCGGCACCAGGAGCTAGCCTTCAAAAAGACATGTTTCACGCTGCAACAAAGCCAACGATCGGCATAGGAGCCAACCTTCAGAATGGACAAGTTTTGTCGCCGGCAATAAAACCAGCGGCTGGCACACTAGCCGACCTTCAAAAGAGACAAGTCTTCTCGCCGGCAACAAAGCTAGCGGCCGGCACAAGAGACAACCTTCCAAAAAGACCCCCATCACGGCCATCGCGGCCGAGGTCTCACCTAGATCATGCCGTCGCGGGCGAACATCTCCTTCTGTCGGTTCGTGAACCAAGCCTTCCTCTCTGGTGACATGTTGTTCTTGTCGACGATCATGATCACTAGTGCCACCTCCTTGGCTTTTGTGTCTGCATTGGTGGCCTTGATCTCTAGCTTCTTGCATTGAGCGGCCTCCTCGATGCCAAGCTTCCTCTTCTTCACGGCCTCCTCCATGTCAAGCTTTTTCGTTTGAAGATCTAGGTATATCTTAATTTGTTTCTCTTTCCCTTTGCTCTTCCTCTCCTCCCACATTTGCTTTTGGCTCATCATATCCTCCAAAGTTCCTTGCAAGGCTATAGAAGATGCATCACACTTCTCGTCGGACTTCGAGCTTGTCTTGCCCCTTGGCTTCTTGAGCATGTCTCCCCCATCAGCCTCGGGCCACCACCTTCTCTCCTCTCTTCTTCCTACGAGCATTGTATTGGTCCTTGAACCTTGGGAAATCTTTGATGAGCACCCAACAATGCGTGAGAGCGAATGGCTTGTCTTTGTGTCGGGCCTTGAATGCTTCCAAAGATTGGAATGCCTACACAATCAAACATGCAGACAACATGAAAGGACATAGAATGCATGAAACTTAAATGGCATGCCAACATGAATGGACACATGATGGAAAAGAGAGGGGTTCATACTAAGTCACCAAGGCCCAGGCCGCTTACGGGACAGGCTTTGACACTCTCAAACGCGACACAATATTTGTTGCATTCTTGTTGGATGAATCCCCACCTTTTTCGGATTGAATTGACGCCGTGGGTGCTTGTGAATTGGTAGGGGGCAAACTTTCTTTGCTCATGAAAATTCTTGTGTACTCTTGTCCAAAAGACCACTCCTTTTTGCTCGGTACCTTTGATTGGATCTTGGCTGATTTCCTTCCAACTCTCGCCAATCAAAGTGTCCTTAGCTTGGTTATATGATCCCGTGCGAATGCTCTTCCTCCTCTTTTGTGCTTCGGCCTTTTGGGTGAGCTCGTCGATGAAACACAATGGCTCCATGGAAATGTTGACCTTTTCTTCTTCATCTTTACAATAGAAGTCATCATCTTCATGCCACGAGTTACCATGGTCGTCCTCCTCCTCCTAATCAACATGGCCACCGAACTGAGAGTCATCATAGTACCACGGCCGTCCTGGCTTTGGGTCGCATCAGCATCAAAAGCTTGCTATTGGCCGTCAACGTGGAACGCCTCACCACGACCCTTGAAGATGACGTTCTGCATGAAAACGGAGTAGAGTAAGGGTCGTCGACCGTCGACGTCCGCATCAGTGGTGGCATATTGCCAAACATCTTGTGTGTGCCGACAATGTTAGCCGACTCAAATGACCGGGGCTGCTTCCTTTGCGCGTCGTCTTCACAATGGCTAGCGCCACTGTACCCCGGTGTGATGTGGAGGTCCATGATGCCCGCAAGCATGGTCGGATCGACCACTTCGCAGTCAGGTGACATAGATAATCGCATTTGCCCATGGTCATCCTGCGTCGGAGCACAAAAACCCGGCATCTCGTGTGAGACAGATGAGCTCGGGGAACAGTGCTGCGGCGGTCGATGGGCTAAGGAGCATGTGCTAGCCGCGGCCATGGCAGCGGCCAAGAGATTGGCCGATGTGGGATAGGCCATACCCATCATGAGGAGGGCGTGCACCTTGGAGACGATGCACTCCTTCTCGTGATGTTGGCCTGGTGCTGCATCGCACGCCGCATGGTACACTTGAAAGCATACTGTGCGGCGGCCTTCTTCTCCTTTTTGATAGCTCATAGGTCCCTCCTTTTGGCCGACTCTATGCCAAGCTTGGCGGCCTCTGCAGGTGTGAGGTCCGCCCGAGGCTTCTTCATAGGTTTATTTTTCTTTGCCAAGGGTCGGGCGGCAGGTGGTGGTGTTGGGGAACGTTGCATGGGAAACAAAAAAATTCCTATGCTCACCAAGATCAATCTAGGAGATGAACATCTACAAGAGGAGAGATTGCATCTATATACCCTTGTAGATTGCTAAGCGAAAGTATTAAGAAACGTGGTCGATGTAGTCGAATGTCTTCGCGATCCAATCATGATCCGTCCCGCGAACTACCGATTCAAGTGCCGAACGGACGACACCTCAGTGTTCAACAAACCTATGAGTTATTTACCTGATGCCTTCACCTCCTTGATCCAGTGAGCGATGGTGAAGTAGTAGCTCAAGTCCTCTGGCAGCACGATTGCGTGGTGGCGGCGGCGATGGTGGGATCTCAGCAGAGCTTTGCTAAGCACTACGGAGTGGAAGAGGTCCACGAGGGAGAGGGAGGGCAGCACCCTGGCATAGATGGGTGCGGCTGCCCCCCCTCTACCCCTCTATATATAGGGGGAAGGGGCAAGGAGGAGGCGCCCTAGGGTTTCCCTAGGGGGGCCATGAAGGAAATATGCCCTAGAGGCAATAATAACGTTGTTATTTTATATTTCCTTATTCATGATAAAGCTTTATTATTCATGCTAGAATTGTATTGATCGGAGACTTAAATACATGTGTGAATACATAAAAAAATACCCCCTAGTATGCCTCTACTAGACTAGCTCGTTGATCAAAGATGGTTAAGGTTTCCTAACCATAGACATGTGTTGTCATTTGATAACGGGATCACATCATTAGGAGAATGATGTGATAGACAAGACCCACCCGTTAGCTTAGCATAATGATTGTTCAGTTTATTGCTATTGCTTTCTTCATGTCAAATACATATTCCTTCGACTATGAGATTATGCAACTCCCAGATACCAAAGGAATACCTTGTGTGTTATCAAACGTCACAACGTAACTGGGTGATCATAAAGATGCTCTACAGGTATCTCCGAAGGTGTTTGTTGAGTTGGCATAGATCAGGATTATGATTTGTCACTCCGAGTTTCAGAGAGGTATCTTTGGGCCCTCTCGGTAATACACATCAGAAGCTTGCAAGCAAATGACTAAGGAGTTAGTCACGAGGTGATGTATTATGCAACAAGTAAAGAGACTTGCCGGTAAGGATATTGAACGAGGTATGAAGATACCACGATCGAATCTCGGGCAAGTAACATACAGATGACAAAGGGAATAACGTATGTTGTCATAACGGCTCGGCCGATAAAGATATTCGTAGAATATGTGGGAGCCCATATGAGCATCCAGGTTCCGCTATTGGTTATTAACCAGAGAGGTGTCTCGGTCATGTCTACATAGTTCTCGAACCCGTAGGGTCCGCACTCTTAACGTTCGTTGACGATATAGTGTTATATGAGTTATATGATTTGGTGACTGAATGTTGTTCGGATTACTGGATGAGATCACGGACATGACGAGGAGTCTCGAAATGGTCAATAGGTAAAGATTGATATATAGGACGATGATATTCGGACACCGGAAGTGTTTCAGAGGGTATCAGGTACTTATCGGGTCACCGGAAAGGAGTTTCGGGCACCCCCGGCAAAGATATGGGCCTAATGGGCCAAAGGGGGAACATGCCAGCCCCTGGTGCGCCCCTTCTTTGGACAGCATGCCCTAAGGGAAGGAAAGGGGGAGGGCTAGCCCCTCCTGCCTTTCCCTCTCATGGGAGAAAGGAAAGGGGGGTGGCACCCTCCCCTGCCTTTCCCCCGCACCTATATAAGGCATGGGGGCTTGGGAGGGACTCCAAGTAGGATTCCTTCTACTTGGGCGCCTCCTTTGGCTTCTCCTCCCTCCCTCCCACCTATATATATGTGGGAGGGGGCGCCTAGCACACAACATAAAATTGCATAGCCGTGTGCGGCGCCCCCTCCATCGTTTACACCCTGACCATATTTTTGTAGTGCTTAGGTGAAGCCCTGCCGAGATCACTTCACCATCACCGTCACCACCCCATCGTGCTATCGGAACTCATCCATTAACTCGCCGTCTTGCTGGATCAAGAAGGCGCGGACGTCATCGAGCTGAACGTGTGCTGAACGTGGAGGTGCCATATGTTCGGTACTCGATCGGTTGGATCACGAAGAAAGTTCGACTACATCAACCGCGTTGTGAAACACTTCCGCTTATGGTCTATGAGGGTACGTAGATACACTCTCCCCTCTTGTTGCTATGCATCTCCTTGATAGATCTTGCATGGGCGTAGGAATTTTTTTTGTTTTCATGCAACGTTTGCCAACAGTGGTATCAGAGTCAGGTCTATGCGTAGATGATATGCACGAGTAGAACACAAAGAGTTGTGGGCGGTGGTAGTCATACTGCTTACTATCAACGTCTTATTTTGATTTGGTGGTATTGTGGGATGAAGCGGCCCGGGCCAACCTTACATGTCCACGCACATGAGACCGGTTCCACCGACTGACATGCAACTAGTTTTGCATAAAGGTGTCTGGCGGGTGTCTGATTCTCTTACTTTACTTGAATCTAATTTGACTACGATCTGTCCTTTAAGAAGGTTAAAACAACAAACTTGATAAATAACCGTTGTCGTTTTTGCCGTAGGTAAGAACGGTTCTTGCTAGAAACCGTAGCAGCCACGTAAAACTTGCAACAACAAAGTAGAGGACGCCTAACTTGTTTGGCAGGGTATGCTGTGATTTGATATGGTCAAGACATGATGTGATATACATTATTGTATGAGATGATCATGTTTTGTAAGATATCAGGCAACTGGTAGGAGCCTTATGGTTGTCTCTTTACTGTATGAAATGCAAACACCATGTAATTGCTTTACTTTATCGCTATGCGTTAGCAATAGTTGTAGAAGCAATAGTTTGCGAGACGACCACGACGCAACATTGGAGATCAAGGTGTCGAGCTGGTAATGATGGAGATCATGACGATGCTTTGGAGATGGAGATCAAAAAGCACGAGATGATGATGGCCATATCATGTCACATATTTTGATTGCATATGATGTTTATCTTTTATGCATCTTATTTTGCTTAGAACGACGGTAGCATTATAAGATGGTCCCCTCACACTAAATTTCAAGGTAAAATTGTTCTCCCTGAGTATGCAATGTTGCTATAGTTCATCGCTTCGAGACACCACGTGATGATCAGGTGTGATAGACTCGACATTCACATACAACGGGTGTAAGACAGTTGTACACACGCAGAATACTTGGGTTAGACTTCACGAGACTAGCATGTACAGACATGGCCTCGGAACACTAGATACCGAAATGCCGAACGTGAATCATATAGTAGATATGATCAACATAGAGATGTTCACCATTGATGACTACCCCATCTCATGTGATGACCGGACATGGGATAGTTCATTTGGATCACGTATTACTTAGATGACTTGAGGGATGTCTATTTAAGTGGGAGTTCTTAAGTAATTTGATTAATTGAACTTAAATTTATCATGAACTCAGTCCTGATAGTACTTGCAAATTTTGTTGTAGATCAATAGCTCACGTTGTAGCTTCCCTATTTTTGATATGTTCCTAGAGAAAACTAAGTTGAAAGATGATAGTAGCAATAATGCGGTCTGGGTCCGTAATCATAGGATTATCCTCATTGTTGACAGAAGAATTATGTCCTTGATGCATCGCTAGGTGACAGACCTATTACAGGAGCAGATGCAGACGTTATGAACATTTGGCAAGCTCGATATGATGACTACTTAATAGTTTAGTGCTCCATGCTTTACGGCTTAGAACCGGGACTTCAAAAACGTTTTGAACGCCACAAAGCATATGAGATGTTCCAATAGCTGAAATTGGTATTCCAGACTCATGCCCGTGTCGGGAGGTATGAGACCTCTGACAAGTAATTTTCCTACAAGATGGAGGAGAATAGCTCAACCAATGAGCATGTGCTCAGAATGTCTGCGTACTACAATCACTTGAATCAAGTGGGAGTTAATCTTCCAGATAATATAGTGATTGACAAAATTCTCTAGTCACTATCACCAAGCTACTAGAACTTTGTGATGAACTATAATATGCAAGGGATGATGAAAATGATTCCCGAGCTCTTCGCGATGCTGAAATCGGCGAAGATAGAAATAAAGAAAGAGCATCAAGTGTTGGTGATGAACAAGACCACTAGTTTCAAGAAAAAGGGAAAGAGAAAGAAAGGGAACTTCAAGAAGAATGGCAAGCAAGTTGCCGCTCCCATGAAGAAGCCCAAAGCTAGACCCAAGCCTGAAACTGAGTGCCTCTACTACAAAGGAAATGGTCACTGGAAGCGAAACTGCCCCAAATACTTGGCAGATAAGGAGGATGGGAAAGTGAACAAATGTATATTTGATATACATGTTATTGATGTGTACTTTACTAGTGTTTGTAGTAGCCCCTGGGTATTTGATACCGGTTCAGTTGCTAAGATTAGTAATTCGAAACAAGAGTTGTAGAATGAATAGAGACTAGTTAAGGACGAAGTGACGATGTGTATTGGAAGTGATTCCAAGGTTGATACGATCACCATCGCACACTCCCTCTACCTTCGGGATTAGTGTTGAACCTAAATAAATGTTATTTGGTGTTTGCATTGAGCATGAATATGATTGGATCATGTTTATTGCAATAAGGTTATTCACTTAAGTCAAAGAATAATTGTTGTTCCGTTTACATGAATAAAACCTTCTATGGTCATACACCCAAAGTGAATGGTTTATTGAATCTCGATCGTAGTGATATAGATATTCATAATATTGATGCCAAAAGATGCAAAGTTGATAATGTTAGTGCAACATATTTGTAGCACTGCCGTTTAGGTCATATTGGTGTAAAGCGCATGAAGAAACTCCATGCAGATGGACTTTTGGAATCACTTGATTATGTATCATTTGATATTTGCGAACCATGCCTCACGGGCAAGATGACTAAAACTCCATTCTCCGGAACAATGGAGCACACTAATGGCTTATTGGAAATAATACATATCGATGTATGCGGTCCAACGAGTGTTGAAGCACACGACGGGTATCGTTATTTTCTCACCTTCACAGATGATTTGAGTAGGTATGGGTATATCTACTTGATGAAACACAAGTCTGAAAATGGTTGAAAAGTTTAAAGAATTTCAGAGTGAAGTAGAGAATCATCGTAACAAGAAAATAAAGTTTCTACGATTTGATCGCGGAGGCGAATATTTGAGTTACGAGTTTTGCCTTCATATAAAACAATGTGGAATAGTTTCACAACTCAAGCCACCTGGAACACCACAGCGTAATGGTGTGTCCGAACATCATAGACGTACTTTATTAGATATGGTGCATTCTATGATGTCTTACCGATTTTCCACTATTGTTTTGGGGTTATGCATAAGAGACAACCGCATTCACGTTAAATAGGGCACCATCTAAATCCGTTGAGATGACACCATATGAACTGTGGTTTGGCAAGAAACCTAAGCTGTCATTTCTTAAAGTTTGGGGTTACGACACTTATGTCAAAAGGCTTCAGCCTGATAAGCTCGAACCCAAATTGGAGAAGTGCGTCTTCATAGGATACCCTAAGGAAACAATTGGGTACACATTCTACCACTGATCCGAAGGCAAGATCTTTGTTGCCAAGAATGGAACCTTTCTAGAGAAGGAGTTACTCTCGAAATAAGTGAGTGGGAGGAAAGTAGAACTTGATGAGGTAATTGTACCTTCTCTCAAATTGGAAAGTAGTATATAAGAGAAAAAATTTCTCGTGATGCCTACACCAACTAGAGAGGAAGCTAATGATGATGATCTTGAAACTTCAGACCAAGTTGCTACTGAACTTCATAGGTCGACCAGAGCACGATCCACACTAGAGTGGTACGGTAATCTTGTCCTGGAAGTCATGTTATTAGACTAAGGCGAACATACGAACTATGAAGATGCTATGATGAGCCCAGATTCTGACAGATGGCTTGAGGCCATGAAATCTGAGATGGGATCCATATATGAGAACAAAGTGTGGACTTTGGTGGACTTGCCAAATGATCGGCAAGCCATCACTGGTACAACGAGATGCTATATAAACGGTTTTAACCCCTTTCCGCGACGGCGTTCGGAACCGTCACATACTGAGTGTGGGTATCGGTGTCAAAACCGGCGGATCTCGGGTAGGGGGTCCCGAACTGTGCGTCTAAGGCTAATGGTAACAGGAGACTGGGGACACGATGTTTACCCAGGTTCGGTCCCTCTCGATGGAGGTAATACCCTACTTCCTGCTTGATTGATCTTGATGATATGAGTATTACAAGAGTTGATCTACCATGAGATCGTAGAGGCTAAACCCTAAGAGCTAGCCTATGATTCTGATTGTTCTTGTCCTACGGACTAAACCCTCCGGTTTATATAGACACCAGAGAGGGTTAGGGTTACACAGAGTCGGTTACAGAGAAGGAGATCTAATATCCGAATCGCCAAGCTTGCCTTCCATGCAAAGGAGAGTCCTATCCGGACACGGGACGAAGTCTTCAATCTTGTATCTTCATAACCCAACAGTCCGGCTGTTCGGATACCCCCTAATCCAGGAATCCCTCGGTAGCCCTCGAACCAGGCTTCAATGACGATGAGTCCGGCGCGCAGATTGTCTTCGGCATTGCAAGCCGGGTTCTTCTCCAAATCCAGAGTACCTGTCGTAGCGAACAGTGTCCGGCTTCCCATTAATGTTGTACTCCTCGACTTCTGTGCTTCAATAATGGCCATCCCCATGTGTCGAGTGAATACGAGGAGCCAGGGCATTTTTACATTTTCCACCCCTAACCCTGTAAGCGAACCGTCTATTTGAAGAGACGGGGATCCTCAGATCCAAATCTCACCATCTTCCCCCAAGCAAGCATTTAGCAGAGCGCGTCCAAAAAAAATCCATTCCATCATGGCCGGTCGCCGCAGCTCCTCTTCTTGCTCTTGTAGCTCTGCGCCGGGTGATTGGAAAAAGTGTTTCGTCCCCCATAGCCGTTTAGTAGAGTTGCAGACCCAAGGGTTTCTTCCACCTGCATACATGGTCCCCATCCGAGCTGGACTAGCCACCTATAACGGCGGGGAGCAAGCGGAGAACTTTCCAAACCCATCTAGAGGGGAGCGGATATGCCTTGTCCCATATTTGCTAAGAGGACTTGGGTTTCCAATCCACCCATTCCTCCGCGGGCTCCTGGAGTTCTACGGCCTCCAGCTGCATAACTTCACTCCTGCTTCCATACTGCACATCGCAGGGTACGTTGCCTTCTGCGAGCTATTCCTGGGCTGCGAAGCTTATTTCGGGTTATGGAAGAGGCTATTCTGCCTCGTCCCTCGCAATCAGGTGGGATATATATATCAAGTGGGCGGAGCCGAAATATGGCGCGTTGCCCAGGCCGGAAACCTGTCCGGCACTCCAAAGAAGGCATCCGAAGACTGGCCTTCAGAGTGGTTTTATGTAGATTATGCTCCCCTTCCGGACCCAGTCCGGCCATGCCTTCCTGAGTTCAACAACGCCCCGCTAAAGAAATGCCAAAGTTGGTGCCCTCGGAGCCCCCAGGAGGAAGACGATAGAGAAGTCCTCTATCTGATGGACAGGATAAAAATACTGGCCCAATCAGGACTGACAATAATAGAAGTCATGTCAATATGCATAATGCGGGGGCTGCAGCTGCTTCAATATCGGGGGAAACCCATGTGGCACTTCAACGGAGAAGATGACGCCACCCGCTACGGTCGTAAAGGTCCGGACTCCGCCACCGCTCTGGCAAGAATATTGTCCGATTTATACAAAGGAGAAGAAGAGGAGTTCCTCCGCATTAAACCGCGGGATGGATTTTCCATGTACAACCCCCCAAGCTAGGTAAGCTGTCATCCTTTACTCGACTCTATCCATTCTTGTGTCCTTTGTCACCAATCATTCACCTTGCTATTTTTAAAGCAGGAACTGAAAAGGGCCGTGAAAGAGTTCAACAGCCCACCTCCGCAGCTAGAGGATCCTGGCCGGGCTCTCGACCCCGGACTTGAAGAAGATCCGGATATATCTGTGGAGCTTGTCGACGGGACATTCTATCAAGCAAGCTGTGACGGCGCCTTGGTGGCCATCCTTGCCGATTATCCCGGGCTGCTCCCAGTGTCGAATGTAAGTAAAGCCGGAGCCCTAACTTCCGAATTATGCTGTACCTTATGCACGTATGTTGTATTTTTTATAGAAACGGCCATCGGGACGCCGTGCCGAGCCCGCGGGGGCTCATCAGCAAAGGGCACCCGGGCCGGGCAGGCTTAAGAGGAAGGCAGTTAGGATTGAGACGCCGGCGCAGAGGTACAAATTGAACTTGCTCCGTGATTACTTTTGCTGAAATGTGACGGTTTTCATTATGTCCTGGCAGAAAGAGTAGCCACCGGACTATATCCGGAGACCCTGCCGGCCGCGCCTCAAGCAGCCGGATTCCTGAACCGGAGTCATGGGTGGAGGCTGACGTGGGGGCAACGCCGAATTTCCCTCCTACAGAGGATGCGGACAGGCTTTCCGCTACAAACTCCGAAGTGGAGAGTGCCATGAATCACCGGCGCAGACGGGCCGTACTCCGCAATGGTATTTTTTCCGAGGAGGCTTTTAATGCCTTCAACTCCGGAGACACATATATCCACACCACTCAAGATGGACTTGCCAGAGCGACAAACCAATATGCGAAGGATATACAGGTAAGAAAATTTGATAAGTATGTGTAGTAGTAGCCCCTGAGACTTGAAACAGTTGGCACAAGTGATTTAAGGATCATTGTATGCATAGGTTCTTGTAGAGAAGAATACCCGTTTATCTCAAGAGCTGGAGGAATGCAAGACCCAACTAAAGGCCGCAGTTGCCGGAGTAGAGGAATCCCAAAAGGCCTCTTCTGGTAGTACTTACCTTGATAAGGGAATTTATAAGGACGTATAGCAGTTATGTATTCGGCATGGTTGACAAATCTAACAAAACATTCTGTAGACAATCCTGGAGAGAATCCGAAGATCGTGAAAGATAATGAGCCACATCTGCAAAGTCAGCTGAAGGCGGGCGAGCGCCGGCTGACGCAGGTTATTCAAGAGAAAAATAATCTCCAAGATGCCAATATCCGACTGAGCGTCGAATTGGCAGATGTTCGGTCTTAGCTTGCCGACTCCGTAAAGGAGAACATGAGGCTTTGACGTGGCATTTAAAGTAAGTGCTTAAACGAGCTGCAGAACAGTTCGGTGAGGAAGCGAATTAACAGAGTTATGTCTATAGGTATGCTGACGGGTCGTCCTGGAGAGGAGATGCCCGGATCTGCAGGTGACTTGCTGCAAGATCTTCCACAACTGCACGAGCGAGCTCGGCAGGTGATGCAGGGTATTGCCCAGGCCTTGTGGCCATCTTCTTCCCTGCCAGGAGGCATGAGCGAGCTTGTGGAGATGCTCAAAGGAGCACGGTGGCGCTTCCGATTATGGAAGATATCAGCTTGCCGACAAGGTGCGAGGGAAGCCTGGGGCATGGTGAAGACGCGATACGCCAAGGCTGACCCGAACCATATGGCCGAAGTCGGACCGGTGGGGTCAAATGGGCAAGAGATACCCGTAGGTCTGGTATATGACCAAGTAGCATTAGCCACAAAGTATTCCCAATAGGATTATAGGCTAGACAGCCCGTTGGATGGTATAGAGGAAGAATATAGCCAGTCCAAGTGACTATGTAATTCAATGAACCTATGTAGTCCCTAGCCGGATTAAAAATCATTTGTCATGGCGGAGCTTTTCGCTTCGGCCCCCGGACCCGACAGTCCAAAGTGTATCCGAATACCCGCTCAGTCATGAAAAACCGGGGTATGCGTGGAAACCAGGCGTAGGGGTCATAAGTGCTTGAACAGACAAGTACCCAACTAGTTATGTTATATTACATGGATAGTAAGAAATATCTTCCACAGAGAATAGTTCCGTTAGGGGTTCCTTTCCCTGGGTACGCATGCATCGATGTGCATGTCCAAACTGCGAATAGAAGCGCAGGAAACAAAACATCTAGGGATTCACGTTGTAATAAACAAAAACATCTTTTGTTCACCGACCGAATATTCCCTTAAGAACGCTAGCTTTCGGCTTCACCCAGTCTGAGGTACACATCGGGCTGAACCGGCAGTAACAATCGCAAAGGTGCTCCCCTTATGCCCTAGCCGACTTAACGAGAACGTAGGGCATAAACACAAGAGCCAGGCAACCCAGCATGGCCAAAACTTAAGTCATATCGATGCATATAATGGTGAAGAAAAGGTACATATGGAAAGAAAACTCATATGTGGTTGGCAGGGAGCCATTAAAGTAATTATATTTAGCTTCCGTATAGTAAGCCCCCAGGTATAGTGAGCACGCGTAGTGTGGCCGGAGCGATCAAAGCATCTGTACAATATTTGAGGCTTTATGTGAAAAAGGTAAAGAGGGCGAGAAAGGAAGAAGGAGGACATAATTGAAAGAGCGGAGGTAAGGAGACGAACACTGAGTTTGGCACTAGGCATAGAATCTTGGGAGTCTGGCCGCGTTCCATGGGTTCGGCTCAAGTCTGTTATCAGATGTATTGCGCAGACGGTACGCTCCTCCGGTGAGAACTTTATCAATGATGAAGGGACCCTCCCACTTGGGTTTGAGCTTGTCATTCTTCTTCTCCGGTAGGCGTAGAACTAGTTCACCAACGTTATAATTTTTGGCCCGTACTTCTCTGCTTTGATACCTTCGAGCCTGCTGTTAATATAATGTGGAACGGGCTTTTGCAAAGTTACGCTCCTCCTCCAGGGCATCTAAGTTGTCGTGCCGATCTAGTTCGGCTTCCTTCTCTTCGTACATGCGTACGCGAGGTGAGTCATGGATTATGTCGAAGGGTAGCACTGCTTCTGCGCCGCACACCATAAAAAATGGTGTGTATCCGGTGGTACGCTTCGACGTGGTCCGCAACCCCCAGAGTACGGAGTCGAGCTCCTCGACCCAATGTGTGTCTGATTCCTTCAAGGATCGCACTAGTCTGGGTTTGATGCCGCTCATGATGAGACCATTTGCACGTTCGACTTGACCGTTTGTTTGGGGGTGATAGACAGAGGCATAATCGAGCTTGATGCCCATGTTGTCGCACCAAGTTTTCACCTCATCGGCTATGAAATTTGAGCCATTGTTAGTGATGATGCTGTGGGGGACACCGTAACGCTGTACAACCCCTGATATGAAGTCTATCACTGGTCCGGATTCGGCCGTTTTAACTGGTTTGGCTTCTATCCATTTGGTGAACTTGTCCACCATGACCAATAGGTATTTTTTCTTATGGCTTCCCCCTTTAAGAGGTCCAACCATGTCCAGCCCCCAGACTGCAAAGGGCCAAGTTATGGGGATTGTTTGGAGAGTGGTAGGGGGCATATGGCTCTGATTGGCAAATAGTTGGCAACCGACGCAATATTGGACAAGGTCCTGTGCATCTGCCCGGGCTGTCGGCCAGTAAAAACCTGTACGGAAGGCCTTGCTTACAAGTGCCCGAGCTGCAGCGTGGTGCCCGCTGCATCCGGCATGGATTTCGGCCAAGAGCTGCCTCCCTTCCTCTTCGGAGATGCATCTTTGGAGCACTCCGGTGGCACTTTTCTTATAGAGCTCTCCCTCATGGACTTTGTAGGCCTTATAACATCGCACAATACGACATGCCTCATTTTGGCCCTCGGGGAGCTCTTGCCTATTTAGGTAGGCTAAGAAGGGTTTAGTCCACGGGGGGATAACAGCCATGATTTCGTGGGCCGAAGGTGTTATTTCGGTGGCAGAGCCTCCGATTACATCAGATGGTTCGGAATCTGGGGTTGTGTTCGGAGCCGGGCTGGTGTTGCTGGTCTCCTCTTCCCATACCACGGATGGCTTGAACAACCTTTCCAAGAAGATATTAGGTGGGATGGGGTCGCGTTTAGCGCCAAGGCGGGCAAGGATATCCGCCGCTTAATTGTTTTCTCGGACCACATGGTGGAACTCGAGCCCCTCGAGCCGAGCTGATATTTTGAGGACTGCATTATGGTAGGCCGCCATTTTCGGATCCATGGCATCGAAGTCTCCATTTACTTGTGATATTGCGAGGTTCGATTCCCCGCGCACTTCTAGGCGTTGGATGCCCATGGAGACTGCCATCCGAAGACCATGCAACAGAGCCTCATATTCGGCCGCATTGTTGGAGTCTGTGTATAATATTTGCAGTATGTATTGGACCGTGTCCCCGGTGGGGGATGTCAGGACAACACCCGCTCCCAGTCCGGCCAACATTTTAGAGCCGTCGAAGTGCATGATCCAATTGGAGTAGGCGCCATACTCTTTAGGGAGTTCAGCTTCTGTCCATTCGGTGACAAAGTCAACCAGTACTTGCGACTTGATGGCTCACCGTGGTTTGTATGTAATGTCGAACGGAAGGAGCTCGATAGCCCATTTGGCAATCCGGCCCGTAGCGTCGCGGTTATTTATTATGTCATTGAGTGGTACATTGGAGGCCACCATAATCGAACACTCTTGAAAGTAGTGTCGTAGCTTCGGGGATGCCATGAAGACCGCGTATGCTATCCTTTGATAGTGTGGGTATCGGGATTTGCATGGAGTGAGGACAGTGGACACATAATATACCGGCTTTTGGAGCGGGAGCTTGTGTCCATCTGTTTCTCGTTCGACAACGAGCACTGCGCTTACAACCTGGTGTGTTGCAGCTATGTATAATAGCATTGGTTCACCAGTATTTGGCGCGGTCAGGGCTGGATTGCTGGCCAATAGGGATTTTATTTCTTCCAGTCCGGCCGTGGCCGCATCCGTCCACTCGAAGTGTTCGGTGCGCCGAAGAAGGCGATAAATAGATAGTGCCTTTTCTCCTAATCGGGAGATAAAGCGGCTTAAAGCAGCCACACTCCAGTTAGTTTCTGGATCTGCTTGAGGTCTGTTGGGATAGCCAATTGTGACAGAGGTCGGATTTTTGCCGGATTTGCTTCGATTCCTCTATTGGAAGCAATGAAGCCGAGCAACTTCCCTGAGGGTACGCCGAAGACACATTTTTCCGGGTTGAGCTTGATGTCATATGTTCGGAGGTTGTTGAACATTAGTCTCAAGTCATCTATTAGAGTTTCGACGCGTCTTGTTTTGATGACCACGTCGTCCACGTATGCCTTCATTGTTTTGCCGATTTGCTTCTCCAGGCATGTCTGAATCATGCGTTGATAGGTTGTACCGGCGTTTTTGAGCCCAAAAGGCATAGTGTTGAAACAGAAAGGGCCATATGGCGTTATGAAGGACGTTGCGGCTTGGTCAGATTCCACCATCTTTATCTGATGGTATCTGGAGTATGTGTTGAGGAAATACAGTGAGTCGTGTCCTGCGGTGGCGTCAGTGATTTGGTCAATGCGAGGGAGGGGGAAGGGATCCTTAGGGCAAGCCTTATTGAGGTCTTTGAAATCGACACATAGGCGCCATGATTTGTCCTTCTTTGGTACCATTACCAGGTTTGCTAGCTAATCCGGATGTTTTATATCTCTGATGAATCCGACCTCGAGTAGCTTGGCTAGCTCTTCTCCCATGGCTTGCCACTTAGGCTCTGAGAAGCGCCTAAGAGTCTGCTTGACTGGCTTGTATCCTTTCAGTATATTGAGGCTGTGTTCGGCCAGCCTGCGTGGGATGCCCGGCATGTCTGAAGGATGCCACGCGAAAATGTCCCAATTCTCACGTAGGAAATCTCGCAGTGCAGCGTCCATTGTGGGAACTATGTCCCAATGGCAGCTATCTTTGTGGGGTCCGTTGGGTGGACCTGGAATTTGACTATCTCATCTGCGGGCTTGAAAGAGATGGACTTGGGTCGCTTGTCGAGTATCACGTCGTCTCTGTCCACTGTGGCGCGCAACGTTGTTAGTTCTTCGGCCGCGAGGGCTTCGGATAATGCCTCCAGGGCTAGTGCGGTAGTTTTATTTTCGATGCGGAGTGCGATGTCCGGGTCACTAGCTAGAGTGATGATTCCATTGGGTCCGGGCATTTTGAGCTTCATGTACCCGTAATGGGGTATAGATTGAAAGCTCGTGAATGCGTCCCACCCTAAAAGGGCGTGGTATCCGCTGCTGAACGGGGCCACCTGGAACGTGATTTCTTCGGACCTGTAATTCTCCGGCGTGCCGAATACCACATCCAGTGTGATTTTTGCCGCACACCGTGCCTCCCGACTAGGGATGATTCCCTTGAAGGTCGTGCTGCTTCGCTCGATGCGGCTCTTGTCAATTTCCATCTTGTTGAGGGTTTCCTCATAGATGAGGTTTAATCCGCTTCCGCCGTCCATGAGCACTTTAGTGAGCCGGAAGTCGTCCACGATTGGACTAAGGACCAAGGCGGCTGGTGCCCGGACTTTTCAGAATTGAGGTTCGTCACTGGCATTGAAAGTTATGGCCGTGTTGTTCCATGGATTTATTGTTGCCACATGGCAAACTTCGGCGAGACTGCGTTGAGCTCGCTTGCGCCTGTTATTTGAGGCGAAAGTCTCGAAGACTGTCAATACCGCATTGTTATTTCCGGCGGGATGTGGCTCTGCTGTATGGTTTATGAGGAGATCCTCGCCGCTCTTTGCTACCTGCCGGAGTATCCAACATGCTCTAAGGCTATGTGTTGGCGTGGTATCCGGTGTGCTGTGAATTTTGCATGGCCCATTGAGCCATTCTTCCAATATGGTTCCACGCCTTGCATCAGGCTTTGGTTTTTTGGTAATTGAATCGGGTAACTTACGAGAGTTTGCCCTTTTAGTTTGGACGAAGGGTTTAGTGAGAGCCGGATTATCCCAGAAGTTTGTTTGGGTTTTCCAGGCGCTTTCCATCGCGCAGTACTTCTGCACCATGGCCGCTAAGTCAGCGAAGTGTACTATGTCACGGTGACTTATAGCGTTGAGGATCCCTTTGTCCGTGCAATTTTTGCAAAAGAGGGAGATTGCGTCTTCCTCGCGACAGTCCTTGACCTTGTTTATCACAAGGAGAAATCTGGCCCAGTAATGATGTACTGTCTCTTGGGGCTCTTGTCTGATATGTGAAAGATTGAATAAATCTGGGTGGGTGGGCGGATTTAAATACGAATCCTGACCCAATCTGAGACCCAGGGGCAAAGAAGCTTCCAAGCTTAGCGGCTCGGGCTCCGGGATGTTGCCCAATTTCTTTGGCCTGCCACCTGATTCTAAATTTGGGGTTTGGGTCATGTCCTCCCGTGAGCGGGTGTCCGGCTCAGAGAGCTCGGAGATCCGGACATAGTTCGTCCTCAAAATAGAGGGAGAATTCGTACGATGCTCTTCCACTACCGCTATCTCATGGGTGACCGGCAGAGAGTAAATCTCTCTTTGGTCGGGTTTAAGCCCGATCTGGTCATAGTTCGTAGCGATGCCCAGAGCGGCGATGCGATCCAAGAGCTCATTAAGGGAGGAGAGATCCATTGGGTCCATCGTTCGGCGAGTTCTGAATTGGCGTGGAGGCTGTTTTTGATGACCTGAGAAGTCATCATCGGCGCGACAGCCGATCGGGCGTTCATGACGAAGCCGCCCAGCCGGAGAGTTTGGCCTAGAGCCAGGGCTCCCCCAGAGGTGATGTTGTCCTTGACAACGAGACGAGCCATCAAGCCTTATCGCGACGACACAGTGGAACTTTCAATGAAAGCACCAATGTCGGTGTCAAAACTGGCGGATCTCGGGTAGGGGGTCCCGAACTGTGCGTCTAAGGCTAATGGTAACAGGAGACTGGGGACACGATGTTTATCCAGGTTCAGGACCTCTCGATGGAGGTAATACCCTACTTCCTGCTTGATTGATCTTGATGATATGAGTATTACAAGAGTTGATTTACCATGAGATCGTAGAGGCTAAACCCTAAGAGCTAGCCTATGATTCTGATTGTTCTTGTCCTACGGACTAAACCCTCCGGTTTATATAGACACTGGAGAGGGTTAGGGTTACACAGAGTCGGTTACAGAGAAGGAGATCTAATATCCGAATCGCCAAGCTTGCCTTCCACGCAAAGGAGAGTCCTATCCGGACACGGGACGAAGTCTTCAATCTTGTATCTTCATAGCCCAACAGTCCGGCCAAAGTATATAGTCCGGCTATCCGGATACCCCCTAATCCAGGAATCCCTCAGTGGGCGATAGGGGGGTCGTTCCCACACGACCCAGAAACCATCGGGGATATGCCCTCCTGGCACACACACCCGGCAAAATGAAGTCATGTGCGACCGATGAGCGAGCAAATACGGTTATACGTATAGTAGTGCTAAAAAATACAATTATATAGGCGAAATCATTTCCAGTCGTAAATACATCCCACATAGTCAGTCCCCGTGAAATGTTTCCATTTTTATATACATCCCACATAGTCGCTGCAAGAAAAACGTTTCTGTTCGTAGGTACATCACACACAATTTTCCCCGTTAAATCGTTTGTGATAGCGTTCCCACCACACACAATATTAAAAAAATTATTGTTTGCGTTATTGAATGCATCACACATGGTGCGTAGAAGAAACTATGTGTCAAAGGCTGTCCATCACACACAGTTTTTATGCGGTAAACGTTTGCGCAATGTGGCCTAACACAAACAATTTTGAAGAGAATGTTGTGTGTGATTGTTCATCGATCCAACACGGTTTATTCCTAGAAACTGTGTGTGTTGCCTTAGGTCATCGCCCACGATATTTTCTCAATAACCGTTTGCAATAGCAAAAACCAATTAGCAGGCTAATTCGCCATTAGCAGGTTAATTGCCCTATTATTAATAATCCATTTATTAATCTAATTGCCATTCATATTAAACACATAATATATTTCATTCCCATATTAAGGAAGCAGGATTTCATATTTGAAATACATCAGAGTACAACATGATATAGCTTCAACACTCAACTACCCCATTACACAACTGCACCAGCACAAAGTTTCACATGCAACATCTAGAACCTTTCGAAATTAGCATCATAGACGGTACATAGACAGATGCATCTCACCAGGAAAACTACTGAAGAGGAAGGCGAATATTGAGCCTTCATTGATGTTGAAGGTCTTTGCAACTTTAGGCCAGTGCCTGTGGATGATTGACCATCCATCCTTCATCCTCTTCAGGAACACTTCAATATTGAACCGTGGGTGTTGTATGAAAACCTTCCTCGCCTCCTGACCATACAGGTGGTTTGAGAGGTAATCATCAGTGAACTGCTTTGGAAAGGCCTCAAAACAAGGATGTGCATAAATATCTTCTCTATATTGGAAATGGGGCAAAGGAATAAAAAAGGGCAAGGTATAAGAGTTAGTACCATCTTGTAGTGAACTGATGTCTTCTTCATTGTGCAGACAAAGATCTTGTTGTTTTTTGTCGCTAATTTGTTTATCCTAACAATCTTTCTGAGTTTCTTGACTTGATTGATATTCATGAACAACTCATTTCCCCATATGCAAAAAGGGTCGAACAGTGGGTCAAAACCTCTGACAGCAGGACCTACATGTGCAAGACCAAATTGTTAAAAGCCTAAGTATTAGAATGGATCCTGCAATTGCACAATAATGTGGTATTAGACAACGGGCCATGCACGTGCTAACCTCGATTGTAAACCTCAGTGCTTCCCATTGTTTCCCTACAACACATATAAGGTAGTTAGTCATCAGGTTAAGTAAGGGTTCGCATGCTATTAGTAAAATATGTTGATGAAAAATATGCACATTGCAGATTCATCAGATTAATTCAAACCACATGGAAAACCCATTTATCCAAAAAGCATGATTAAGAACTAGGAAATATAGCACTTGTGTATGTTTCTCATGTATTAAGTGCAGCCAAATTCGATTTATTCCTCACATGCACAACAATACAAAATTCCACCAACGACAATTGGACATCACATTGCAGAATTGAACCAAGCAGTTAACTAAACACCACAACAAATGAACCAAACATTAACTGAGCATCACATTGCACAATATAACATACTCATAATAGAAGATCAGACAGTTAACCGAACCAAGCATGCTTAACAACTTGGAAATATAGCAATTGTTTTTGTTTCTCATGTATTTAGTATAGCCAAATTCGATTTACTTCTCACATGGTATACAATAACAGAATGCACCCACAACAATTGAACATCGCATTGCAGAATTGAACCAAACAGTTAACTAAACACCACAACACAAATGAACCAAACGTTAACTGAGCACCACATTGCACAATGTATAACCAAACCAAGCATGCTTGACAACTTGGAAATATAGCAATTGTATTCGTTTCTCATGTATTTTGTAAAGATAAATTCAATTTGTTTCTCACATGGAAGATAATACAAAATTGCAGCCTGAAGAATTGAACATCACATTTGCAGAATTGAACCAAATAGTTACTTGAAGACGACAATTAATTAACCAAACAGTTAATAAGTGAGCACCACACTGTATGACATATAGAACATATACACAGGAGCAACAGATTGCATAGTAAAATTAGATAGCACAATTCACTAGAATTTGTTAAGGAAAGGCAGGAGTAGCACACGCAATGGGTAACCGAGCATGCTTAACCGGTATATCTAGCAAATGGCAAGGTGCTCCTCCAAGATCTGGGGGTCGGCACGAATGGTAGCGATCGCGACCTCATCCGCGCGTGCGACCATGATTTGCTTCTTCGTTGCAAAATTCTCCTTGATCTCCTGGCTATACTGCGTGCATCATGGCTTAGGGAGGCACTTATTTGGTGGATGGGTTGGTGATTTTGGTGGAAGGTGTTGCGGCGGCGGTCGGGGCATGTGGGGTGTGGAAGGAGGAGGAGGATGGGGGTCTGGTGTGGATTACCTGCCTGGATAGACGAGGCCGAGCAGCATGAAGGAGGGTCGACGGCGAGGGGGGCGGCGCTGCAAGCAAGGAGTGAAGGTTTCAACTTGGAAAAGAAGGCAGAAACAGGGGGAATGTGGCTTTTGGTAAGGGGGAGGGGGCGGGAAGGTATATATTTTTGCGGAAGCTGAAAATTTGGAATTGCTTTAGTGAAAAACTGGCCGCAAAGTGTCATCAGACACGGTCCCTTATTCAGAACTGTGTACGATATGTGAACATCACAAACGATTCAGATAGCTTAACCCATGTGCAATGAGTTTGAACGTCAAATATTTTGGTTCCAATTTCCCTGGTTACAGTGCTCATCCACGTCATTGCATAATTTAGGTACACAAAGGAGACTACAACACACCAACACTTCTTAATCGAGCAAGTTCAGCAATTAAATAGAGCTAGCTAGCCTAAACATTACTCTAACAAATTAAAGACCGACGCTCTTAATTAAACAAAACAAAGAGTACTACTACGGGTGGTGCTCGTCGATCTCCGCTGCCTCCTCCATGTCCAGCTCGCGCCTAATGGTCTCCTGGGGAAGGAGCTCCATGGCATCCATCACACCATATTCAGAAAGCATCTCGCCATCCGCGTCTGCCATCTCTTTGGAAAAGGCCGCCACTAGCTGGGCGTGGGCGGCCGCGATCTGGGCTTGGACGGGCTCCGTCATCACAAGGTATGCGGCGGAGGAACGAACGGCTGCTCGAACGCTCTCGACGATTGCCAATTCTTCGGCCATGGGTTGCCGACAGTTGTCGGAGAAGCTTCATTCGATTTGTGCGGTGACCGCCACGAGATGGGCGTGGGCGGCCTCGACATGGTTGTGGGCAGCCTCCATCAGGGCTAAGGCCGCTGCTGTGGAACAGAAAGCTGCTGTGCCGCTCTCGCCAGCTGCTATCCCCGAGGCAGATGTTGCTGCCGCCACCTGAGAAGCAACACGGCCATTTGGGCTGCCATGGCCGCCCGGTCACAGATTGCGGCCACCCTCATGCACCTTGCTAGCATGCACATGGCGGCTGCGGCCGCGCTCTCGGCGAAGTGGGCCGCCAAAGTTGCCCTCACGACGCGGGTCCATGTCCCCATCTTTCACCGGCGATGATTGAATAGTGAAATGCTATTTGGGGAGAGAGCTAGTGTGCTTGACACGCCGGCTGTGGACTGTAGCCGACGCACCTGCTCGCGTAAGCCATATGCGTACTATACACCGACGGTGCTCTCAGAATATTTTGTACTGCATCTCACACGGTTGGTGATAATAAACTGTGTGGGATCTACTTGATTTTTAATTTTGATTTGAATTACATAATGGGGTCACAGCGGCAATGGATGGTGTTTGAATTGCTAGACCTTTTATTTGCAGTGAACATGCAACTATATGTGTGTCGTGAAAAAATTGGAATTGTTCAGGGTTCGTTTGGACATTTTTATACGGTAACTTGATTTTCTAGGCATTTCAGGTGCACAATTCAAAATTAAACCACATGTTCCAGTCCATAAAAACGGGTTGCAAAATCAAATGTTTGTCCTTGGTTGCAAGCTTAGGTCACATGCAAGAATGAGAATGAATGTCAAACACCTTGACACTGTCGCTCAACCGCTAACATTGAGATACATGCTTTTAACATTCTAGTAAATCGAAAACTCGTCTGAAATTCAAGAAACTTGGCATGATATCATGGAACGGCAGTGACATGCCATGGTAAAAATATTATCCCATTTGGGGCAGGTGTGGGTATAAGCTTCTCGCAAACCAGAGCTTCTCTCACAACAAGCCTGATGGTTTCAGTAGGGTACGTGCCACCTTGGGGGACGAAACGATATATGTTGCCTCTTCTTACTTCGAAAATGTTTCTCATGTCAACATAGAACAACATGAGTGTTGTGTCAATTTTTGGGATTTTCTGGGGTTCATTTTGACATTTTACGCATTAATTGCGCTTTCAATGCATTTATGAGCACAATTCAAATTTGAACTACATGCACATGCTCTAATGCATATAAATTGGTTGAAAAATCAAACATGTGCCCTTGGTTGCATGCTTAGGTCCCATGCAAGAAATGGGAATGAATGCCAAACACCCTGCCACCGTCACTCGGCCACAAACATTGAGATTCTTGGGTTTTAAATTCTAGTAAATCCAAAACTCGTCTGAAATTCATGAAACTTGGCATGCTATCATGGAGCAGCATCAACGTGCCGTGGTAATTTTTTTGTCCCATTTGGGGCATTCTTGGGGATATGCTTCTCACAAACCAAAGGTTCTCACAACAAGCCTGATGGTTTTGGTAGGGAACGCCCCACCTTTGGGGACGAAACGATATCCGCTGCCTCTTATTGCTTTCAAATTTTTTAATAGTGTCAACATAGAACAACAGGAGTGTTGTGTCAATTTTTGGGGTTTTTGGAGTTTTTTGGACATTTTTATGCATTAAGTGCATTTTCAATGCATTTATGAGCACAATTCAAATTTGAACTACATGCACATGCTCTAATGCATATAAATTGGTTGAAAATTCAAATATGTGTCCTTGGTTGCATGCTTAGGTCCCATGAAAGAAATGGGAATGAATGTCAAACACCCTGCCACCATCACTCGGCCGCAAACATTGAGATTCCTGGTTTTTAAATTCTAGTAAATCCAAAACTCGTCTGAAATTCATGAAACTTGGCATGCTATCGTGGAGCGACATCAACATGCCGTGGTACATTTTGTCCCATTTGGGACAGGTTTGGGGATATGCTTCTCACAAACCAAAGGTTCTCACAACAAGCCTGATGGTTTCGGTTGGGAACGTCCCACCTTTGGGGACGAAACGATATCCGCTGCCTCTTATTGCTTTCAAATTTTCTCTAGTGTCAACATAGAACAACAGGAGTGTTGTGCCAATTTTTGGGATTTTTCAGGGTTCATCTGGACATTTTTATGCATTAATTGAGTTTTCGATGCATTTATGTGCATAATTCGAATTTGAACTACATGCACATGCTCTAATGCATATAAATTGGTTGAAAATTCAAATCTGTGTCCTTGGTTACGTGCTTAGGTCCCATGCAAGAAATGGGAATGAATGTCAAACACCCTACCACCGTCACTCGGCCACTAACATTGAGATTCCTGGTTTTTAAATTCTAGTAAATCCAAAACTTGTCTGAACTTCATGAAACTTGGCATGCTATCATGGAGCGGCATCAACATGCTGTGGTAATTTTTTTATCCCATTTGGGGCAGGTTTGGGGTATAAGCTTCTCACAAACCAGACCTTCTCACAACAAGCCTGATGGTTTCGGTAGGGAATGTCCCACCTTTGGGGACGAAATGATATCAGCTGCCTCTTATTGCTTTCAAAATTTTTCTAGCATCAACATAGAACAGCAGGAGTATTGTGTCAATTTTTGGGATTTTTCTGGGTTCGTTTGGACATTTTAATGCATTAATTGAGTTTTTGATGCATTTATGTGCATAATTCAAATTTGAACTACATGCACATGCTCTAATGCATATAAATTGGTTCAAAATTCAAATATGTGTCCTAGGTTGCATGCTTAGGTCCCATGCAATAAATGAGAATGAATGTCAAACACCCTGCCACCGTCACTCGGCCGCAAACATTGAGATTCCTGGTTTTTAAATTCTAGTAAATCCAAAACTCGTCTGAAATTCATGAAACTTGGCATGCTATCATGGAGCGGCATCAACATGTCGTGGTAATTTTTTTGTCCCATTTGGGGCAGGTTTGGGTATAAGTTTCTCACAAACCAGAGCTTCTCACAACAAGCCTGATGGTTTCGGTAGGGAACGTCCCACCTTCGGGGACGAAATGATATCCGCTGCCTCTTATTGCTTTCAAATTTTTTCTTGTGTCAACATAGAACAACAGGAGTGTTGTGTCAAATTTTGCAATTTTTTGGGGTTCGTTTGGACATTTTTATACATTGACTAGGGTTTCTAGGCATTTTATGTGCATAATTCAAATTTGAACTACATGCACATGCTCCAGTGCATATAAATTGGTTGAAAAATCAAATCTTTGTCCTTGGGTGCATGCTTAGGTCCCATGCAAGAAATGAGAATGAATTTCAAACACCAGGGCACTGTTGATTGCCGAAAAAATGTTGAGATACTTTGTTTTTGAATTCTAGCAAATCCAAAACTCATCTGAAATTCATGAAACTTGTCATGCTACCATGGAATGGCACCCGACATGGTGTGGTATTTTTGTGTCCATTTTGAGATAAGAAGCACTCGAATAACAGCCAACAAAGGCACTTTCAAACAAATAGCTGCCACTCTAACATCACAAACATTTGTATAATTCAAATCATGTGCGTTATATTAACCATTCACGTGACGCCATGTGTCTTGGTTTTAAGGGATATAGAAGGTGCCGTGCGGATAACTGTTTGACTGAACGGGAGGCGTGCGAGCGCAGTCTGGTGCGCACGCTGACCGAGAGGCGTGCAAGCTGACCTCCAATGCGCAGGCTCACCGGGAAGCATGCGAGATGTAAGCTGTGCAGGCTCACTGAGAATCGAGCTCTTTGACTTCCATGGCTGCCTGCCTTGCTCTCCATTAATGGCGCCCGGACTGTTGCTTAATACGGGCGGCCTTACTATTTGCCTCCCATTCCCCTCCCTCCCGCAGACCTCCACCAACATCATGGCGTAGAAGGATCATCTGGCACTAGTCTTCAAGTTTGGTGAAGTCAACTCCGAGCCGGAGGAGATAGAAAATAAGGAGGAATGGGGCCTTATGGACATGGCCCAGAATGAGCTGGCCGCGGCTGTTGCTGCCCCCGCTCCCAACCCAGCTCCCATCCCCATGCCCGCGCCAGCGACCATCCCCGTAGCATTGATGGGTTGGTCGCCGAGCACTATCACAGAGCGGGAAGCCGCGAGCGTCACCGAGGTCTCTGAGGACCCGCGCGAGCTCATGTACATGCTAGCGCGAGCGCCAACGCCCGTGCCCGTGCCCGTGCGCGCCCCTCCATCCACCATGGTGCCGGTCCCCATGTGTTTGGCTGCACCCGCCGTGCCCATGCCCGTGCGCGTGCCCCCCTCAGCGGCATGGGACGCTGCCGTCAACCGCTACCTCTCAACGCCGCCAGCTGCCGTCCTCCCGCGCCCCGCCCGTCGATCGCGCGACAAGATGATGTTTGCTTTACAAGTGAAGAACATTCTGAGCTGCCTTGAAGACTTCAACAACGGCATCCCAGAGGATGACAACGACAAGGAGGGCATGGCATGCCGCCTCCGCTGCCGTCGAAAATAGTTTTTTTCTTGGGTTTAATATTGTATCTCGATCGCAAACATTTTAATTAGAACACCCATATGCAAACCGACAGCTTCCCTAGGAAGCCAAGGGAAAATGTGCCGAGCAGGATTTGTGCAGCTCTTGATCGCAAATGTTTTAGATAGAACACCCGTATGCAAAGCGAGAGCAGGATTTGTGCATCTCTTCAACGCAAATAGTTGTTTTGGATGACCCATGTGCAACCACTTACAAACAATTTGGTAAGATTTGCATATGTCATATTGGGTATTTTGCCATTTGTTAAACTTGAAATATTGATATTTTTTGATCTAGTAACATTGCCATTTGTCAACCTTGTAACACTGCGATTTGTCAAAATATGCAGCCAAAAATCACTAGCACTATCTAATTTTTGCAACTAAAATTCAGTAATTAGGCATAGATTTCATTCATAGATTAAGCAGTCGTGCTTAATTTATACAAACAGTTCAACTCGACAGCTGAACCGACCAAACGTTTCCCCAATTGTTGCCAACCACGTATTTAAATAGCTAGTTCTACTTTATATAAAAGCTAATTTTAAGTAGGTTGTACAGTTCCACCACATCTATAGTCAGATGAATTGAATGAAATAGCCCCTAAATACTACTACTGAGGGGCTTTGTACTATTGCCGGCAGCCTCTCCTCTACCGAGCACGCTCAGTAAGAGGTAGAGGAGGAGGAGCCTACCGACGAGCTGGACAAATGCAATACGATACCTGCCGCTGCTGCACGTTCAGTGACATTCGCCAGCTCGAACACCCACTGCCGCTCTAGACGATCCCTCTCGAAGCGGTGGTTGTCCTTGTAGATCTCCTGATTCCTCGCCTCTGAGGTGGCGTGTGCCATGACCACGGCGGCGGTAAGCCTCTTTGCATGCTCGACGAGGCGCTCCTCCTCTTCTCGTGGGAACTCGATGTAGCGCGCAAGGTCGCTGACACACGTGCCGACATCCACCTCTGCCTCCCACCTTCGGGCGGCGGTGGTGGAGCGGGTGATGACCCCGGCGGTCGATGGTGGGCTGGCGGCCAGGGCGGCCGACGATGGGGTGGCGGCCACGACGACCACCTTCCGCCTTCGGGCCGCGATGGTGGAGCGGGTGATGGCCACGGTGGCCGGCAGTGGGGTGGCGGCCATGACGGCCACCTCCCGCCTTTGGGTCGCGGCGGCGGAGTGGGCGATGGCCCTGGTTTTCAATGATGGTGTGGCGGCAACGGCGGCCGGCAACAGCTGCCAACGGGCACCGGTGGTGGAGCGTGTGGTGGGTGTTATGCACAAACCCAACAGGGATGCCACACGCACTACACTACACCGGGGACTGCGCCGCCGCCGTGGTGTAGCCTCCCAGCTGGAGCTGTCATCTGATGACGACGGAGTGGCTGAGCGACCATGACGGACCGGTGCCATTAGTGATTGTGGGAGAAGCAGACAAGATAACCTACATGGAGGGAGGGGAAAATGCGACACAGGACTCACCAGCCGTGAGGGTTTTTATAGCAGGCCGGTAAGCATTGGGATTTTGGGGGATTTCACCCAGTCGGACGGGAAGCTTGCGCGGGAACCAGCAAGGTTGCACGGGAATGGGCTCACCGACGATTCATTGGTGCCACCGTTTGGCCAAAAGAACGCTCCCGCGCGCTACGCAAGCTTGCGCTGTAAGCCGTCTGTGGCAGCGGGGTGACAAGACGTACGAGAGGAGGACAAAAGACCACATACACATACGGTTAATAAAAAAACTTTTGCGGTTGAATTACCTACTATACACCTGTCCTAGTTTATAAGTAGGATTTAACTAATAAAATATGAATGCATGTCACCAAAGATTATATAGTTGGATTCGTATTTGAACATAGTTTCCAATTATATAATTTTATAACATGCATTAACATTTTGTTGGTTAAATTTGAGGGCAAAGTATGGCACATATATAAAGGGGACTATAGACCAAGATGGAGGTAGTAGCACACATCTGCTCTCTATGCAGCGACGCAAGTGTCGGCCGGCTTGTGTGACCATTTCCTGCGTGTTCAACTGCTCTATGCATGTGGTTGCTTGCAGTTGAGGCGGCCGCAGCGTGCTCTGCTCGCGTCCTGCCGCGCGTGCTCTGCTCTCGCGTCCGTCTGGGTGCTCTGACCTCGTCCCTCCATGTGCACTGCCAGTGTTTGGGGCCGGCACATGATCACGCACGTTCGTGTGCATGCGGTTGCACTGGGGACGGCTCCACAATGCAGTTACCCGATGCAAAAACTACCATGCGGACGCACCGAGAATCCAGGCCGCCCGGCCCCCATTTATTCCTACGGCCATTTACCTTCATCTCTCGCGTCACACGACACAATAAGCACCTCTACGATGACACATACAGAGAGGACATCCAGCGGTTCCAATGGCGATCCCCGTGGCTCCAATGGCACTCCCAGCGGCCGACGACGACAACGGCGGGCAGTTCACCATGCATCACATAGTGGGCACCCACGTGAGGGGGAAGGCCCTCTTGGTGGTGTACACGAACAATCTGATGTCGGTGGAGAGCTCCATCCAAACTATGGAGCAGTTCCTTGCCGAGGACAAGTACCAAGTGGTTGGCTTCGACCTCGAGTACACCATCGGTAGTGCCGGGCACGATCGGAAGGTTGCCGTTGCCCAGTTGTGCGTGCGACATAACATACTCGTCCACCACTACCACCTGGCCACAAGGCCTTGTGAGCGTTTCTCAGTTTATCAATAGCTCCGACTACAAGTTTGCTGCGGTGGACACCACCAACAATCTAAAAGCGCTCAAGGTTTCGGGCTTGAAATGCCCGAATGTTGTCAATATCCAGGACCACTACAAGGTCTAGGGCAGCTCCAAGAACAAACTGAACTCCCTGGTTGACCTCGCCTCGGCCATCATCGATCCCTACTACATGAAGATGAAGGATGAGAGCAAGAAGGTCAAGGACACGACCAATGACGCGTACACAAGCTACGAGATGTACATGCGGATCGTTGACATGAGGAAGTGTCTTGTTCATGCCCCAACCGAGCGATCGAGCCATAGAGCAGTGGCGGGGGCGTTACAAGAAGTAGATGACTAGACGATCGTTTCTCCTACTTTAGAATGCATGCAATTGTTTATTGAGGTGTGTGCGAATGATCTGTATAGTCACTTATGTAATTGGATGTTTATTATATATATATGTATGCATGTATATATATACATGTTATTCTTCTGTAGACAGAGCAAATCGCACGGCTTATTAGCAGCAATCGTCTGTGTTATTATTGGTCTTCACACACATTCGTGATCACGGACCTGTTTGCCGCGTATCACACACATATTGTTTAGTTGAACTGTTTCCATTGTGTTGCGCAATAAAGGCTGCAAAGGGGGACATACAACAGCAAGGTCTATCGAGGTCTTTGTTTTGTTATTTTTGACATTTCTTGTTTTTTGAACACATGTTGATTGGCTTGAAGAAGGTCTATCTCATTACTTTTTGATAATTGTTTATACGCAAGCAACTAGTTTGCATTTTCAAAGTTTTTTGTATGAAGAGAATCACACTCGAACTTACTATAGTAACCGTCTGTGTTATAATTTCTCATTGCAAACAGTTCATCCGAGTGGGTTGTTTGCTGCGTATCACACACATCTGGTTTACACGAATCATTTGTGTTCTTTTGACTGATTGCAAATACCGCATATCACACACATCTTGTTAAGATGAACCATTTCCGTTCTCTTGCCTAATCAAAAATAGTTTGTTTGAGTGAACCGTATGCCGTATATCACACACACCTCGATCTAGCTGACCGTTTCTGTTGCATTCCCTAATAGCACACAGTTCATCAGAGGGCACTGTATGCCGTATATCACACACACATTGATATGGCTGCCCGTTTCTGTTGTTCTTCCTCATCGCAAATAGTTCTGCTGGATCAACCGTATGTCCCTCATCGCACAGGCAACTAAAATCTGAACCGTGTTCGATGCATCCATCATTGCAAACGTTTTGCACATTTTAGACGGTTCTCTTACACCATCATTTGCGATTATTGCATTGCACACAGTTTCTCGAAGGGTCTCTGATCATAGTGTCGTATTAGCAGCATCCTGCAGTAGTGCATAGTGAATAAATGGATCTTCAAGAAGAAGACTGACACTGATGGTAATGTTACTGTCTACAAAGCACGACTTGTCGCAAAAGGTTTTCGACAAGTTCAAGGGATTGACTACGATGACACTTTCTCACCCGTAGCGATGCTTAAGTCCGTCTGAATCATTTAGCAATTGCCGCATTTTATGAAATCTGGCAAATGGATGTCAAAACTGTATTCCTTAATGGATTTCTTACAGAAGAGTTGTATATGATGCAACTAGAAGGTTTTGTCAATCCTAAAGATGCTAACAAAGTGTGCAAGCTCTAGCGATCCATCTATGGACTGGTGCGAGCATCTCAGAGTTGGAATATATACTTTGATGAGGTGATCAAAGCATATGGTTTTATACAGACATACAGTGAAGCTTGTATTTACAAGAAAGTGAGTGGGAGCTCTGTAGCATTTTTGATATTATGTGTGGATGACATATTTTTGGTTGGAAATGATATAGAATTTCTGGATAGCATAAAAGGATACTTGAATAAGAATTTTTCAATGAAAAACCTCAGTGAAGGTGCTTACATATTAGGCATCAAGATCTATAGAGATAGATCAAGACGCTTGATAAGACTTTCAATGAGTACATACCTTGACAAGATTTTGAAGGAGTTCAAAAGGGATAAGTCAAAGAAGGAGTTCTAGCCTGTATTGTAAGGTGTGAAGTTGAGTAAGACTCAAAGCCCGACCATGGCAAATGATAGAAAGAGAATGAAAGTCATTCCCTATGCCTTAGCCATAGGTTCTATAAAGTATGCCTTGCTATGTACCAGACCTGTTGTGTGCCTTGCCATTAGTTTGGCAAGGGGGTACAATAGTGATCCAAGAGTAGATCACTGGACATCGGTCAAAATTATCCTTAGAGGGCTAAGGAAATATTTCTCGGTTAGGGAGGTGATAAAGGGTTCATCGTAAAGGGTTACATTGATCCAAGATTTTACACTAATCTATATGACTCCGAGTCTCAATCTGTATATGTATTGAAAGTGAGAGAAATTAGCTAGAGTAGCTCGTGCAGAGCATTATAGACATAGAAAATTGCAAAATACACACGGATCTGAATGTGGCAGACCTGTTGACTAAACCTCTCTCACAAGCAAAACATGATCACGCCTTAGTACTCTTTGGGTGTTAATCACATCGCGATGTGAACTAGATTATTGACTCTAGTAAACTCTTTAGGTGTTAGTCACATGGCAACGTGAACTATGGGTGTTAATCACATGACGATGTGAACTAGATTATTGACTCTAGTGCAAGTGGGAGACTGAAGGAAATATGCCCTAGAGGCAATGAAGTTGCTATTTTATATTTCCTTATTCATGATAAAGGTTTATTATTCATGCTAGAATTGTATTGATCGGAAACTTAAATACATGTGTGAATACATAAACAAATACCGTGTCCCTAGTATGCCTTTACTAGACAAGCTCGTTGATCAAAGATGGTTATGGTTTCCTAACCATAGAATATGTTTTCATTTGATAACAGGATCACATCATTAGTAGAATGATGTGATGGACAAGACCCACCCGTTAGCTTAGCATAATGATCGTTCAGTTTATTGTTATTGCTTTCTTCATGTCAAATACATATTCCTTTGACTATGAGATTATGCAACTCCCGGATACCGGAGGAATACCTTATATGCTATCAAACGTCACAATGTAACTGGGTGATCATAAAGATGCTCTACAGGTATCTCCGAAGGTGTTTGTTGAGTTGGCATAGATCAAGATTAGGATTTGTCACTCTGAGTTTCAGAGAGGTATCTCCGGGCCCTCTCGGTAATACACATCATAAGCTTGCAAGCAAATGACTAAGGAGTTAGTCACGAGGTGATGTATTACGGAACAAGGAAAGATACTTGCCGGTAACGAGATTGAACTAGGTATGAAGATACTGACAATCGAATCTCAAGCAAGTAACATACCGACGAACAAAGGGAATAATGTATGTTGTCATAACGGTTCGACCGATAAAGATATTCGTAGAATATGTGGGAGCCAATATGGGCATCCAGGTTCCGCTATTGGTTATTGACTGGAGAGGTGTCTTGGTCATGTCTACATAGTTCTTGAACCCGTAGGCTCCGCACGCTTAATGTTCGTTGACAATATAGTGTTATATGAGTTATATGATTTGGTGACCGAATGTTGTTCGAAGTCCTAGATGAGATCACGTACATGATGAGGAGTCTCAAAATGGTCGAGAGGTATAGATTGATATATAGGACGATGGTATTCGGACACCGGAAGTGTTTCAGAGGGTACCAGGTACTTATCGGGTCACGAGAAAGGAGTTTCGGGCACCCCTGGCAAAGATATGGGCCTAATGGGCCAAAGGGGGAACATACTATCCCCTGGTGCACCCCTTCTTTGGACAAGAAGCCCTAAGGGAAAGAAAGGGGGGAGGGCTAGCCCCTCCTGCCTTTCCCTCTCATGGGAGAAAGGAAAGGGGGGCACCCTCCCCTGCCTTTCCTCCGCACCTATATAAGGCAGGGGGCGCGGCTTGGGAGGGACTCCCTGTAGGACTCCTCCTACTTGGAAGCCTCCTTTGTCTGCTCCTCCCTCCCTCCCACCTATATATATGTGGGAGGGGGCGCCTAGCACACAACGGACAATTTCCTAGCCATGCGCGGCGCCCCCCTCCACCATTGTTGGGGTACACAAACATGGGTGCATGTTTCCCCCTGACTTGTGCACGGACGACAAGCTATCGGCAACGAGGACAAGTTCACAACATCCTGATCAACTGAAAGCAAGGTGGATCAATTCCCTTGAAGGATCCAAGCATAGATCAAGATAGACAAGAAAAACCAGAGGGGCAAGATATTACTAAGGGAAAAACCTCCCAGGTCGGACGGGCGAGCCTGGCGGCAACAAGGTTTTTCCTGGAAGGGAGCCCCCCGAATCATCCCGGCAAGCCTGCCGGGACCAGCGAAGGCAAACCACTTCACCACACCACCTCACCATGACGTACGTTGTCGATCAGTGCAATGTCAAGCTCCAAGGTGACTAGGTGGCTGCTTAATGCCACATGGTATCCACCTCCTACAGAAAATACCTACAAGCGACACTCGTCCCGTGACGTGTCAAGAAAGCAGGCACCAATCTGGTGAAACAGCCTAGAAGAGCCTGCCGGGCAAGCTATGACGTGACAATGAGCAACGCATTTAATGCGCCCTGTCAGCTTGCAGAGTTAGGTATGATAGCACTGTTTGCTATCTAATTTGTGCGTAATGACTGATTTGCCACTGTGGTGACCACTTGATCTATTAAAGGAGGCCCATGGTAGCTATAGAAAGGATTCAGACTCTTGTACACTCATACGCGCATAATCGTTCTCATGCCAAGGCAACCATGCTGGGCAAGAATGCTACGCTTTTCCACCACCATGAACCATCAATCCACCAAAGCAGGAGTAGAGTTTTACGCATTGCGGCGGCCCGAACCTGGGTAAAAACTGCCCATGTGATCTCTGCCGTGCTGCCTCACGCTCCTCCGCTCTTTGTGCAACGTGCCATCCCCCCGTTGAGCCAGAATGGGGCTCATAGCCCCATAGGTGGCTGCGGAGATCACTTCACCATCACCATCACCACACCGTCATGCTGTTGGAACTCATTCACTACCTCGCTGTCTTGCTGGATCAAGAAGGTGCAGACGTCAACAAGCTAAACGTATGCTGAACGCGGAGGTTCCGTATGTTCGGTACTCGATCGGTTGGATCGTGAAGAAAGTTCGACTACATCAACCGCGTTGTGAAATGCTTTTGCATACGGTCTACGAGGGTACATAGACACACTCTCCCCTCTCGTTGGTATGCATCTCCTTGATAGATCTTGTGTGAGCATAGGTTTTGTTTTCATGCGACGTTCCCCAACAGGCCTGCGGCCACAAGGGGCAACCCTAGATGGGTTTTGGGTGGCCCCCCTAGGTGCCTCCCCCCCAAGCAAGGGGAAGGCAGCCCTAGGGGGGCACACCAACCGTCCTGGTGATTGTGATCTAAGGTGAGGGGGCGTACAAAACCTTAGTGGTCTGGCGTGTCTCCCTCCCTTGGCCTATGAGCCCCCAACAATTGTCGGGCCCCCCAAAACCCCTTCGGTTCTCCTGGTCATAACCCGGTACCCCCGGAACACTTCCGGACTCCGATTCCCTTCGTCCTATATATAGATCTTCACCTCCCGACCATTCCGGAGTTCCTTGTCATGTCCAGGATCTCATTTGGGACTCCGAACAACCTTCGGTTACCACCAGAACAACTCAACTATACTTATATCGTCACCAAACATTAAGTGTGTAGACCGTGCGGGTTTGAGAACTATGTAGACATGACCGAGACAACTCTACGGTCAATAACCGATAGCGGGACCTAGATGTCCATATTGGTTCCTACATATTCTACGAAGATCTTATCGGTCGAACCTCGATGTCAAGGATTTAGACAATCCTGTATGTAGTTCCCTTTGTATGTCGGTATGTTACTTGCCCGCGATTCGATCATCGGTATCACCATACCTAGTTTAATCTCGTTACCGGCATGTCTCTTTACTCGTTCCCTAATACAAGATCCTGTGACTAATCACTATAAATAAATACACTTCCGTGATGATACGTGTTCGTCACAGTAGGTCATGTTTTCTGTCATGTATGTACATCCATGACGATTTTATGACAAAATCAAGATAGTCATACCTGTGTTGTCGTAGAAGTGTTCCATGACATTACCAAAATTATCATCACGGAAGTGTCCACTTCCATGACGATAAACCGCGCGTCACAGAAGTGCTTTCGTCAAGGGTGACTGACACGTGGCATCCACCATAATGGAATGCCGTTAAGCTATCGGGTCCGGTTTTGGATCCGATAACCCGTTAACAGTCGGGACCAATGGGAAATTTCCACGTGTAAAATTCTGATTGGCCGAAGGGAACACCTGTCAGCTTGTTAGTGGGCCAGATGCTGCCCGTCCATTAGAGGAGACATGCCTATGATACGTTGATAACCCACAAGTGTAGGGGATCGCAACAGTTTTCGATAAGTAAGAGTGTCGAACCCAACGAGGAGCTAAAGGTAGAATAAATATTCCCTCAAGTTCTATCGACCATCGATACAACTCTACGCACGCTTGGCGTTCGCTTTACCTAGAACAAGTATGAAACTAGAAGTACTTTGTAGGAGTGATAGGAAAGGTTTGCAAGATAATAAAGAACACGTAAATAAAAGCTAGGGGCTGTTTAGATAAAGAAGCAAGAAAGTAAATATAGCGAGTGTGGAAAAGTGGTGGTAGGAGTTGTGAAATTGTCCCTAAGTAATTGACTATGTTACTAGACCGGTAATCACTATTGCAATTCTATTTGAGGGAGAGGCATAAGCTAACATACTTTCTCTACTTGGATCATATGCACTTACGATTGGAACTCTAGCAAGCATCTGCAACTACTAAAGATCATTAAGGTAAAACCCAACCATAGCATTAAAGCATCAAGTCCCCTTTATCCCATACACAACAATCCCCTTACTCGGGTTTGTGTTTTAGTCACTCAAGCAACCCACTATAAGCAAATCATGAACGCATTGCAACACCCTACAACGGGAATCCCTCACGCTTGCGCGACACAGAGGGCACCATAGGACAGCACCAATAATAAATCATGCAACTCAAACCAATCATAGCAATTCATCAATCACCGATAGGACAATAGGAATCTACTCAGACATCATAGGATGGCAACACATCATTGGAAAATAATATGAAGCATAAAGCACCATGTTCAAGTAGAGGGTACAGCGGGATGCGGGAGAGTGGACCACTGGATATAGAAGGGGGAAGGTGATGGAGATGTTGGTGAAGATGACGGCGGTGTTGGTGAAGATCGCGGTGATGATGATGGCCCTCGGCAGCGCTCCGGCGCCACCGGAAGCAAGGGGGAGAGAGGCCCCCTTCTTCTTCTTCTTCCTTGACCTCCTCCCTAGATGGGAGAAGGGTTTCCCCTGTGGTCCTTGGCTCCCATGGCTTGGGAGGGGCGAGAGCCCCTCCGAGATTGGATCTATCTCTCTGTTTCTGCGTTCTCTGATTCTACCCCTTCATCGTTTCATTTATATCTGGAGATCTGTAACTCTGATTGGGGTGAATCTTTCGCCCAGATTTTTCTCGTAAAATTAGCTTTCTTACGGCAAAAGAGGAGCGTCAACCGCCTTACGGGTGGCCCACGAGAGCCCAGGGCGCGCCCAGGGGGGTGGGCACGCCCCCCTGTCTCGTGGCTACCTCGGACACTGTTTCGCGTTGATTCTTCCTCCGGAAAATCCCAAATATTCCAAAATAATTCTCCGTCCATTTTTATCCCGTTTGGATTCCATTTGATATTGGGTTTCTGCGAAACATAAAACATGCAACAGACAGGAACTGGCACTAGGCACTGGATCAATATGTTAGTCCCCAAAATAGTATAAAAAGTTGCCAAAAGTATATGAAAGTTGAAGAATATTGGCATGGAACAATCAAAAATTATAGATATGACGGAGACGTATCATACGTCAACACGTGGCTGGGCCCAATACATGCCCATATAGGTTAAAAAGGCCGGCCCAGTCAAAGGCTCGTAGTACGTACTCAGGTACTAGTTTTTTTTAGGGTAACTCAGGTACTAGTGGGCCAGCCCAATAACGGCCTGCTTAATAAAGGCCCATTTACGACCCGGAGCCAGATCTAGCCCGTTAATTGTTTGTTGAATATTGGGCCCATTTACGGCCCAAAGCCAGATCTAGCCGGTTAATTGTTTGCCAAATATTTGGTCCCAATTACAGCCCAGTGACTTTCGGCCTATTAGAGGCCCGATGTAGACATGGGCCCATTTCAGCCCGGTGTGACTTTCGGCCTGGGAATGGCCCGTGCTGCCCATGGGCCATATATGGTCCGATGGGACATCGGGCCCACTAATGGCCTATGATAAAGGTGGTAACAGTTAAGTCCAACATGACTTTGGGCCTGTTAAAGGCCTGTCGCATAATTCGGCCCGTTGATGCCTGTACTAAGCTTTCGGCCTCTTAAAGGCTCATGATATTAGTGGGCCAACTAAGGCCCGAGATATGTTTCGGCCTGGTAACGGCCCATGATATAACTGGGCCCAAAAAGGCCTGGTCTACATTTCAGCCTGCTGAAGGCCCGTCGACGACTAGTGAAAATTGAGGCCCAACATGCATTTCAGCCTGCTAAAGGCCCATGGTTTCATTTGGGCCGTAACACGCCAGTACAATATTCAGCCTGTTAATGGCCCAACGCTACCTGGACCAAACTAAGCGCTGGGTCCACAAAAAGCCCAACTAAAATATAGGCCGGTGTAAGTTGTGCGCCTGGCGCAAAGTGTGAAGGCCCCAATCATTCAGGCCCAAGAAAGATGCAGGCCGGACCAATTGTGGCCCGCTAAAAACTAGGCCCATTAGAGGCGAATGTTTTGGCCCGGTCGACTACATCATTTTTTTCAGATAGCGAATAATGGCAGTAACTAGTAGGAATTAAGAACAAACCTACTCTATACAATAAAGATATTATGACATAGTAACTAAGAATAAAAGTACACTATACAATAAAGGATTTATGGTATATTACATCCACTGGGCATCGAAGTTTGCCACTAGTGATCATAAAGCGCAACGAAGAAGCAGATTACAAAAACTGGGCACCAGTGCAGCGTAACAAAAGGATACTGAACCGAGACCACTTGCAAGATAGTTCAAGAAAGGTTAGCCTTGCGCGGGAACTGCTGCGCAAGCTGCTGAGCAAGGCTGTGAGACCGGCCTAGCATGTCGGTCATAGCTTCCAGGTGTAGCTGTTAGTGATGAGGTTCTCATTGGTGTTCTCCGCAATCTTTCTTAGAGATAGGACTTCAAGTCGAAGTTGAGTTGCAGAATGCCTTTCTACTAGAACTTGTGACTGAAGAAGTCGAACTGATTCATATAACAAATTATGTGAGCATGTATGACTGCTAGTCTCAAGTAACTTGAACACTGCATCAAGACAAGACTTTGGGGTTGTCTCGCTATCTTCAAGATGTTTTGCCTTCTTTGCTGCAATATATGTTGGGTTTGTCTCACAACCTTCAGCAGACTTGTGCATGCCATCAGGCATATCACCCTGAAACAAAGCAGAGAGATGACATGTTTTGCACGTGTATAAACAAAGATGATAACTGTGCTGTCAATTCCATCCAAATTCAAATTAGAAAATAAAGAGTAAGTTCAAAATATTAATAGCATAATTTGGCATTGTTCATAATGCTGGGAGCTTCACCACACTACTGGATTACCATGTCAACATAACAAGCATAGATGGAGAGCAAAGAAAATCATTGTATCTATTTTGGTTAATGTGCATGGCATGTTGTTCATATCATCAACCACATCAGTAAGATAAAACAGGAGATGACAAGGTGAAAACGTGGGCTGCTTCACCACACACTGGATTATAGATCCACAAAAACAAGCATACATATATGGAGTATTGAGTAATGTGCATGGTATGAATAAGGAATTTGGTTTTACAAGTAAAACTTAGAACTTACGGTTCTTGCGAACATGCATTTTGGTAGAAACAGCAAACTAAACAGCAGTAAACGATAGGGAGTATGGGCAAATTAAATAGCAATTGAGGATAAAGGCTTTAGAAGGACTGACTTACATTAACAGTTAACACCGGCTTTATAATTCCCTTCTCCATGTCAAGGGAAGGATAACTCAAGAATTTCAGCACAGAGTCTTCTTCACAAGCATTGCCTGTACTCTACATCTTATAGAGAGTAATTATAGGTATGATAATACTAGAAGGGATAGAGGATAATGAAGATAAGATGCAGATTGATGCTACATAATCAACTACCAATCCCTGGAAGTACAAGCATTACAGGACAAAATGTACTGACAAGAGTAATGGGCTACACTTCTGCACTGGCATTGTCTGTGTATTCTACCTTTTGGTAAGATTAAATATAGATCTAATCTTTTTTAGTAAATGGTGGGCGAGGGAGATAAGATTCAGAATGCTACACAATGAACCAATCCCTCTTCCCATAATACAAGAGTGTTTTGAACACTGGTGTACTGTACAAAACATTCTTATATTATGGGATGGAGGGAGTAGCTGTTAATGTAAGTACAGTGATAGACGACGTTTAGTCCTTACAAGAGGACTACAGAGCTAAACCTCTTCAAAAGCATTGGGTTGATTCTAATTTTATGTAAGAGTCCATACGGATCTTATAATGTCCACCAAATGGATGATAACAAGGCTAACATGTGTAGTGATGCTACATAATCAAACAACTATGAAAGTAAGTATGGTCATACATGGTAAGAGGTACTCACAAGAGCAGTGCAGTGTGCAGTATAGTTGCGAGATTCTGTGGTCCCTTGAGAATGAATGTTCTTCTGCTAACAGTTTTCGTACAAGTGAGATGTTAAGGCAAATACAGAAATGTAGTTCAAATTGTGATGTGATATCATAGACAGTACCTTACGCTGCAGCCAAGACCAATGTGTAACAAGATTATTCCAGTAACCGTCGGATAAATGTAGCACCAGAGACTTTACAGAAATTTCGATTAGAGGCTTGCCATCGAAGTGCGCTTGCCTCAGGTAGGAACGATACTTCATCAATGAGTGCTTGAAAAGCGCAACCAACCCCTGCTCGTCTTCACAATCCAGTTTGGTCCACACCTATTTAAAATAATGAAATCTTGTGTCTTCTGTCAGCAGAAACATATGCAGTAATGACCATGAATAACATTAGTACAGTACTTACGTGTAAGTTGCGGAGGAAGACTTGAAATTTTTCTGTGTCTGCGGTATAATCTTTCCATGCAGGAAAGATGTGCACAAAGTTCCTGACTACAATATAAGCTTTGTCTTCTAAACTGGGAAGAAATGGAACATGGGTCCTATTTGCTGCAATTGGTGCTCTCTCTGGTTCGAAAAGGGACTTGGCAACTGGATTTGGTGTACTCTTTGCTGGAATGGGGGTTTTGCATTGTAGAGCTGGTGCTATGTCAACTGGCATAATCATACTGTTTGCTGCAGTTGGGGTCTGCTGAGTTGGGGCATCAGAAATGACCAATGTAGTAGGGCTAGAGTGTGCTAGAGTTGGGGTGTTTTGTGGGTCAGGTGATATTACAACTACAACTAATGGGCTATTTGATTTATCAGGTGCCACTACCTTTTCCAAATACTTTTGTTGTGCTCCTCCACGATCAGCAACCGCCCTCTTCCTTTTGAACGTCTGATACACAAGAACAACATTTGAATGGATAAATATGGTATGATGACAGATGGAATATGTACTGAAAATGGATAGGCAGGGCGTATTCACATACACGATGTGTAAACTAAGCTAATGGCAGTTAAACGAAGTAGAAGCAATGCAAAGCATCATTTGCAAGATATGTGCGACCAATATAACCTTGGAAAGTTAGAGCAAGCACCTTGATGGGTGAATAAGATAGGGCATCTTCCTCTAACTCCTCCACTAGGGAGCTACATTGACTTAGATCTCCCTTTAGCTCAGAATCACTGTTAGGATCATATTCTGAGCATGAATCTGTAGGTGGAGAGTGTTTGCATTGCATTGCATCCAGACTTGATTTCAGTTCCTTAATGCCAAGTTTGACATCCATGGCATTGTTCTGCTTTATTCCTTTCATGCGCGCAAGCTCATAATAATTATGATGCTATTCAGAATATGAGATTCATGAAAATAGAAAAAGTAGTCAGATTATCTATGGAATGCATTGCGGGTTCAACTCGAAGAGTGTCTCCCTATAAACCCCTGCATATGCAAAGTTCACCCCCAACCGTGCTGACTAGACCACACACAGAAATACAAACCCCTTATGTCTCTATAACAGGAAGACACACATTTCAAAACCGAAGTAGGAACATTAGAATCATATGAAATTCGTATTTGAACAAATAAACTAAGGAATTATGAGTGGCATAATGTTTAGCTTCAAGGGTGGAGTGTTGGTAGTGCAACACAAAGCAAGTAGGCAGATTGTATTCCATGTAAAAGATCGAAGCCTATGTAAAATCTGGAAATGACACTTTCTTTCTGTACAATGCAGTGTTCGTTGCCCACATATGATGGAAGAGATCACATAGAGAAATACTATTCACTCATGTCTACGGTTCCAGTATTTAGAAACAGGGTGGTCCACCCTAAAAGAATATTGACAACAAATATGACAAGGCAAACATAGATGTAGTGAATCAATCATTTACTTGTGAGCTTACTAGGACAAGTATGCAGAATTGTAACTGCATTAAGAGATCGTCCACAATCTGAATCAAGAAGTTTGTCTAGCACTTATTGTTTGCAACAAATCGATGTGAATAATTGGATATTATATCGAATGAGTAAGAAAGGCAAGTAAAATTGTCAACAAACCTAGCTTGCAGTAGTAATCTGGGTCAATGTCACTACGGTCAACAATCCAAAATGACTAGTGTCTGTTCCTAGGGCCGGAAATTTGAAAACCCTGTGAACTTTAAAGGTACTAAAGATTACCGAAATACATCTGGACCATTAAGTGTAGGTAGCACTGAGCACACAACAAACCCAAATGATAGTCCTGCCTAATGAGTAATGAATCAATTAGAAAATGGGTGATGAGGAGTGGCTGCTGAGTGTTGAGGACGTATCTCAGGATAAATCAGGTTGGCTTAGTGGGTACTGCATGCCTGAGCCCTGAACGGACTGGGAAGGTAGGCACGGCGGCACGCCCGGGTAGCAGTGACACTGTTGGGCGAGCAGCTCCTGACCTCCTGTTAGTCCGGCGTCTCCTCCTAAAGTCATGCCGTCCGGGGATGGCAAGTCACCGGCGAGGCAGGCGGCTGGGGGCGAGTAGAGATTGGAAGCGCACATCAGAACAGAGGGGAATCGGGGCCTAGGACGATCCAAAATCGCAGGGTGGGCCGGCCCATCGTGGGCACCCTATAGAGATACACACCCGAGCGGTGAACATGCATTTTCGAAACAAATTTAGGAACATTTAGCTGACCAATTAAACGACTCTGTTTTAATAACATCAGATTCGTATTTGAACAACAAAGCTTGTTTAGCTTGATGGGTGGAGCAGTGCTATTATGACACGAAGCATGTATTCTGATAGTGTAGTGGTCATAAAAGGGGGAAACTCTCAGCTTTTTTTTAGCAAAAGAGGGTTTCCCCTCTGATTTCTATTAAGGAAACCACCACGGAACCAACATGATCAATTAAACCCTAAGCATGATCAATTAAACCGTATTATGACTGTGCCATGGAAAATTTGAAGCTGCAAACCGGAGAAACGATATTTAGCATCCATTGTTTGCTTCGAACTAAGAACTAAATTCTAAGAGCTGAAAAGAAAGTAAAGTAACCAAGTTAAGATCTATTTTCTGGTTGAGATAAAAAAGTTGAGGAGATATGAAGTACCACCTCTCTTGCGGCGCCGTGTAGGCATCGGGGGTCCGATGGCTGTCGGTGGCGTTGAAGTAGATTTGCGATGGTAGACGGGTGCATCGAGGGATAAGTCCCGTTGCGGTGGAAGAGAAGGTCGTGTGAGCGGCACCGGCAAAGAGGACGACGGCCCCGATGAAGCGATAGGATGCGATGCAAGGCTCTTGGTCCATTGCCGTGGATGAGAAACGTCCATCTCTAGCAGTGGACGATGCGGTCTTGGTAGACGCTCCGGCATGGTGGAGGACTGTGGCGATGGATGTGGTGGAGGACGGCGGTGATGGATGGGGTGGAGGACGGCGGCGATGGATGGGGTGGCAGATGGACGCTGGTGTGGGGATGGTGTTCTAGCACAGACGGTGTATGAATGGGAAAATGGAGGGAGAGGTACGGGGATACATGTTTTTGGGACGCGCCTGTCTGAAATATGGGGAAGTTATGAACTTAGCCCCCGTTTAAAATTTGAACATCTCGTCGGTTGGGGATACGACGGTAATCTCGCATCTCGCCAATATTTGCCCAGAGCGATTTCGGGCGAGGAGAGGGTGGTTGGTGCCCATGGTTGGTGCCCACGGTGTATGAATGGGGCTGACAGGTAGGGCAGTTGTGTCACGTCTGAGTGAAGTTACAAACCTGCCCCTATTGAAAATATTTGCCTACATCGATTTCGGCTGAGTCGAGTTTGTTTTTCTGCCCACCGTGTATGAATCGGGAAATGGAGGGAGAAATAGAGGTCTTTCGGATGAGCTTGAATCAAATGTGTTTTGCCGCCCATGTTTGGCACCCTCTGTGTCGGAATGGGCTCAGAGGCAGTCGTGTCACGTCTAATTGAAGTTACTAACCTACCCCTATTTAGAGAAGTGGAAATCAGGCCGATGGATTGTCCGTGTAATGGGTAGACAGTAATTTCCATCTCCCAAACACTTGGCTTCGGGCAGCCGACGTGGGAGTGGACATTTTGCCACTTCTTTCGAATTTTGGGACAATAAGCATCCACGTTTACCCTGGCAACTAAATTCGAATCCATTTTGTATTCCTATATGAATCTCTATAAATCATTCTATGTGTTTTTATATATCTTCAAAAGGACGACAAAGATGTATTGCACTATCATATATGAATATGGTTTACAAATACCGACACTCCAATTCAGAAGCTAGAATCCATTTTAAGGTGAATTCGAATATTTGGAACACTTCATGTCCAACTCAAATGTCACATGCAACATAATGTGTACTCCCATTTAGATATGTACACAAGCGATGTATCAAGATTCAAATACCGAGTCAATCAACCAAGAATGTACAAAACTAACAGACATATAAACACTTATAGAGTATATGGATCAATAATATCAACTAACATACATAAGCCAGACCGCTGTACTTTTTTTTGCTACAACATCATCCTTTTTTTAGCCAAGCTACTACAACATCTTGGACCTTTCCGATGCGTGCCACTTATGGTCCATCTATACTACTATTATTGATGAATGCACATTCAGCCCGATTGGCATATTTGTAGGTCTGGCACAGCAATCAAAATGAAATGTCTCCGAGTCTTATCAATTAATGTAGACTTGTGCTCAAATAAAATTACAAACCAAAAAACAAAAAACAAAAAACAATTATTATATGATCTCTAAAACAAATGGTTTGATTGATTACATGAACAAACAACACAAAGGTTATTCAATGATGGAAAGAACATTTCACCTATGATTTACCAAGTGGGAATTTAATTTCCTTTTTTACTTTAGGACCTTAACAATGTGGTCAGTCTCAGCTTGCTTCGTTTTGAAATCCACCAAATATTTAATGGTTGTCTTGAGTATTGCTTGTGATTGTGCTGTTTGCTTCCTCAACATGTCAACTTCATCTCTAAGTGCAGAAGCAGAATATCTTTCTACCACTAGTTTAGCCTCTAGAGCATCAGCAGTTGGCAATTCTTAATGCATGATTGGGCCGGTGCCACTGCTGTGGGATGATATAACGTCCATGGGGACTCGCTCTTTGATCTTGGGCTAACCTGTTTTGCCATTAAAGTTCCGATTGGATTCAGAAAAGTTGAAGTTAGCAAAACATCTCAACTGGGAGTTATAACAGCAAACCAGTTAAACAAACAAGGAATTAAAGAGTTTCAATTGGATGTTGAAAATTAGTTATTAACATCATTGTAACCCATTGTTGCAGCAGCAAAGCAGTTAAACAAACAAGTAGCTATTTAAGTTTAGGCAAACATGTAATTCTTAACAGTAAGTATCAAACACATAGATAGGACTACCACATGATGAAGGAGAAAATATGCATCAGTGCCCCTTTTAGTATGTTTCCTGGGTTCTGCTTCTGGCCTTCCCAATGGATTATCAAATGGATCATTACAGTAATAAAGCCGTCTCTTGCTCTGGGAAATTGGATCTTTGGCACGGACCCGGGCAAAACAAAGAGAGGGTTTCAGTCCGAGTTCTCATCAGTAACATAGCGCATGTGCCACATAGTCTTGTTGTCAAACGTATCGGCACCCTGTCGGGCATGGGAAGGTCATGGTCGGTCCCTGACTACGTTCTTAATGGAAGAAACACTATCCCCGGGCTTGTCAGCAACGAAGATGAGGCCCCTCCTATGAATGCATCTCCTCATCCGTATGAGTTTCCCAATCTGACGGTAGCTCAGCAGTGGCTGCTTGATCATCAACAGATGATGCAACAGGAGATTGATGCAGCATGGGAACAGTAGGCTCCACAGCAGCAACACTTGCAGAATGATGGCTGGGGGGTTTGGCCTATCACACCCCCTCCTTACAGAGGCTTTAGTTTCAAAACTCTGTTTCAGTACACCGGCCCCTCGCTCATGGATGGAGTGGAGCAGAAAAGCAACATCTCTGATGATCTGCAGGACGAATGGTCTGTCTATTCTGATGTTGAGGAAGCTGTTGATGCTCTGATCAATGGCAGACAGATATCTGGAGTTCACTTTGTTCGTGCTATGGGAGTCTCACACGTTGGTGGTGAGGACAGAAGAAGGACTGTCCTTTCTGCAATTTCTCTGGATGATCTCTTTTGGCAGGTTTACTCGCTGCATTGAAGACCCTGAAGGCCACTCTGCTCCAACTATGAGCCACAGATTGCTGCCGATAAACCCTCTAGCTTTCTGCATTGCTGTTTCTCAGGCTGTCGTCAGAGGGAGGTGCGATGTGGATACTAACTTTGACCGTCTCTTGGTTCCTGCTGCTTGCTTTGATATGCCAATTTTCATTCCGTCTGACATTTGGGAAAAGCATGCGGAACAGTTCTCTATGCCTGAAACTGCCTGTGCCGGCTTGGTGTTCGATGCAACCACTGAAGCTCCAACTGCTCTGCTGTCAGATGTATATGCTGCCAAGCCACGTAATCAGTATCTTCGGAAGATGGTCGCGGCAGAAAAGGCTCCTGTAGACACTGCTTGCCTGTGATGCAGTTCTTGTTCCACAAATGATGGATTCAGAATTCCACATGTCACTGACACGAAGAAGGGGCAGTCCAGGGTCAAGCCGAGGGGTGCGCCCTCCATTGCCTGCTCCTCCAAGGCGACCGATCCGTGCACCAACCTGTTGATCAATGTCACGCCCGCGTCGAATGACCAGGTGCCTACCCCAACCTCTATCCAGCAGCTGTAGTTTGTTGGCACTACTCTGTGTGGGATTCCACCTGACAATCTTAGTCCCCAGAAGCTCCTAGCGGGCAATCAAGGGGTTGACCCTGAGCTGCACTAGGTGCGATGTCGCTAAATAAGCAATGGAATGTGCTATGCTGGAACGTGCGTGGGATCAACCCGGTTAAGAAGTAGTGGGTGTTCAGTCGTTTGTTTTCAAGGAACTAAGCGCACTTATTTTGATGCTTTGTTTGTTAAGTTGTTCTGTCCTAAAAAATTTGATATGTTCGAATATGTGCCCTCTGTTGGGAATTCAGGTGGTCTTATTACAATGTGGATGAGCTCAGTCTTCTCCGGTGTTGCGGTTTTTTCTGAACCTTTTGCGCTCGGCGTTAGGCTCACCTCGACGCAATCTAACGATTCGTGGACGTTAGTAAATATTTATGGACCATGCACTGATCCTATTAGGTTGATTTTCACTACCCGGCTGTTTGATCTTGATATCCCCAATAGTGAAGATTGGCTTATTCTCGGTGACTTTAACTTCATTCGAGTGCCTGGCAACCGTAACAGAGGAGGGGGGGACACTAACGATATGCTACTATTCAATGAGTTCATCCGGAGACAGTCCTTTGTTGAGCTACCGATCAAAGGGCGATCATTCACCTGGAGTAACATGCAATCTGACCCTTTGCTTGAGCAGCTCGATTGGCATTTCACATCAGTTAATTGGGCAGCCAAATACCCGAACACCGTCGTTATGCCCTTGTGTAAACCCACATCTGATCACGTCCCTTGTTATGTGAGCATCTAATCCAAAATACCCAAGTCCAAAATGTTTTGTTTTGAAGATTTTTGGATTAAACAACCAGGATTTTTCAAAGTGGTAAAACAATACTGGGCCAAGCATTGCTATGCCCAGAACCCAGCCGCAGTTCTTTGCAAAAAGCTAAAAAACCTGCGTTATGACCTGAACCAGTGGAGCAGGAAAATGTCCAAACTCTCGATGCTGATCGACAATTGCAACAAAACTCTTTTAGAGTTTGATGGATGGGAGGAAAGGAGAAGGCTGTCTATCCTAGAGGCCAACTTCATACAAATTTTGAAACAACACCTCCTCTACTTGCTGGACTGCAAGAAAGCATACTGGAAGAAACATTGCACGGTCAAATATTTCAAGTTTGGTGACGGCAACATGAAATTCTTTCACAAGGTGGCCACCGAGTGATACCGTAGAAATAGCATTGCCTCGCTTAGACTATCCGACGACTCTGTCATACATGATCACGTGAGAAAAGAGGTTGTACTCTTTCAGGCGTTTAAGGGCATACTAGGGTGCTCCAACCAGACAAACATGAAATTTTACTTGAGACGGATCATCAAAAAAGTGGAAGGACTCCAAGCTTTGTCTGCTCCTTTCTCCCTCCAGGAAATTGACCAAGTGGTCAAAGAGATGCCAGCTGATCGTGCTCCGGTCCCAGATGGCTTCAATGGTAGCTTCATCAAATTATGCTGGCATATCATTAAAGAAGACTTTTATCGCCTTTGTTTTGAGTTTCATGCAGGTACTCTGGACCTTGAAAGCCTGAACATGGGGTTTATCACCCTCATTCCTAAAATCCAATCCCTGGAGGCTACTAATGACTATCGCCCAATAACCCTACTGAACTGCTGCCTCAAGATTTTGAACAACTCCTCACGATCCGCCTGCAGCGAGTGATTCTTAAGATCATCCACCGAAATCAATACGGCTTCTTGAAAGGCCGATCGATCCAAGACTATGTTGCGTGGGCATTTGAGTTCATTCACCAATGCCAAGTGTCGGGGCATGCAGTTGTTGTCTTGAAGTTGGATTTTGCTAAGGCGTTCGACATGATCGAACATGCCCCGATGATGGAGATTATGAAATGCATGGGTTTTGATGATCGATGGCTTGGATGGATCAACTGCTTGTTTTTGATGGCCAACTCCTCTGTCCTCCTTAATGGGACACTAGGCAGGCAATTATTCTGCTTATGTGGTGTGCGCCAAGGAGACCCATTGTCTCCTCTTATCTTTGTGCTCACAGCCGATCTGCTGCAAGCTGCCATCAATGGCGCCTACCGCGCAGGTAATCTCCAGTTTCCCATCCCGGCTCATGAAGATAACTATCCCATTATTCAGTACGCGGACGGCACAATCCTTGTGCTGCCCGCCGATGGAAACCAAGCCGAGACCATCAAGTCAATCCTTCAAGACTACGCATCGTTGGTAGGGTTGCGCATCAACTTCCAAAAATCAAGTCTTATCACTGTTAACACAGACGCAGACACAACCTCACGCCTGGCACAGGTTTTGGTTGCTTCATCGGCTCCATGCCGTTTAGGTACCTGGGGCTGCCCATGGGCACTACCAGGCCGACAGTGACAGACCTCATGCCGCTGGTCTCATTGGTTGAGCGCAAACTCTCTACGGCAGTACACTTCTTGACCTTGGTTCAAAACTTACCCTGGTGAACTCGGTGATCACCTCCCTTGCGATCTACGCTATGTGCTCAATCAGACTGCCACCAAAAATACTTGATCATCTGGACAAATTGAGGTGCTACTGTCTTTGGGCCAAGAACACGAACGATGGCATGAAAGCGGTTTCTATGGCGGCCTGGGGTCTGGTATGCAGGCCCAAACACAAAGAGGGGCTCGGAGTGCTCGATCTGAAGATCCAAAACCAGGGTTTGCTGCTAAAACAATTGCATAAATTCTATAACCGCATGGATATACCATGGGTTTAGCTTGTTTGTGGCACATATTTTGAGGGCCTGGTCCCGCATGCTTCAGACCCATGCAGATCGTTTTGGTGGAAAGAGTCATGAACCTGGTGCCAATATACAAAGGGGTCACATCTGTTGAGGTGGGAGATGGGAGCTCAGCTTTGTTCTAGAAGGATGCTTGGCATGGAGATGTACCGGCCGATAGCCACCCCCGCCTGTTCTCCTTCTCTAAAAACGAAGACATTTCAGTCCAGAAGCTAGTGACAGCGCCCACGCTCAGGCAAAACGTCCACCTACCGCTTTCGGTTCAGGCTAGAGAGGAGCTACGTGACCTGCGTAACACTCTGTCCTCGATGGAGCTGACAGAGGGGAATGATGCTTGGAATTCAATTTGGGGATCAGAGGGGCTCGCCTCTAGTAAGTTTTATTTGCACTGCTTCCGAGATGGGGAGGCAGATGAAGCTTTCAAATGGAACTAGAAGACAAAATGCACCAACAAGTGGAAGGTTTTTGCGTGGCTGCTTCTTGCAGAGAGACTAAACACGCGGGGGCTTGTCAAGAGGAAGATATGAAACTCAGAGATGACAACTATGCATGCCTGCTATGCCATCGGCCGCCCGAGGAGTCTGTGGAACATCTATTTTTCCAATGTGATTGTATTAAGTCGTGTCGGGACAAGTTAGGGATCACGTGGCCAATGCATGGCAACAGGCTGTAGCTTCTGCATGCAGGGAAAAGTACATGGGTCAGGCCAATGTTCATGGATATCTTCATCGTAGCATCTTGGAGCATCTGGAAGGAACGCAACAATAAACATTTCAGAGGTATAGCACCAACTGTGGAAGGGTGGAGACAGAGGTTCAAGCTTGACTTTGGCATGATGAGACACAGAGTCAAAGAGGCCCTAGTGCCACTTGTTCAACATGTTGTTGATCTAACCTAGTTACTCCTCTATACTCTTGATGTATAGGATTTTTCTTAAACCCCTACCCCCATGTAATTTATCCATGTAACTCTATGTGTTGAGATTTAATACAAAGTCAGTGGGGGTGTCCACTCACTGTCCCAAGTTTTCAAAAAAAACCCCACATAGATAGGTGTAGTCTATAATAAGATTAACAGGCTGTGGCATTATGTAATCAGTAGCAAACTAAATTAAGCCAAGCAACATAATTGAATAATTTTGCAATAAGTGGCTAACTAAAATTCCGAGAAGCAGGTAATTGAACTTACGCTAGCTCTTTGTACAGGCACACTGCAACTCCTTTTTCGCTTACAAGATTGTACGAAGGAGTCCATGGCATCAATTGCTTGGATACGTAGTCCCAATACTTCTTTCTTCCCACACTGCATTGGTAAGTCGAATGGTTAATCTGGTAAGATGGTGCGTCCTCGATATGTTATATGAGGACGTGTAGTCAGACTAGTTGTAGCCACACACATCACACTAGCTTTTACTATATATTTCATGCGATTACTTTTGGCATATCGAGATCTAAGAAATGTACAATAGGATTAAAAGACTGTCATCCTTCACATTATTAGTGAACTCAGTTCATAGAAAAAAGCAGTTCAACCATTCTGTAGGTAAATCAAAAGCGCCACTGGAATATTTTTCACTACCCCAATCATACACGAAAAAGGGGCGATGCCACCATAGGGGCTGGTATGGGCGGCCGCCTCGGGTGGCTGGAAAGTGTGCACCTAGTTTGAATCGCCCAGGTTGGCCGAGGCTAGTTTTGTTCGTCCCAACGCACGAGTAGGCAATGTAAAAAATGAAGAAAAATGTTTCAATTTGGATGGGCCAATAACATAAGTGCAAGGCAGGCCCTATAGCAGGCTCGCGGCCCAAACGAGCGCCTCCCATATCGATCGACAACAGGAAAAATCCCAATTCATCCGCTCTAGCCTCCAGTCTGGTTCGCTCCTAACCTAGCCACCGCTGGACAGACCGACACAGTACTTCCTCACGCGAGGGCGGTCGCCGCGATTCAAACGAACGGAAGGACAAGAAGATGAAGATCTAACCCTGGGTGTAGCCTGCGTGGGAGGCAACAGCGGTAGCACGGGCATGGCATCGAGCTTGCACAAACGGACAGTCACAGCTTGCAAGAGTAGCATGCGCAACAAGCAGGTACATCACATCCCTGATTATATCTAATTCAACTCTTCAATTTCTGGCCAATAGTTCAACCTGACGGTGTTGTAAAACTGCTTGTATGTAGGGAATCTATGAGAAAATGAAACCAATTTCTACTTATTTTATAACTCCCCCAATTAATACTGAACTGACTGAATCTGATGTATCTAATCAAGTTTCCAGTGCAAACATACAGGCTCATGTTGTTCTTGAGCCTGAAGTGTCTAATGAACAGACTGGTAATGAAGGATTTGATGCAAACATTTTGCATGCTCCTGGTGATGAACATATAGTGTCTAATGAGGGATCTAATGCAAGCATTTTGCAAGCTCCCATTGAAGGATTTAGTGTCTAATGATGATCTGCTATGTTGAGAGAGACATAGAGATTTGTAGGCATTGATGACAAGCAAATTATAGTGCATTTTCATGGCTTGAGGAAACGTCGAGGCCACCTACCAGAAAGTCCCTGTATCATGACAATGTAGTATAAATACTTTTCTAATCTGTTGTTTGAAACTATTGGGATACTTGTGCAGGATAGATATATTGATATGCAGTTTGCGCACTGGTTATAGGTGCAATTACACTTCGATATTTCCAGTCAGAGAACGAATAATTCAAGCAGGTACAGACCATGTTTGTAGTCCTTGTACACCATGTTGCATTTTGTGTTTTTTGGTGCTTGCATCATCTAGTGTTTATAATCTGAACTACTTTGGATCATTAGATGGTTTTCAAAGTGCATGTAGCTTCACATTTCTCAAGTTATGTTGATTTCCGGAGTACAAGTGCCTTTGTATTTTTGAAGTTAAATGTTCGCCCCTGGTAACTTGAATTCGTGGATTCGCCACTGCACACAAATCATACATGAATGCCAGTATGGATTAAATGAAATGCAGGGACTTATGCTAGCTCGTTATACATGCTCACTGCAGCTCTGCTTGCGCTTGGGATGTTCCATGTACAAGTCCATGTTACCTCTTGCTTGGATGTGCAGGCCTTGTGCTCCTTGCATCCCCCTCTGCATTTTTGACATGGCGAATGGTTGATCAAATAAGAGGAATCGACCTTGCTGTTGTACCGGAGGACAGACTACTTACAAGGTTATACGGGTGTGCAGGTTGTGTACCAGATCTCGTAGCCTCGTCATGCTTCGCGAAAAAATGGTTTTGCTTGTTTCAGATGATATCTCCAGAAGAAATAAGAGTTAAAGTCAGAGTTGCATAAGCGTGTAAGCAAGGAGAGCAGTGAAAGGATATCCAAACATCATCGGAACAGTGCACAAGGGAGTGATGTGTGCATACCTAGTTCGGGTCGGCGTTTGGGCATGCTCGCCTAGCTAGAGTGCGGGTCACTTCAGAGCCGTTGAGGGTGATGCGCTGGCATTGGCTGGCCGCGCACGGATGCAGATCTTGAGTGGTAGCAAAGCGCTACGATGCGATGGACGAGACCGTTGGTGAAGCATCAATGGCCTCGGGGGGCGGAAGTGCAATGATGTGCTCGGTGAAGTAGCTCCGGTGAGCTGGGAGACGGCGTCGGTGAAGCGCACCTGATGCGGTGGAAGTCGGTGTCTGTGAGGCACGTCGGTTGCGGCGGCCGACGTTGTCGGTGGACCACCCGGTGCGGTGGACGAGGGCGTAGATGAGGTAGCTCCGGTGCGGTGGTGAAGCGCAGCCATCGTCTTCGTCGTCGTCGTCCGACACAGAGGTGGGGAAAGAGACGAGACGAGGGGCGATTCGAACTTTGCTTGGGCTGGCGGCAAATTAGGGATTTGAGTAATCTAGGCACGGAAGGGGACGGTGGAGAAGGGAGATTTTGCAGGGCTGGAATTGGGGCCGCCAGATATTTCAATCTGTAATGTGGAAGCACGAACTTATTTTGTCGTCGTCCTTTTTTTGGGGGGGTGGAGGGGTGCAGGGAGGGAGGGGGTGGGTGGCTGGGTGCTAAGCGACTGTTCGACACACGCGACCACCATGACACGACCTTGGTCTGCCTGGTGCGCCTACATTTGAGAATGCAAACGAATCTTCTTTCATTTGCAAACGAATCTATATGTATTACCATGCCCGTGTTTTCCTTGTAATAATTAGTCATTCTAAACGAGATACTATAAATTAATAAATGAGGAGTATTTGAAAAAAAATCGAAACGGTATCCATGGTATCCACGCTAACGTGGATTAGAGTGTGTGTAACATAATTAGTTATTTGAATTAGAGTGTGTGTCACACAACCATCTCCAATTCTAACGTGGATTTCGCATTTCACTGTATCCATGCTACTTTTTTAATACAAATTCATATGTATATGATGAGCACCATGGTAGTGAGAAAACTTTTGGATGGATTCAAACATATGACCTACAAAATAGCGCAACAAATCAAGTCAATGTTAACTTTTCGAAACCTAGTATGGCACGAATTCAAAATAATTACCCATATGCATGGTCCTCAGTTCAAACTTACAATGTACACCGAATTGAAGCATCGATATTAAGTCTTGTACTATCTACACTCAAATGTTGTTTTTAGCCCCCCCCCTCCCCCCCGCACACACGCTACATACTTCCTGTATCGGTCAATCTTCCTCTCCTAACCACCTTAGGAAGCTATCGGTTTCCAACACATGTTCATTCTTTCTCTCCATGTTTCGATCTCTAACTCTCTCAACTACACAACCCCCTTTTTCCACTCTGTTACCAAATGTATTTACCTCACACACCCGCCATTGCACCCCATGTCGAGCTCTCTCTCTCCCTCTCCCTCTCACCCTCTCGCGCTAAATACACGCATTGCCTATCTAGCCCCCAACCTCTGTGCGCACGCACGCACGTTGTCTATCTAGGTCACTCCCTCGAGACTGTCTCACTATTTCTTCCGCACAGCAGGCCACACTCGCTCAATCTTGCTCTCTTTATCTGAGTCTCGTTTAACGTTGTTTTCTTTCACACACAAATGATATATCTCCCTGTTCAGGCCTCGATCGACACACTCTATACTCTCTCACGCGAGGTCAGTCCATCCAAGCTGCACCCACTCTTTCGACCTCATGGCGGGCCACGCTCGCTCAATCTCTCTCTCTCCCTCTCTCTCCCTCTCTCTCTCTCTCTCTTTGTATGTGTCGATTGACTCTCTCTTTCTCGGACAAAAACAATATATCACCATGTTTGAGCCCAATTCAACCTATTCACATTGTATACTCTCACACACACATTGTCTATCTAGGTCACTCTCTCCAACCCATCTCGCTCTTTCGATCGCGTGACGACCCTATGTGATTGATTGACCTTGCTTCCTCCCACGCACAAAATATATCTACACGTCTGTGACTGGATCATCTCTCAAGCTCTATCTTATAGCCCTCACCCTTGCCAAAAGCTCAATCGGACAATATCTCTCCAGAGCATATATATCTGTTCAATGAATGTCGAACCACACTCACTTTGTCTCTCTATCTATATGTCTCTCGATTGACCTCGCTTTCTCACGCCGTATCTTCCACACATTGAAGCTACCTCTCCATCCCTCGCAAAGCCGAAGCTATTTACGTTGTAAGGGGCACTCCAACCTTGGATTAATTTGTGTAGGCATTTATTCCGATCATTTTAGATTATATTTTCGTAGCATTCGGCCCACAACTACTCCAAACACCATTGCAACCCCCGCACCTCCCCTAGTTGATTTCCCTCTGGCTCGGTCATCGCTCTCTCGCACGTCCTTTCTCGCCTTCAACGTCACAACATGGTATTATTGCAAAAAACTCTATTGTTCTCTTTAATTATTATAAATAAGCTACAAAACTACACACCGATTGTCCACTTGGAATGGAACAAATTTTGACCCACAAATTAAAGTGCTACAAACTACACACCGAGGGGCCCACATGTCATGAAACAAATTTGGACCCATATACAAATTAAAAAATAAAGGACGAGGATCGAACATGCGACCAGGGCCTTCAAGCTGCACGTCAATAGGAAAGATACGCAAAACAACAATGTGTGTTGTACCCCCCTTTGTTTACATAATGTTTTTATATTACCACAACCTATTTAATGGATAACATGTAATATTATTTTTAGTACTATTGGCCTTCAATTACTGGTGGGTTTCATGTGTGCTCTCTTGCTCTCTTCTCCCCTTGTGCGTTTAGACGCACGGGCAAACACGAAGAACTCGCAGGCGATGTTGCCGTTGACCATATCTGGATGCGTTCACAAGTTATGGCACTACGTGCAATGCACATTAATTTGGAAGTATATTAAGTGCATGCGGATATTAAGTAGGATATTATTTGCGTGTTATTATGTGATTAACACTATATTTGGCATGAAATTAACTGCACGCTAAACGTGTTGAGCGCTCGACATTGAAGCAGTCTAGGTCGTTGGATGACAAGGAATACATGTGGCTTGATGCCGTTTTATATTTAATTTGATACGACTCTAGCAGAACATTCAATCGATCAAACCATAGATTTTGTTCAATCTGACCCCGACTTTAAATTATACAACGATCGATCTAAAATAAACGGAAATGATAAACGTTCGGATTTTAAGCATGGCAATCTGAAAGTTTTTCATGGCAAATTTAGATTACGAGGCGGTGGTGGCGGAGGCGTCTTGCGGTGGGAAGTGGCTCCTCTGCCATGCCCTATGTGTCGCCGGGCCACTGACCGACGGCTATGGCGGCGTCTTGCGCCTTTGTTGGCGTACTCCTGGACGTTGGCCTAGCTTCAAGGAAGGCCAAAATTTTCTGGACTTTGGAGCGAGTCAACTGGCGGTAGGAGGCGACTGGCATTGGTGCAAGGAAGCGGTCGACGGCGGCCATCCATGCCGCTAAGGGGGGCACTGGCACCCACGCGGGGACAGGCGCTGTCAACGGTGTGACGGAGACATTCGTGTGCACGGGCACCGGCACGTGTGTGCATGTTAGTGCACGCGCAGGCACATGCGCTGGTAGGTGCACGGGCACCGGCACGGGCGTGCGCGTCAGTGCACACGCATGCGCGGGCGGTGGCAGGTGCACAGGCGCGTGAAAGTCGACGGGGACCTCGTGGAACCCCATGGCATCAAGCTCGGCGACAATGTGTGGCTCCCAGCCCATCAATGCCATGGGGATGGGCGCTGCCGCAGTCGGGGCGACGGGAGCTGGAACAGGAGCGGGGACAGGCGTGACTTCTTCCCGCAAGGCCAGTTGAAGCTTGTCCCAAAGAGCCGTATGTTCTTGAGACTCCGGTTGGGTGTCTTCCTCAGGAAACTGGAAGACTAAGGGAAGACCATCGTGATGCGGCATGGCGTACGTTTGGGTCAGGCTGGTTGGAGGTAGACGACAGGAGAATCGGAGAGAAAAGAGAAGATTGTAGCGATACCGGGTAGTGCGGGGTTGATTTCAAACCGCGGCACCGACGACATTAAAAGTGGGAGAAGTTGGGACGAAGGTGGGCGGCGGAGCCTGGTCAAAGGGCTTGCCTCCCGGTGAGCCTGCACAGCGGTCTGCTCGCACGCCTCCCTGTCAGCCGATGCAACGGTCTGCTCGCACGCCTCCTGTCGACTCACACACTTGCTCGGACGGCACCTGCCGATGAGAAGCGGGACTCGTGGTGGCACGTAAACGCCCACAGTTTCAATAGTGAAAGCGTTTGCCTTAACGTGACAGGTCTTTGTTCTAAATAACCTTGGCTCTTCATTTGTGCAACTTGTCATAAGCAGCTTGTCTCAAATTGAAGAACAAAATTACGAAGTAATATTTGTGCCATATCACATGACCATGCTCAGTTTCAAGAATTTATGGTCACTTTTGGATTTTCTGAAATTTAAGATCCAGGATTCGAAACAATATCATAACCTGCATCATGCAATAAATTTTCAAGCCATACATCTGTCCTGTTGTATTTCTTAAGAAAGGATTTGGTCAAACATTTTGCTTAGTTAGACGTCAGACAAGTTATATATGCAAAGTAAAAGGATAATCCCTCCGTACCAACGCATTGCCTAATATATTGACTCAAGTACTAGGCACGAACAAACGGGCTCAATTCTGTGCTCATCCTGGTGTAGTAGTAGTAGTAGTAGTAGTAGGCAATGCAGTTGACAGATGACCTTGGCGAGCGGCGACCGAGGGAATTGAACCGTGCTCGACACGGTAGGTAACGTGGTCTAGTTACTAAAGCATCCCTCCGTTGTTCATCGATAGTCATTTTGGACCGGGACATGAGGGCAATTTCCTAGGGTTGGAATTCTAGCCGCCAGATATTTTGACTCGAAACGTGAAGGCTCGACTGGTTGGGGTTGCCTAATGTGCGTACCACGCATGCCACCAGAAGGACATGAGCCCAGTTTTTTTATAGGATCAACACGAGCCATGGTCTGGCTGGTACGCCGTTGGGTCCTACCATTCGAGAATATGAAGGGAACCTTTTAAATTGCCGAACGAATCTATGTGTATTACAATGCCCGCATTTTCCTTGCAAATACTAATCTCAACATGGGAATTGATTTATGACGAGTTGTTGAATTAGAGTGAGTTTTTGATATAGTGATCTCAACGTGGATTTCACATTTCATGGTATCCCTGGTAAGTTTTTCAATGCAAATTCAAATTTAAAAGATGAACAATATGGAGGTGAGAAAACTTTGTATGTATCAAGCATATGACTACACACACACACACATGAACACAACAACAATCCAATAAGTATAGTGCATCTATTTTTCCAAACCATGCATGTATGACACGAATTCAAAAATACTCCTTTTGTTCCTAAATATTAGTCTTTTAGAGATTTCAACAAGTGACTACATACGGAGCAAAATGAATGAATCTACACTCTAAAATATGTCTATATACATCCGTATGTGCTAGTCCATTTGAAATCTCTAAAAAGACTAATATTTAGGAACAAAGGGAGTAAAATGTAAGACATGCATGGTCCTCAATTCAATATTTAAAATGAACAGGAAACTGAAACATGAATATTAAGTCTAGCACTACAGTACATGCAAATGTTGTGTTTAGACGGAGCTATGATTGTCGGGGGTTAACCCCTTGACCTTATATACAATTGTGAAGCTCTGTTTAGGGTTGTTTAGATTATATTTGTCCCCACCCTCCAAACTACCGATTGGTTGTGCACCCCCACCCCTCCTCCCCGGGAGAATATCATGTGCCCCCATACCTTAGATGTTATATGCCGATACGAGTTGCTTGGAGCATGTAGATCTGAGATATAACAACTCACATGATGTCTTAATATTTTTACAGGAAACCTTGATGAGTTTGAGAATTGCACACAATTTGTACAAAAACTACTCAGATGCCCTTGGATCCCATATCCAATGACCTCGAAGCTCGTATCACCGTAGCATCTAAGATGAAGGAGGACATCATATTCTCCTGTATGTAAGAATATCATGTGCTACCACACCTTAGATGCTTTGGTGATACAAGCTCTTCGGAGCCGTTGGATTTGTGACCCAACACCTCCTCGGTGGTTCGAATGATTTTTTTTGTAGAAAAGCCCCCAAAGAGTTTGGCCACTGCTTACAAGCACAAAGACTGCTCAGATGCCATTGGATCTCAGATCAAACGACCTCGAAGCTCGTATCACCGTAGCATCCAAGCTGCGAGAGCACGTTATGTTTTCTCGCACAGGAGAATATGAGGTGCTCCCACACCATAGATTCTAGGGTGATACGAGTTCACGGAGATCTGACGACCCACAGTAGGAGGTTTGAATGTTTTTGCAATATACGGTTGAGAGAGTTTGGGAATTGTGCAGAATGTACAAATACTACGCATGTGCCATCTGATCACTGATCATACGACCTAGATGCTCATATCACGTGGCGGGTAATTAAGCTACGGGGAGCACCTAATATGAGCAACGGGGAGCCGTTGGATCCAAGATGCAGCGGCACACACGAGGGCTGAATGTTTTATTTGCAAAAAAACCTTTGGAGAGTTTGGAAATTGTGCATAATTACAAAGACTACTCCCAAGCCATTGGATCTCACTTCCAACGGTGTAAAAACTCGTATCACCATAGCATCTAAGCTTTGGGGTGGATGTGATATTTTATGCCGCTGTCATTTTTGTTTGTAAACTTGCAAAATATGTGTAACTCGTGTCGTTACTTGTCTAACCATGCAAAGTGTTTGTTCAAAAAAACCATCCTACACTGAAATATCGGAACACCACACGGGGGTCCCACTTGTCATTAATCAAAATTGGACTTAAAACTAACAAATCTGAAAGTTGAGATTCGAACTGGCAACATGGACTACAAAGCATAAGTCGATAGCCTGAAACAACAATGATTGTTGGCTTTGTCCCATAACTTGATTTTATATAGTATTACGTTGAGTAGAGTAGAGGGAGTGCCTCGTCAACACGTGCATGACCGTTGACTCACTTACTGGTGGGTCCCAGGTCTACAATCTCTCTCTCCTCTCCATCGACTAACCTTTGCACGGGCACACATGAACAGCGGCGCTAGCTTGCCGTGGTGTTATTACAACTAAAAAAAGCTTGGAAAATAGAAGAATCGCCTAGAACAAGAGACGTTGTGGATGGTTGAGACGGAGCTAACCACACCTATCCTCTATGCCACGTTAGCATGATGAAGCTGTGTGGCTAGTGGGGTGTTTTTGACCGACTGACTGGGTCCCGACGTCGAACCATAGGTACTACGTATGGTACAGTATATTTTTACACGCACATTTTTCCTCCGTGCCGAGACATGGCACACCCTACCGCGCGGTTTCGGGGTCCTCCCGGGTGGTGCACACGTATATTCTTCCTGACGTGGGATGCCCTACCGCACGTTTTCTGGGTCCTCCTCGGTCATAGTGCCGAAGCAAGTAAATGAGTCATCAAATCATGAAAGACCACCTTTCCCGCCGAGTACATCAGTGAAGCACGGTGGCTAGCTAGTTGGGATAGTTCGACCGATTAGCTAGGCCGCCGCCATATTTGTTTTTTCACCCCTTTTTTTATCTCCTTGCTGGCAGGTAAATTTAAATATCCACCGAGGCGTTGCTCTGGTGTTTGGGTGTGGCAGGATTTTTAATTTTTTGATTGACGGGAGCAGGTGCGGTAGGATTTTTAATTTTTTAATTGACGGGAGCAGGTACAACAGCAATTAGTCATGATGATTCCGCTTGTAAAACCCACTGCTCCCTGATGTGAGAAGTCATCGACTGGTGTTTTACCATGGTGAAAACCAAAAGATTCCCCGCTCCTCGGCTAGCTCCCTCCGCCTTCCCGTAGATTGCATTGCCTTTCAGCCATTTCGCCCCCTTTGCTTCCTATCCCCATTGCTTCTACCTAGTTCCATGGCGGAGCAGTAGATCACGGAGTCCAAGGTGAGGCGCCTGACACAGGAGCTCCAGGCCAAGGATGCGGAGCTCAGGGCCAAGGACGTGGAGCTCCATGAGATCAAGGAGGAGAGGAGTGTCATGCTCCTCCGCTATGTGCGGGAGTTCATGGAGCTTCAAAAGCGGTAGGCGTCCACCACAAATATGCTTGAGGCATCAGCGGTGTTGCTGCAGAAAGTGGGAGATACGATAGGCCATCAGGGGAGCCGGATGGAGCGTGAGCGGGCCGATCATGACGAGGTCCAGGATCGCCTCAACCACTTGGTGAACCAAGTTTCCATGCACGTGTTGCGGCTACGCAATGCCTACCATCATGCCAGCGCGACCATGCCGGCGTCGGGCTAAACCCGTTCGACCACCCGGTCGACTTCAACGAGCTGCGGCTTTCTGACCTGGTCTCCTTCTTCACCTATCTCCAAGGGGCTGAGCCGTCTCCATGCGATGATGGGGGAAGAGCTGGACAAGGAGGGGTTGCGGGATGCCGTTGCCATTGCCGGGCGAATCCTTTCAGGGCTCCGTCACCGGAATCCATTTGTGCCATTGGACACTGTCTTTGACGAGCTGGCTCCTGTCGACCGGGAGCGGGCTCTGCGGGCGGTTGCACCCTGCATCACCAACGTAATGCGCCTCAAGAAGCAGAGGGACTTCGGTGGTGTTTAGGCGCCCTCTGCATGGGCATGCCCATGTCTCGGCGCAACATGACCGTTGGATCAAACTCAGACGATGCAGACCAGTCACTGTAGCACAAAGCGTGTGGGTGTGTTTGGTTGCATTCTCATCTCAATATAGTTGTTTCCTCTTCGTGTATTTGTGTTAACCTACTAGTGTGGACTCATGCACCCTTCATGCACTCTGTCAAACACCCAAAAGTGGGTCGAGAATGGAACTTGTTCTTCCATCCCGTGCACCCTTCATACACCCTGCCTAACACTATCCGTGCTTCATATGGTTCATGTTTCGTGGAGTACTGTAGCACCATACTCTCCGTACACTGTAGACCTAGTTATGTTAACATTGATCTCACCGTTCATTCTCAACAGGACAGTTGAAAAAGCGGTACTATGTTACTACATTATTGTTCATATAGTTGACATGCTTACAACATCATTTGTTATCGTCATATCTTACTACACTAGCAACAAGATTATGTAGTACTGACGTATGAACCACTACACATGCCTAGTAGTAGGATCACTGTGTATGATCAAGTGGCTGCCGTGTTTCGCACTCCTCCATCGTAAGAGTGGAAACGCTTGCTGTAATCATTTTTTTCTTCAGAAAAACAGTGGACACACTCTACCGTGTGGATCCTCCTCCAGCCATGCACTAAATTACTCACTTTCACCAACGTGTGGGCCAGCCAGCCTCGGGGTCCACCAGCCATGCACTAAATTACTCCGTAGTAGAGTGATGGTAGACTACCCCGATCAAAGCGTCGTAGTAATGCCTAATGAGCCGTAAAATCACAAAACCCCCTCCTTTCCAGCAGTAAGTTGGACGGACAAAGCAACCATCATTTCACCCTTCTCTCTCGGACAATATCTCTCCAGAGCATATATATCTGTTCAATGAATGTCGAACCACACTCACTTTGTCTCTCTATCTATATGTCTCTCGATTGACCTCGCTTTCTCACGCCGTATCTTCCACACATTGAAGCTACCTCTCCATCCCTCGCAAAGCCGAAGCTATTTACGTTGTAAGGGGCACTCCAACCTTGGATTAATTTGTGTAGGCATTTATTCCGATCATTTTAGATTATATTTTCGTAGCATTTGGCCCACAACTACTCCAAACACCATTGCAACCCCCGCACCTCCCCTAGTTGATTTCCCTCTGGCTCGGTCATCGCTCTCTCGCACGTCCTTTCTCGCCTTCAACGTCACAACATGGTAATATTGCAAAAAACTCTATTGTTCTCTTTAATTATTATAAATAAGCTACAAAACTACACACCGATTGTCCACTTGGAATGGAACAAATTTTGACCCACAAATTAAAGTGCTACAAACTACACACCGAGGGGCCCACATGTCATGAAACAAATTTGGACCCATATACAAATTAAAAAATAAAGGACGAGGATCGAACATGCGACCAGGGCCTTCAAGCTGCACGTCAATAGGAAAGATACGCAAAACAACAATGTGTGTTGTACCCCCCTTTGTTTACATAATGTTTTTATATTACCACAACCTATTTAATGGATAACATGTAATATTATTTTTAGTACTATTGGCCTTCAATTACTGGTGGGTTTCATGTGTGCTCTCTTGGTCTCTTCTCCCCTTGTGCGTTTAGACGCACGGGCAAACACGAAGAACTCGCAGGCGATGTTGCCGTTGACCATATCTGGATGCGTTCACAAGTTATGGCACTACGTGCAATGCACATTAATTTGGAAGTATATTAAGTGCATGCGGATATTAAGTAGGATATTATTTGCGTGTTATTATGTGATTAACACTATATTTGGCATGAAATTAACTGCACGCTAAACGTGTTGAGCGCTCGACATTGAAGCAGTCTAGGTCGTTGGATGACAAGGAATACATGTGGCTTGATGCCGTTTTATATTTAATTTGATACGACTCTAGCAGAACATTCAATCGATCAAACCATAGATTTTGTTCAATCTGACCCCGACTTTAAATTATACAACGATCGATCTAAAATAAACGGAAATGATAAACGTTCGGATTTTAAGCATGGCAATCTGAAAGTTTTTCATGGCAAATTTAGATTACGAGGCGGTGGTGGCGGAGGCGTCTTGCGGTGGGAAGCGGCTCCTCTGCCATGCCCTATGTGTCGCCGGGCCACTGACCGACGGCTATGGCGGCGTCTTGCGCCTTTGTTGGCGTACTCCTGGACGTTGGCCTAGCTTCAAGGAAGGCCAAAATTTTTTGGACTTTGGAGCGAGTCAACTGGCGGTAGGAGGCGACTGGCATTGGTGCAAGGAAGCGGTCGACGGCGGCCATCCATGCCGCTAAGGGGGGCACTGGCACCCACGCGGGGACAGGCGCTGTCAACGGTGTGACAGAGACATTCGTGTGCACGGGCACCGGCACGTGTGTGCATGTTAGTGCACGCGCAGGCACATGCGCTGGTAGGTGCACGGGCACCGGCACGGGCGTGCGCGTCAGTGCACACGCATGCGCGGGCGGTGGCAGGTGCACAGGCGCGTGAAAGTCGACGGGGACCTCGTGGAACCCCATGGCATCAAGCTCGGCGACAATGTGTGGCTCCCAGCCCATCAATGCCATGGGGATGGGCGCTGCCGCAGTCGGGGCGACGGGAGCTGGAACGGGAGCGGGGAGAGGCGTGACTTCTTCCCGCAAGGCCAGTTGAAGCTTGTCCCAAAGAGCCGTATGTTCTTGAGACTCCGGTTGGGTGTTTTCCTCAGGAAACTGGAAGACTAAGGGAAGACCATCGTGATGCGGCATGGCGTACGTTTGGGTCAGGCTGGTTGGAGGTAGACGACAGGAGAATCGGAGAGAAAAGAGAAGATTGTAGCGATACCGGGTAGTGCGGGGTTGATTTTAAACCACGGCACCGACGACATTAAAAGTGGGAGAAGTTGGGACGAAGGTGGGCGGCGGAGCCTGGTCAAAGGGCTTGCCTCCCGGTGAGCCTGCACAGCGGTCTGCTCGCACGCCTCCCTGTCAGCCGATGCAGCGGTCTGCTCGCACGCCTCTTGTCGACTCACACACTTGCTCGGACGGCACCTGCCGATGAGAAGCGGGACTCGTGGTGGCACGTAAACGCCCACAGTTTCAATAGTGAAAGCGTTTGCCTTAACGTGACAGGTCTTTGTTCTAAATAACCCTGGCTCTTCATTTGTGCAACTTGTCATAAGCAGCTTGTCTCAAATTGAAGAACAAAATTACGAAGTAATATTTGTGCCATATCACATGACCATGCTCAGTTTCAAGAATTTATGGTCACTTTTGGATTTTCTGAAATTTAAGATCCAGGATTCGAAACAATATCATAACCTGCATCATGCAATAAATTTTCAAGCCATACATCTGTCCTGTTGTATTTCTTAAGAAAGGATTTGGTCAAACATTTTGCTTAGTTAGACGTCAGACAAGTTATATATGCAAAGTAAAAGGATAATCCCTCCGTACCAGCGCATTGCCTAATATATTGACTCAAGTACTAGGCACGAACAAACGGGCTCAATTCTGTGCTCATCCTGGTGTAGTAGTAGTAGTAGTAGTAGTAGGCAATGCAGTTGACAGGTGACCTTGGCGAGCGGCGACCGAGGGAATTGAACCGTGCTCGACACGGTAGGTAACGTGGTCTAGTTACTAAAGCATCCCTCCGTTGTTCATCGATAGTCATTTTGGACCGGGACATGAGGGCAATTTCCTAGGGTTGGAATTCTAGCCGCCAGATATTTTGACTCGAAACGTGAAGGCTCGACTGGTTGGGGTTGCCTAATGTGCGTACCACGCATGCCACCAGAAGGACATGAGCCCAGTTTTTTTATAGGATCAACACGAGCCATGGTCTGGCTGGTACGCCGTTGGGTCCTACCATTCGAGAATATGAAGGGAACCTTTTAAATTGCCGAACGAATCTATGTGTATTACAATGCCCGCATTTTCCTTGCAAATACTAATCTCAACATGGGAATTGATTTATGACGAGTTGTTGAATTAGAGTGAGTTTTTGATATAGTGATCTCAACGTGGATTTCACATTTCATGGTATCCCTGGTAAGTTTTTCAATGCAAATTCAAATTTAAAAGATGAACAATATGGAGGTGAGAAAACTTTGTATGTATCAAGCATATGACTACACACACACACACACATGAACACAACAACAATCCAATAAGTATAGTGCATCTATTTTTCCAAACCATGCATGTATGACACGAACTCAAAAATACTCCTTTTGTTCCTAAATATTAGTCTTTTAGAGATTTCAACAAGTGACTACATACGGAGCAAAATGAATGAATCTACACTCTAAAATATGTCTATATACATCCGTATGTGCTAGTCCATTTGAAATCTCTAAAAAGACTAATATTTAGGAACAAAGGGAGTAAAATGTAAGACATGCATGGTCCTCAATTCAATATTTAAATGAACAGGAAACTGAAACATGAATATTAAGTCTAGCACTACAGTACATGCAAATGTTGTGTTTAGACGGAGCTATGATTGTCGGGGGTTAACCCCTTGACCTTAGATACAATTGTGAAGCTCTGTTTAGGGTTGTTTAGATTATATTTGTCCCCACCCTCCAAACTACCGATTGGTTGTGCACCCCCACCCCTCCTCTCCGGGAGAATATCATGTGCCCCCATACCTTAGATGTTATATGCCGATACGAGTTGCTTGGAGCATGTAGATCTGAGATATAACAACTCACATGATGTCTTAATATTTTTACAGGAAACCTTGATGAGTTTGAGAATTGCACACAATTTGTACAAAAACTACTCAGATGCCCTTGGATCCCATATCCAATGACCTCGAAGCTCGTATCACCGTAGCATCTAAGATGAAGGAGGACATCATATTCTCCTGTATGTAAGAATATCATGTGCTACCACACCTTAGATGCTTTGGTGATACAAGCTCTTCGGAGCCGTTGGATTTGTGACCCAACACCTCCTCGGTGGTTCGAATGATTTTTTTTGTAGAAAAGCCCCCAAAGAGTTTGGCCACTGCTTACAAGCACAAAGACTGCTCAGATGCCATTGGATCTCAGATCAAACGACCTCGAAGCTCGTATCACCGTAGCATCCAAGCTGCGAGAGCACGTTATGTTTTCTCGCACAGGAGAATATGAGGTGCTCCCACACCATAGATTCTAGGGTGATACGAGTTCACGGAGATCTGACGACCCACAGTAGGAGGTTTGAATGTTTTTGCAATATACGGTTGAGAGAGTTTGGGAATTGTGCAGAATGTACAAATACTACGCATGTGCCATCTGATCACTGATCATACGACCTAGATGCTCATATCACGTGGCGGGTAATTAAGCTACGGGGAGCACCTAATATGAGCAACGGGGAGCCGTTGGATCCAAGATGCAGCGGCACACACGAGGGCTGAATGTTTTATTTGCAAAAAAACCTTTGGAGAGTTTGGAAATTGTGCATAATTACAAAGACTACTCCCAAGCCATTGGATCTCACTTCCAATGGTGTAAAAACTCGTATCACCATAGCATCTAAGCTTTGGGGTGGATGTGATATTTTATGCCGCTGTCATTTTTGTTTGTAAACTTGCAAAATATGTGTAACTCGTGTCGTTACTTGTCTAACCATGCAAAGTGTTTGTTCAAAAAAACCATCCTACACTGAAATATCGGAACACCACACGGGGGTCCCACTTGTCATTAATCAAAATTGGACTTAAAACTAACAAATCTGAAAGTTGAGATTCGAACTGGCAACATGGACTACAAAGCATAAGTCGATAGCCTGAAACAACAATGGTTGTTGGCTTTGTCCCATAACTTGATTTTATATAGTATTACGTTGAGTAGAGTAGAGGGAGTGCCTCGTCAACACGTGCATGACCGTTGACTCACTTACTGGTGGGTCCCAGGTCTACAATCTCTCTCTCCTCTCCATCGACTAACCTTTGCACGGGCACACATGAACAGCGGCGCTAGCTTGCCGTGGTGTTATTACAACTAAAAAAAGCTTGGAAAATAGAAGAATCGCCTAGAACAAGAGATGTTGTGGATGGTTGAGACGGAGCTAACCACACCTATCCTCCATGCCACGTTAGCATGATGAAGCTGTGTGGCTAGTGGGGTGTTTTTGACCGACTGACTGGGTCCCGACGTCGAACCATAGGTACTACGTATGGTACAGTATATTTTTACACGCACATTTTTCCTCCGTGCCGAGACATGGCACACCCTACCGCGCGGTTTCGGGGTCCTCCCGGGTGGTGCACACGTATATTCTTCCTGACGTGGGATGCCCTACCGCACGTTTTCTGGGTCCTCCTCGGTCATAGTGCCGAAGCAAGTAAATGAGTCGTCAAATCATGAAAGACCACCTTTCCCGCCGAGTACATCAGTGAAGCACGGTGGCTAGCTAGTTGGGCTAGTTCGACCGATTAGCTAGGCCGCCGCCATATTTGTTTTTTCACCCCTTTTTTTATCTCCTTGCTGGCAGGTAAATTTAAATATCCACCGAGGCGTTGCTCTGGTGTTTGGGTGTGGCAGGATTTTTAATTTTTTGATTGACGGGAGCAGGTGCGGTAGGATTTTTAATTTTTTAATTGACGGGAGCAGGTACAACAGCAATTAGTCATGATGATTCCGCTTGTAAAACCCATTGCTCCCTGATGTGAGAAGTCATCGACTGGTGTTTTACCATGGTGAAAACCAAAAGATTCCCCGCTCCTCGGCTAGCTCCCTCCGCCTTCCCGTAGATTGCATTGCCTTTCAGCCATTTCGCCCCCTTTGCTTCCTATCCCCATTGCTTCTACCTAGTTCCATGGCGGAGCAGTAGATCACGGAGTCCGAGGTGAGGCGCCTGACACAGGAGCTCCAGGCCAAGGATGCGGAGCTCAGGGCCAAGGACGTGGAGCTCCATGAGATCAAGGAGGAGAGGAGTGTCATGCTCCTCCGCTATGTGCGGGAGTTCATGGAGCTTCAAAAGCGGTAGGCGTCCACCACAAATATGCTTGAGGCATCAGCGGTGTTGCTGCAGAAAGTGGGAGATACGATAGGCCATCAGGGGAGCCGGATGGAGCGTGAGCGGGCCGATCATGACAAGGTCCAGGATCGCCTCAACCACTTGGTGAACCAAGTTTCCATGCACGTGTTGCGGCTGCGCAATGCCTACCATCATGCCAGCGCGACCATGCCGGCGTCGGGCTAAACCCGTTCGACCACCCGGTCGACTTCAACGAGCTGCGGCTTTCTGACCTGGTCTCCTTCTTCACCTATCTCCAAGGGGCTGAGCCGTCTCCATGCGATGATGGGGGAAGAGCTGGACAAGGAGGGGTTGCGGGATGCCGTTGCCATTGCCGGGCGAATCCTTTCAGGGCTCCGTCACCGGAATCCATTTGTGCCATTGGACACTGTCTTTGACGAGCTGGCTCCCGTCGACCGGGAGCGGGCTCTGCGGGCGGTTGCACCCTGCATCACCAACGTAATGCGCCTCAAGAAGCAGAGGGACTTCGGTGGTGTTTAGGCGCCCTCTGCATGGGCATGCCCATGTCTCGGCGCAACATGACCGTTGGATCAAACTCAGACGATGCAGACCAGTCACTGTAGCACAAAGCGTGTGGGTGTGTTTGGTTGCATTCTCATCTCAATATAGTTGTTTCCTCTTCGTGTATTTGTGTTAACCTACTAGTGTGGACTCATGCACCCTTCATGCACTCTGTCAAACACCCAAAAGTGGGTCGAGAATGGAACTTGTGCTTCCATCCCGTGCACCCTTCATACACCCTGCCTAACACTATCCGTGCTTCATATGGTTCATGTTTCGTGGAGTACTGTAGCACCATACTCTCCGTGCACTGTAGACCTAGTTCTGTTAACATTGATCTCACCGTTCATTCTCAACAGGACAGTCGAAAAAGCGGTACTATGTTACTACATTATTGTTCATATAGTTGACATGCTTACAACATCATTTGTTATCGTCATATCTTACTACACTAGCAACAAGATTATGTAGTACTGACGTATGAACCACTACACATGCCTAGTAGTAGGATCACTGTGTATGATCAAGTGGCTGCCGTGTTTCGCACTCCTCCATCGTAAGAGTGGAAACGCTTGCTGTAATCATTTTTTTCTTCAGAAAAACAGTGGACACACTCTACCGTGCGGATCCTCCTCTAGCCATGCACTAAATTACTCACTTTCGCCAACGTGTGGGCCAGCCAGCCTCGGGGTCCACCAGCCATGCACTAAATTACTCCGTAGTAGAGTGATGGTAGACTACCCCGATCAAAGCGTCGTAGTAATGCCTAATGAGCCGTAAAATCACAAAACCCCCTCCTTTCCAGCAGTAAGTTGGATGGAGAAAGCAACCATCATTTCACCCTTCTCTCTCGGTTTCCTCTCTTGAAGAAAACCCCCACTCGCTTCGCTTCTCCCTCATCTCGTTCCTCATTGCACTCTTCTCTCTCAGCTTCCTCTCTTGGATGGACGCTGGAGCACCGGCCGACGTGATGTCTATGGCTCTGTCCAAAACCGTCGAGGCTCATGGTACGAAGAAGAGGAAGCACCCCGCTGAGACTACCGCAGACAAGCTCAAAGCCATCACCATGTCCAAACCCCCTCTCCGGGATCCCTCATTAAGCAAGTCCAGGTAATATCTCTTCTTGACGATCTTTTTCTCGATCTTGATCGTGTTTTTTCATCTAACACACAGTACTAGTACTAGTAGTACAACTTTCTGGGTGATCTTGCATGTGATTTTTGTGTGCCAAATGACGGTTCTAAATTCCTCTTTTGACCAAAACATGTGAGAGGTTGACACTGATTTCTTATAGATTACTTTCAACTACTCCCTCGGTCCCAAATTTCTTATCTTAGATTTGTTTAGATACGGATATATCTAATACTAAAATGTGACTTGATATATCCGTATCTAGACAAATCTAAGACAAGAATTTTGGGACGAAGGGAGTACTTTATGAACATCAATGCTAACTTTGAAGAGGTTATATTTGCCCCAGTAACTTGTGTTATGGATATTGCAAGTGATCCCTCTGCTCTCATGCCTTTGAAGACATGTTCTAGTGTCTTTGTTCACTCATTTCTGTGCGTATATGTAGTCATATATGGAGTATAATATCGAAAATCATCTTATATTTCTGAATGGAGGTAGTAATAAAATATGGTTTCTGTTTGAATTAGAACCAGGTCCGTAGTGGAGATGAAGTTCTCAAAGTCATGTCATGTGAACTAGAAGACCTGAGGATGAGTTCTACTGCTAAACTATCCAGTTGATGTGTCCTTGTCACCACGTGTCCTGAACTAGTGTTTTCCTGTAGCATTGTTGTCAGGCCTGTTCTCGAGGCTGTACTTGACCACAACAATTTCCTGGTTGTGCCTTCGATTACGAAGGGTGTGGTTCTTGTAAAGCTTCCAACAAATCTGATGCGGCCTGTCTTCATCATCATGTTTATGAGTGGAAAGACCACTTTGTTAGGTTCTCCAAGGTTGACGAGATGGTGATGGTGCAGGTAGGCATCTCTCAAGAAGTCCATGGCCTAGTCAGTTATGCAGGGTTCATCCCGTAGGTCGGTGGCAAGAAATAGTGTGCAGAGTTTAATTAGTGCAACTTTGCTTGTGTGTAGTAAGTACTATTGTTCAGTACATGATTTGTGTTTGTGAAACCTGTATTGTTTATTAGTACTGCCGCTTTTGGTGTGTGGTCACTCCTGAGAACGGTCTATGTTAATGTATGTACACTCAATTCAGTCTATATATTTTGAAGTATCCAGATCATCTTTTTTGTGAGGACGGTTTATCAATTATGGTTACACTCCAATATCTGAATGCATTACAGGGTTTATCGCACCCACCAGGATTTCCAGTCCCATGGATGTTCGGTCCATACAATTTGTCACGACCCTGGACTGTCCTGCTTGTGGGAGTAGGCGGGGCCCTGCATGCCACCCGTAGTTGGACGATGAATCTTCTGTTTAGTACTTCAACATAGTGCTTTCCTGGTAAGGATTCACTCGTGTCACATCAAGTAAATCTTATTGATTTACTGTCTAAATCTTATTGATTTAATGTCTAAATCTTATTGATTTAATGTCATGTTTTCTTTCTTTTCCTGCAATTTTACAATGCAGGTTTTGCCATGTGACATTCATCACAGAATAAACCGTTTGGTTTGCTCTACGATGGCTATTTTTGCATGTTTCACTTCTTATGTCGTGTCAGTAATGAAGGCACTGTCCGTCACTTATATTACTAGAAAAAATTGGATCAGTCTGTTGTTGAGTACGAGCTGAATCCCTATGATGAACTACAGTTTGGTTTAACAAAAATGCCACAATTAGTCCTTCTCGCGTTTAAAAGAAATTAAGAAAAAACTGGATCACTATCACGAAGCCTAGTCAAGTTAGAAAGGTGATCATAGCAGACCAGACACGATCGCTGCTGTCTCACACATCGGTACCTTCAGCAATGGATCGAGCACCGACAGTTGCTCTAGCACTGACATCAGCAACTCAGTCTGATCCAGCTGAGGATTGGGCACCGACCGCGTCAGCGGATCAGGCTAATCTATCGGAGGATCGGGCATCGACACCGGCACCTGCTCCGACACCGACACCAGCTCTACAAGGAGCACCATCTCTGGCAGCAGCAGCAGCTTCGGCACCTGCACCAACTGAAAGCACAAGTGCTCCCTCGGTGGTTTTGGTAATTAATGTCAACATATCTCTTGTTGGACTAACACTTTTATCTAGTATGTTTCAGATAAGTTCAAAAATGGAGTGGCATGGACTAAAGGATGTGGAACCCCTTCAAGATGCTAAGGACAAAGGATTGGCTCAAGCTTCAAGATCAAGACTCTGCATTTTATGTTTTAGTGATCCAAGATCACATTGAGTCTATAAGAAAAGCCAATACTATCAAGGAGGGATGAGGTGTTGCTTAATGAGTTTCTTGCTCCACAGTGCTTAGTGATATGCTCCAAAGCCCTCAACTACTTTCCCATATCCACATATGACCTAAACCTAAAGTCAAACTCGGCCCCACCGATTCTTTCTATCCGGCACCACCGAGTTCAGATGTCATAGCCACTGCCACAAACCCTAGGCAAATCGGTCTCACCGATAGGGATCTCGGTTTCATCGAGATGGGATTGTAATCTCTCTGTGTATGTCCATTATCAAAGTCGGTCTTACCGAGATTGAGTAATTGGTACTATCGAGATTACATTGCAAACTCTCTGGTTAACTTATTACCAAAATCGGTCCCACCAAGTTTGAGTAATCAGTCCCACCGAGTTTGCCTGACCAACTCTCTGGTTAGCTAATTACCAAAATCGGTCTCACCAAGTTTGTGTAATTGGTCTCACCGAGATTACGTTATGCCCTAACCCTAACCATGTCGCTCCTACCGAGTTGCATGTCGTTCCCACCGAAAACCCTAACGGTCACATTGTTTACTGAATCGGTCCGACCGAGTTTGTTGATTCGGTCCCACCGAGATTGGTAAATGTGTGTAACGGTTAGATTTTGTGTGGAGGCTATATATACCCCTCCAACTCCTCTTCATTCGTGGAGAGAGCCATCAGAACAAACCCACACTTCCAACTTACCATTTCTGAGAGAGAACCACCTACTCATGTGTTGAGGCCAAGATATTCCATTCCTACCATATGAATCTTGATCTCTAGCCTTCCCCAAGTTGCTTTCCACTCAAATCTTCTTTCCACCAAATCCAAATCCCGTGAGAGAGAGTTAAGTGTTGGGGAGACTATCATTTGAAGCACAAGAGCAAGGAGTTCATCATCAACACACCATTTGTTACTTCTTGGAGAGTGGTGTCTCCTAGATTGGCTGGTGTCACTTGGGAGCCTCCGACAAGATTGTGGAGTTGAACCAAGGAGTTTGTAAGGGCAAGGAGATCGCCTACTTTGTGAAGATCTACCGCTAGTGAGGCAAGTCCTTCGTGGGCGACGGCCATGGTGGGATAGACAAGGTTGCTTCTTCGTGGACCCTTCGTGGGTGGAGCCCTCCGCGGACTCGCGCAACCGTTACCCTTCGTGGGTTGAAGTCTCCATCAACGTGGATGTACGATAGCACCACCTATCGGAACCACGGCTCAAAAATCACTGTGTCTCCAAATTGCGTTTGAAATCTCCAAACCCTTCCCTTTACATTCTTGCAAGTTGCATGCTTTACTTTCCGCTGCTCATATACTCTTTGCATGCTTGCTTGAATTGTGTGAAGATTGCTTGACTTGTGCTAAGATAACTAAAATATGCCAAAGACTAAAATTGGGAAAAGGCATAGTTTTTAATTGGTCAAGTAGTCTAATCACCCCCCCTCTAGACTTACTTCTCAAGATCCTACACCAACACTTGCACTTGCATCTGCTCTGGCCCGTGCAGCGGCAACCGAACGAGCAGTTGCGCCGGCAACAGACTGGGCTGCAGTTCGGACTTCATATACCAAAGTCCTTACAAAAACCGACATGTCCACCTTCTTGGTAAGCATTGGCCGCCCAAGTGCTTCATTCTTTTTTCTTTCCATGTTGTTTCACATGATTCACTGTGTTGATCTAACTGTTTGGGTATGTCTTCTTGTTTGCAAACAGAGAATTCCTAGAGCAACAAGGGAGTCATTCAACAACCCGGGCGACCACGGCCAAGTTTCTCTTACCATGCACAGCCTTGGTGTGAATGAACCTGCTCAATATACCGTAAGTACAAAGGATGGTCGCATGATGATTGATGCTAAAGGATGGTCAAGGTTGAAATCTAAATCATATCATGTGGTAGGGGATGATGTCAAAATCAAACTTTCTCGGCAAGGAGAACTGGTCCAAATCAACTTTGAAATTCTTCAGTAGCAGCACGCAACTGCCGAACTGATCTATCCTCCGAGAGATTTTGATGTAATAATCTGGCATGGTGAAACAAGTGTCCTGTGTGTATAAGTAGTATGTGATACGTCTCCAATGTATATATAATTTATGAAGTATTCATGCTATTATATTACCCATCTATGGTGTTTTATATGCATTTATATATCATTTTATATGATTTTTGGGACTAACCTATTGACCTAGAGCCCAGTGCCAGTTTCTATTTCTCCTTGTTTTTGTGTTTTACAGAAAAGGGATACCAAACGGAGTCCAAATGACGTGCCAATTTTTGAGGATTTTTTATGGACCAAAAGAAGACCATGGAGCATCGGAGTTGGGCCAGAAGAGCACCGAGCTGCCCACGAGATAGGAGGGTGTGCCCCTAGGGGGGGGGGGGGGCGCCCCGCTGTCTCGTGGACAGCCCGGAGAAACCCCCTGACGTGAAACCAACACCAATAATTCCTATAAATATCGAAACTTTCGGGAATTAACCTAGATCGGAAGTTCCGCCGCCGCAAGCCTCTGTAGCCACAAGAAATCAATCTAGGCCCTCTCTAGCACCCTGCCAGAGGGGCCATCATCACCGGAGTCCATGGAGGAGGATCTCGGAGGGGCCATCATCGCCATGAAGGCCAATGACCAGAGGGGGAATCCACGGAGGAGGAAGCACAAGGGGGAGAACCTCTCCTCCTCTCTCTTGGTGGCACCGGAGTGCCATCTGGAGGGGAATCATCGCCGCGGTGATCGTCTTCATCAACATCACCATCATCATCACCATACTCACCTCTTTTACGTGGTCCACTCTCCCGCACCCCGCTGTAATCCCTACTTGGACATGGTGTTTTATGCTACATATTATGATCCAATGATGTGTTGCCATCCTATGATGTTTTGAGTAGATATTTTTTGTCTTTGGGTTGATTGATGATCTAGATTGGTATGAGTTGTATGTTTCACTTTGATGTTGTCCTATGGTGCCCTCCGTGTCACGCAAGCGTGAGGGATTCCCGCTGTAGGGTGTTTCAATACATTTATGATTCGCTTATAATGGGTTGGTGTGTGACGGAAACACAAACCCGAGTAAGAGGGGTTGTTGCACATGGGAATAAAGAGGACTTGATGCATTAATGCTATGGTTGGGTTTTACCTTAATGATCTTTAGTATTTGCGGACACTTGCTAGAGTTCCAATCATAAGTGCTTATGATCCAATTAGAGAAAGTATGTTAGCTTTTGCCTCTCCCTCATATGAAATTGCAATAGTGATCATCGGTTTTGTTAACAATTGCCTAGGATAATTCCGCACACCGATCCAACATTATTCCACACTCGCTATTTATATTATTTAGTAATATATTATAACCTTATGATAACAGCACCTACTTTTATATTTTAGCTCTCCGGTATCATACAAAGTTATCCTCTTTATACCCACAACACAGTTTATTTCTTGTTTCTAGTTGGAAGCAAACGTTCGGTGCACGTAGAGTCGTATCAGTGGCAGATAGGGCTTGAGAGAATATTGGTCTTACCTTTAGCTCCTTGTGGGTTCGACACTCCATACTTATCACTTCCACCTTTGGGAATTGCTACGATGATTCCCTGCACTTGGGGATTATCAAGCTCTTTTCTGGCGCCGTTGCCGGGGAGCAATAGCGTGGGGTTGATATTCTCGTGTGTGCCTGTTTGCTTTCTTTACTTAGTAGATTTTGTTTTTACTTTTTGTTCCTGTTTAGTTGTGGGTGAAACATACAAACTTTTTTTAAAAAGAATGAAAATACCAAAAAGGAATTGCTTGCCTCTCATGCCTAAAAAAGTTTTTCAAAAAGAGAAGTGATTGGAAAGTTATGCATTGAAGAAGTGAGGGTCGACCTTGAGCACTTGTGTTCATGCTCACGGAAACAATGTAGAATTTTTTTCATGGAAGTTTCTCTGCAAATAATTATCCCCTTGTATATAACCATTGTATTATAAAAATATTGTGTCAAGCTTTGGTTTTAGCATGACAAGATTGCTTGTTTACTATGTGCAGAACAAAAACAGAAACTTTGGCTGTAGTGCATGGATTTACATTTTTTACTGGAAAGTCAAATGGGTCTGAAACTTTTTGCACATTACTTCTGTACAAATGTTTCAACTTTTAAAATTTATTTCATAATTGTTGAAGTTACAGAAGTTTATTAAACTTCCAGATTACTACAGACTGTCCTGTTCTTAACAGATTCTGTTTTTCGTGTGTTGTTTGCTTATTTTGATGCATCTATGGCTAGTATCGGGGGGTATGAACCATAGAGAAGTTGGAATACAGTAGGTTTAACACCAATATAAACAAAGAATGAGTTAATTACAGTACCTTAAAGTGGTAGTTTGCTTTATTACACTAACGGATCTCACAAAGTTTTTGTTTAAGTTTTTGTGAATGAAGTGTTTGAAGAACGAGGAGTTACCTATGTGATAAGAATAAAGAGAGACAAGAGTTTAAGCTTGGGGATTCCCAAGGCACCCCAAGTAAATATTTCAAAGGATACTCAAGCATCTAAGCTTGGGGATGCCCCGGTTGGCATCCCATCTTTCTTCTTTGACAAATATCGGTATACCTCGGTTTTTCTTTTGTTCACATGACTTGTGTCCTTTGTGTTTGTATTTTCCTTTAAGATTAATGCTAGTATGAGATAGCTGTTCATTGATTTATAGAATACTTAATGTGCTTCACTTATATCTTTTAAGTATGATCTTATAGAATTACTCTTTGTGCTTCACTTAAATCATTTGAGTATGGTTTTATAGAACGCTTCGTACGCTTCACTTGTATATTTTTGAGCTTGTATGTTGGCTAGACTATATTAATTGTAAAATGCTCCAGGAACTTCACTTATATATTTTGAAGTATGAATAATGCTATAGTTTAAAGTGGGTTTGGAAGAGTGTCAACTTTAGGAATTAATTAGTGATCCCGCTATCTTGGAGGGTGTTGAATCTCTGTACGATATTTATGAAAGTGGATTTGGAAGAGTGTCAGCTTTAGTTAGTATTCCACTATTTCGGAAGAGGTTCCAATTGAGTATGAGAAAAAGTTGTTATCATGTTGCTACTGAAAAAAATATTATGAGGGAGGAATATGTGCTTGTAGGAGTTGCAATAATGTCAAGTTTCCTCTCTATGTGCTTAAATTTTTGAAGTTATACTTGTTTTTCCTTCCTATGCTAGTTGATTCTTGTTCCTAAAAAATGTGTGCTCACAAAATCCCTAGGCATAGGAAGTGGGTTATATTTAAATATGCTAGTCATATTCTTCATGATGCTCTTTTTATGTTTCAAGTCTTATGTTTTATGCGAGCATCATTGAAATCATCATGCTTAGCTAAAAGGCATTAAAGAAAAGCGCTTGTTGGGAGACAACCCAATATTTATCCTTACTATTTTTGTGTGTCTATATGATTAAACTACTGTATTAATCATGTTTTATAGCTTTTAATTCAATAAAGTGCCAAGTAAGACCTTTGGGAAGACTTGGGTGAAAGTTAATGTGATCTTGCTGTAAAAAGCAGAAACTTTGCGCTCACGAGATTAGCTGTCCTTTTTTACAGAAGAGTGCTTTTGAGTTTATTATTTTTGCAGAAGATTAATAGACAAATTCCTCACGTCCACCAATTTATTTCATAATTTTTGGAGTAGCAGAAGTATGGTTATTGTTCAGATCATTACAGATTGTTCTGTTTCTGACAGATTCTGTTTTCATTGCATAGTCTGCTTGTTTTCTAGTTTCTATGGATTATATTTCTCAGTATAATTTGTATAAATGATATGGTACAGTAGGCTTTATGTGAAAAAATTATTAACCTTGTCTTTTACAGTACCAAAGTGCATGGTTTACTCTTTATCATACTAACCTATCTCACGAAGTTTGGTTGAGTTTTGTGTGGTTGAAGTTTTCAAGTTTTTGGTAAAGATTCGATGGACTCTAGAATAAGGAGTGGAAAAGCCTAAGCTTGGGGATGCCCAAGGCACCCCAAGGTAATATTCAAGGACAACCAAGAGCCTAAGCTTGGGGATGCCCCGGAAGGCATCCCCTCTTTCGTCTTCGTTCATCGGTAACTTTACTTGGAGCTATATTTTTATTCACCACATGATATGTGTTTTGCTTGGAGCGTCATTTATTCTTGTTAGTATTTGCTTTCTGTTATTTAGAATAATGTTTTGCATCTTTATTTTCAATAAAAAAGTCAATGATAGCCTTTGCCATGTTTATTTTGCTAGTATACATGTTGCTGTTTGAAAACAGAAAGTTTACCGCTGTTGCAAAAATTCCCTAGAAAAGTCAGGGAATGGTATAACGTTGAATCTTTTTGAATATTAAGCTCTGATAAATTTATTACAGTGGGAATTTTAGTTCATAATGTTTGGAGTTAGGGAAGTATTGATACTCTTGCATTCTTTACAGACTGTACTGTTTTGGCAGATTGCTGTTATGTTTGCATTGTTTGCGTATGCTTGCTTGTTTAATGATTCTATTTGAGGATAGGAGTATTAAATATGCTGAGGCATTTAGTATTCAATGTTGAATAATAATTTTACTGATTTGTCACAGTAGAAAATGATAAGGTTTTGTATTGATTTATACTAACCCATCTCACGACTTCTTGTTGAGTTTGTTGTGAATGAAGCTTTTGATAAAAAGAGAAACCGTGATATGAGAGGAATTAAGGAGACATAAAAGCTCAAGCTTGGGGATGACCAAGGCATCCCAAGATAATATTTCAAGAAGTATCAAGCATCTAAGCTTGGGGATGCCTCGGTAGGCATCCCTGTCGGGGGTTGGGTACGACATATGCCAAAGGATGACTTATCATGGTGGGAGCGAGTAGAACGTCGTCGGTGCCCGGAAGCGGGATGAGGCGAAGACATGCACGCCGACGGATCTTACCCAGCTTCAGGGCTCTCCGAGGAGATAACACCCCTACTGCTACTCTGCGGGGTCTCCGCATGGTCACTATGGCAAAATGAATACAATGGTGCTCCTAGAGCTGTTTTTGGAGGTAGGAGAGGGCAAGGCTAGTTCTCTCCTTCCTATGCGATCGGTCTAACGCTAAAGAGGCTATCCCCGTTGCATGGGTGCCCCGGGGGGCTTATATAGGCCTGCCCCCCAGGGATACAATGGTAATCCGGCTGGGCGCGGGTCCCAGCCGTCTGTCTCTCAGGCCTCCGTCTTCTCCGCCGACTTCTGGGGCTCGCCGACTGGCGGGCCTCGCGGACAGGCCTGGTACTGTAGCGGTGCTTCTGATGACGTTGGCTTGGTCACGGGGTCATGGCAACAGTGCCGCCGTCTGGCGGGCGATCACTGTCGCCATTCCCCGTCTTGTCTGGTTAATGGCGTGTGGGGCCCGTGGGAGGGGCCGGCCGACTCCAGGGGGCCGACTCCCACGGGGCCGTCTTCGTGGCGCTCTCGCCGCCTTCGGTACTCCCGCTGACAGACGGGTCCCGCCGTCTCAGGGCCGTACAGGTAGACCGTCGTGGGCACAGTGTGCCGCCCGCGGGGGCTGAGGTCAGGGCAGGCATGGCAACAGTGCTGCGCCACGACGGAGATCTCCGGCGATACGGCGCACTATAGCCATGCCAGCCCCTCGTAAGCGGGGTAGAGATGGCCACGCTGCGACCGTACTCCGCCCCGTCCATCGCGGCAAAGGAAGGAGGTGGTTGGAGTCACGGGCCGACTCCCATAGTCGTCTTCTCTTGAAGTCGTCAGCTAAGAGTCGGCCCATCTGGAAGCTGGCATCCAAGAGTCGGCTTAATTCGAAATCGTCCCTGGAACTCGGCCGTGAGGGACAATTGCTGCCGACTCCCAGGAGGCGGCTCTTCATCGTGGAGTCTTGAGGGGCGCAGTCTGCCCTGATGTTTTGAAAGGTTCTGGGGCTCGGGTTTGCCTACCCCTGGCCCATTACTCCGACAGTAGTCCCCGAAGCTGGTGAGGCGCCGCGGCAGACGCGCCGGGGAGCCTCAACAGTTTCATCTCTCCGGGGGTGGAATCTCGACCTCGCTTCGCCGTCTTCCTCCAGGCCGACTAGCTGGAGTCGGACTCGCAGAAGGCCGTCTTGCCTCTTAGAGGGTTTGAACGTCGCGGTGTGGTTCAGGCGGCGTGCCTGATAAGCTTCCGAGCAGCCGCCCGTTGCGGGTCCGTCGCGTGGCGCCATGTGGCAGGGTCAGTCTGCCCACCCACGCGCGCGACGGGACAGGACCTCAGGCAGGCCCTGCCACTACCGTGCCTCGGCACGCGAACGGATTTGCTGCGGCCGTGCGGACGGTTGGGTTTCCACACTGTAACTGCATGCAGTTACTGCGTGTGGTAAATCGTGGGGGGCATGGGGGCTGGGGCGCAGTTAATCCCACGCCCGCCCCATCGGCTTCTCAGCCCTATGAGCCTATAAGTAGGCGGGAGGAGAGGAGCGGCGAAGCACGCGCGCCCATCTCCCCCACTCCCCTTGCTTCCTTCTTGCTTCTTCTCCCTCTCGCCGCCGCCGTACCGAGCTACGCCACGCTTGCGATGATGAGCTCTTCCTCCGCCACCGCACCTGCTGCCTTGCGCTCCGGCGTGTGAGACGGCTCCGAGGTGGACGACGACATCATCGAGTTCCTCCGCAAGACGCGTCGCCTCCCCGGCGCGGACCTAGTACGAGCCCGTGCCGCGCTGGAGAGGGAAATAGTGTCGGCGCCGGAGGAGGGCGAGCGGGTCGTGTTCCGCTCACACCTCATGCGTGGCTTGGGGCTGCCGGCGAGCGGCTTCTTCCGCTCCTTCTTGGAGTTCCACGGGATCCAGCCGCACCACCTCACCCCGAACACGGTGGTGCTGCTAGCTGCCTTCGCCACCTTGTGCGAAGGCTTCCTCGGTGTTCTCCCCACAATCGAACTGTGGGGAGAGTTCTTCTAGTCCAAGCTCGGCACGCACGTCGCCGGCGTGCTGGCCCAGTGCGGCGCCTTCATCGCGATGCGGAGATCGATGGCTGACAACCCTTTTCCCGCCATTCCGCTGATCAAATCGGTGAAGATGTGGCAGCGTTCTTACTTCTATGTGAAGAACATCGCCGCAGACGGCGACTGGGTCAATTTGCCGCCTTTCGAAGCCGGTGCGCCGGCTGGGAGACTCCCCAGCTGGTCCCACCAGGTCAAGACGCTGACTCCCGCTGGTGCCGCCGCCGTTGCATGACTCCGAGAGCTGACGCAGTCAGAGGGCCTGACCGGGTCCGACTTGCTGTCCGCCTTCGTGGCGTGCCGAGTCCTCCTTCTCCAAGGCCGACCTCATCTGATCTGTCAGATGAGCGGCCACCGGGATCCGAGTCGGCTCTGCTCCAAGGACATGCCCCACGCGGAGGTGGCAGAAATGGTGAACTATATCTAAAACTGCAACCTCGCGGCGACTTGGCAGTTCGGCAAGGAGACATACTCACGCCCAACCCCCCGCCTGTCGTAAGTCGTCTTTCTTATTCTTTTGTCTTCTCTACAGCCGAATCCGACTTCTAATATTTTTGGTTTTTCTTGAGTCAGAACCCCCTCATCCAGCCTTCAGCCGGCACCGCGGGCTCGGCCCGCCAGTTCGTCCCCGATCGAGCAGAGAGCGACATCAACGACCCGGACTTGGGGGCCGCCGCGATGGAGGCCGACGCCGAAGGAGGAGGAGGAGGAGGCTTCAGGCTGTCGGCCACCTTTGCCGACTGGCCTGATGACGACGCCGAGGGGGAAGTCGTCCCGCGCCGCCAACCGAGGGTTGGCCATCCGGGCGCGGGCTCCTCCGCCGGCTTGGACAGCCAAGGCGGCGCGAAGAGGCGCCGGGCCAGGCCGAGCTTGCTTGGTGGCCGGTCAAAGAAGTTCAAGGGGGCGGCCGCCGCGACCAAGCAGGAAGAGGCGCTCGCGAAGGCCAACCGCTTCCGCAAGGAAGTGAAGAAGCCGCCGCTGGTCTCTGCGTAAGTGCCTCCGCCTTTGACTTGTTTTGCTCTTGGTGGATTTTTGTCCAAATCTTTTACATGCTTTCTTTGCCTCAGGGCTCCCCTCACCTTCGAGAGGGTCGCCGCCACCTCCGTCATGGGGTCGGCGGAGACTTCCGCCAATACTTGGCGGATTGATCCCGCCGCCGACCTTCGGGAGGCGACGGAGCAGAACGCGCAGGAGAAGCGCGACGAGGACGAAGCCGCCCGTCTGGAGAAGGCGGAGGCCGAGAAGGCGGCTGCCTCCACCCAGAGGAAGCTGGACGAGGCTGAAGCCGCCGTGGCGGCAAGGCAGCGAGCCGAGGAGGCGGCGCGCCGCCAATCGGCGCAGCTTGTCATCCCGCTGAACTCCGCGCTGCCACCCCCGGAGTTCATGGGGCAGACTAGGGAAGCTGGTGGCGAGCACCCTATCATGGAGAGGGAGAGCGGCGAGGCCTCCATGTCAGACACGGCCGCGCCACCTCCGCCGCCCCCGCCGCCGTCTGTGAGCGCATGAGGTAAACAGCCGTCCGGCCCGCCGGCGCCGCCAACTACAGATGAGTCCGAGGCGAGGCTGCTCCTTCAAGTCGCCTCACCAGTGCGCCACCGCCTTGAGAAGGCGACTTCGGCGCCATGCCCGTTGGAGACCGGTGCCGCCAGCTCGGCCATCCCAGACGCCGAGGCGACGAGCGCCGCACCTGTTGGGTGGGCGCGAGAAGGCAGCACGGGTCCGCTGAGCCAAGCGCTTCTGGACGTTCAAGCGAAGCTGCGAGCCGAGGGCGACACCATCTAGGCCTGCACCAAGGCGCATCTGGCATCGCGAGTAGCCGTCCGGGTATGCTTCATTTTTGACTTTGCTTTTCTTTGTCCTTCTCTGTGGGGGTGCGCCACCGCACCCACTGGCTGTAGTCCCCGAGTTTCGGGCCGGCTGTTGAGCAGGCGGCTCGGAACTCCTTCTGGCAAGTTCCGATACTTATCTTCGTCTAAAAATTCTTGTTGTAGGAGTACCACAACCTCCACGTCACTGCCTTCAACCGCAATGTTGAGGAGCTGAGCAAGCGGACTGCCGACTTGTCAGAGAGTCGGAGTGAGTCTTCCTTCTTCTTCGCGGGGGCGCGCTGGTGCACCTGCGGGCTGTAGTCCCCGAGATTCGGGCCGACTGCTGAGCAGTCGAGCCGGATCTTCTTAGCGACTTTCTTTGTTGACGACTTAACGTCTTTCTTTTTTATTCTTCAGGGGCCAATGCCACTCTTCAGCAGCAGCTGGGCGAGGCCAACACCGCCTTGCGCGCGAAAGGGGGAGGAGTGCGGCAAGCTTGCCGTGGAGCGTGATCTGCTGGCTGTGCAACTGGCGGAGCAAAAGGAGCTGCTCAAGAAGGCGCAGGAGAAGGCAGAGAAGAAAGAGGCTGTGCTCCTGGCCGAGTTCGAGAGCGAGCGCTCCTCCTGGACCGACAAGGAGGCGCAGCTAACTTCCGACTTCCATGAGATTGAGGACATCGTCGACGGTGAGTTTCTTTACTTTCTTTGAGTCGTCAACTGCGGGTTGGGCGACTCCTGATTCTGACTTGCTTTTTTTTTGTCTTGGCAGACTTCTTCCCTGGCCACTCGCAGGCGGCCACTCAGGCCATCGAGGAAGATCGCGAGGCGCGGAGGGCAGATGGTGCGGAGATTGCCGCCAACGCCCCCCGGACCCTTGACGAGCAGCTTCTGAGCATCGAGGCTTGTCTGCGGCCGGCCCATCGGATGCTGCGCCAGCTTCAGCATGCCGGCGCCCAGGCCATTGCCGCCCTGTGGCCAGACATGCTGGTTCTGCGCACTGCCAGTCGGACTGCCGACTGGCTGGAGGTCGCAGCCGGTCGTCTTGAGGCTTGGAAGGGTTCCTTTGCCCGGGCTAGAGCATGTCGGGCCTTGGAATTTGTCAAGGCGTGGTATCCAGGGCTGGACCTGGACCATCTGGCCGCGTTCCAGTCAGAGGCCCAAGTGGAGCTAGTAGCTATGGAAGACGCCCTTGTCGCTCGTGCTGCGGCGATCGCCGACTATGCCGACACCAGCATCTTCGTCCCTGATCGGGCTGAAGACGGCAGGGAGGCGCCGCCGGAGTGGTTCGGGATGAACCCCGATTACGACGAGGACTCGGCGGAGGTGATTCCTTCCAGTGCCGAGGAGGAAGGCGAGGCGGAGGACGAAGGTGAGACAGAGGCTCCAGAAGATGGAACGGGCGACCAGCCTTAGCTCGATCGCGCCTCCAGCAACGAGCCGCGTCCGGAGAAGGCGGCTGCCGCCAGAGACGATCAAGCCGAGACTGCCCAGCCGGCCGCCCTGGCGCCTGACACCGTCGTCTCCTCTGACCCTCCGAACCCGGATGCCGCCTCCTAGGCTGCCGTCTTTGCTTTCACTTTATCTGCCTTAGTAGTCTTTGAAGAACTTTGTTAATTTGAACAATTCCACCCGTGGGGTGTATTTTGAACTTCTACTTGAAGATTCGGCCAAGGGCCTATGTTATGTAAATATTTATCCGAGTTCTATCTTTCCTTGCTTATTGCTCTTTTGCCTTTTTCCTTTGCTGCCTTCCCTTAGTCGCCGCCTTGCCAGTCGGACAATCGCTCTACGGACTGCCACTGGATCAAACACTTGGCTACTTTGGGAAGGCAGGTACTTGGCCATTTTAGAGTCTTTTTAACAAGTCGGATAGAAAGCGGTAAACCGACTACTTACGAGTCGGCTTTTCTTAAGAGAGGCTAGAAGAAAGCGGCAAGCCGACTACTCATGAGTCGGCTTTTGCTTGAAAGAGGTTGGAAGCCGTCTTAAGCTATGTTTGTGCTTTGGGTCCTTAGCCATTTTTCGTGTGGGCGCTCGTTCTTCCTTACTCCTGCCTACCAAACAGTCGCTCTGCAAGCTACGGCTTCTGACAGGAGACGGCTTAGGCGCCACACACTACTTGTCTGACTGCGGGAAGCACTTCATAGCGCGAGGCGGCGAGTCCCCGGGCCGACTAGTCGAGCCCGATGCCAAGCGGCATTAACAAAGAGTAATATACTCGAAGGCATAATTCTTATCATACAGATAACAAAAAAGGGCAGTCCCCGAGCTTGTCTCGGGGGGACCGAAGTCTTGGTACTTTAATACAAAGGGTAGCGTGATACATACTGCATCAACTGTAAAATCTTCAGAGAAGATTTGCATCCACGGGCGTTCTTTCTCTTTGCCGGAGTCGTCCCTCTTGCGTGCTCGGGGATTCTGAGCGTCGATCAGGTAGTAGGAGTTGTTTCCCAGTACCTTGCTGATGATGAAGGGGCCTTCCCAAGGCGCCGGCAGCTTGTGCTGGCCGGCTGTTCGCTGGATCAGCCGGAGCACAAGGTCGCCCTCTTGGAAAGATCTCGGCCTGACCTTCCTGTTATAGTATCGGCGCAGACTCTGCTGGTAGATGCTGGACCGGCTGAGTGCCAATAGCCGGCCTTCTTCCAGTAGATCTACACCGTCTTGACGTGCTTCTGCTGCTTCTTCCTTGGTGTACATGGTGACTCGCGGAGAGTCGAATTCTATGTCTGTCGGGATGACGGCTTCGGCACCGTAGACGAGGAAGAAAGGCGTGAAGCCGGTTGACTTGTTTGGAGTCGTGCACAGACTCCAGAGGATGGTTGGCAACTCATCAAGCCAACAGTCGGTCGAACGCTCGAGTGGTTCGACCAGTCGGGGCTTGATGCCGGACAGGATGAGGCCGTTTTCTCGCTCTACCTGGCCGTTTGACTGCGGATGGGCAACGAATGCTAAGTCTAGTCGGATGCCCTGAGTCGTGCAGAAACGGGCCAAGGCACCTTTGGCAAAGTTTGTGCCATTGTCGGTGATGATGCTGTGCGGTATGCCATATCGAGTCGTGATGTCGGCGCTGAAAGTCACTGCAGTCGGACCATTCAACTTCTTGATGGGCTTCACTTCTATCCACTTGGTGAACTTGTCCACCGCGACAAGTAAGTGAGTTAGGCCGCCTCGTGCTGTTTTGAATGGTCCCACCATGTGCAGGCCCCAAACCGCAAAGGGCCAGGCAATGGGGATAGTCTTGAGTGTGGAAGCTGGCTGATGTGGCTTGGAGCGGAACATCTGGCACCCCTTGCACTTTTGGACTAATTCTTTGGCCTCTTCCAGGGCAGTTGGCCAGAAGAAACCGTGTCGGAAGGCTTTGCCGACGAGTGCTCTTGAAGCCGCATGGTGGTCGCACTCGCCTTCATGGATGTCTCTGAGAATTGCTTGGCCTTGCTCTGGCTCGATGCAGCGCTGGTAGACGCCAGTGACACTGCGCCTGACCAGCTCTCTGTTGACTATGGTGTAGGCTGCCGCTTGGCGTTGTACTTGCCGAGCCAAGGTTTCATCAATTGGCAGTTCTCTGCTCACCAGGAACTTGAGGATGGGCTGTGCCCATGAGGGTGCTGCTATTTCTTCGACTACCAGTACTGCAACTTGGACGAGGGCGGCTGGGCTGGGAGGCGGCGGGTTGGAGTCCGCAGCCACTTGCTGGATTGATGAAGTCCCCGGGCCGTCTGGAACAGTCCCCGGGCCGAGTTCTGGAGTCATCGGATTGGTCGCCACAGTCCCCGGGCCGGGTTCTGAAGTCCCCAGGCCGGCTTTGACTAGATCGCTCTTGGAGTCAGATCCGACTTCTTCGGGTGGAGCCGGCACAAAGATGGAGTCTGATTCTAGTGAAGGCTTGACAGACGGCTTGAGGAGGCACCGAAGGGCGACGCCGGATGGTATTGCTTGGCGGGTGGAGCCGATTCGTGCCAAGGCGTCTGCTTGGTCGTTGTCGTTTCTTGGCACGTGGAGGAACTCGCACCCCTCAAAGTATCCGCTGAGTTGTTGTACAAGGAAGCGGTAGCTCGCCATGTTTGTGTCCTTGGTGTCCCAATCTCCAGATGACTGCTGGACCACCAAGTCAGAGTCGCCATAACACAGGATCCGGTGAATGCCGAGTTCTTTGGCAAGCCGGAGCCCGTGAATGAGCACCTCATACTCGGCGACGTTGTTGGAGGCGGCAAAATGGATCTGTAGCGCATATCTGAGCTTGTCGCCCTTGGGGGAAGTGAGGACGACGCCGGCTCCCAAGCCGGTGCGCATCTTGGAGCCGTCGAAATGCATCCGCCAATGGGTGGAGTCGGGCGCTAGCGGCAGGTACTGGGTCTCGGCCCAGTCGACGAGGAAGTCGGCCAGTGCTTGCGACTTGATGGCGGTGCGGGGCTGGTAGTAGATGGTGTAAGGAGCCAGATCGATGGCCCATTTGGCCACTCGGCCAGAAGCATCTCGGCTTCCGATGATCTCGGCAAGTGGGGCTCTGCAGACCACAGTGATTGGATGCTCCTGGAAGTAAGGCTTCAATTTCTTGGCGGCAAAGTGCATGCCGTAGCACATCTTCTAGTAGTGGGGGTAGTTCTACTTGGAGGCCGACAGAACTTGCTCAGGTAATATACCGGTCTCTGGACAGGTAGCGCCTTGCCTTCCTCCTTGCGCTCAACTACGATGATTGTGCTAACTACCCGGCTGGTGGCGGCAATGTATAGGAGCATGGGCTCTTTGGGAGTCGGGGCCGCCAGCATAGGGGGCGTAGTCAACATTTTCTTCAGTTGGAGAAAAGCTTCATCCGCCTTAGGAGTCCACTCAAAAAAGGTCATCTTCTTCGATATAAGGGGAGAGCCTTCTCGCCCAGCCGACTGATGAATCAGCTGATGGACGCCAAACAGCCGGTGAACTTTTGCACATCTAGCAGTCATCTGGGTGCCTCCATCCTCTCGATGGCCTTGATCTTCATAGGGTTGCACTCTATGCCGTGTTCAGAGACCAGGAAACCAAGGAGTTGGCCGGCTGGTACTCCGAAGACGCACTTCTCGGGGTTGAGCTTGATCTGGAATCGGCGCAGATTCTCAAAGGTTTCTTTGAGGTCTTCCAACAGTGTTCCACGCTTTTCCATATTCACCACTACATCATCCACGTAGACGTGGGCATTTCTGCCGAGGTGCTTGAGGAGGCACTTCTGCATGCAACACTGAAAGGTGGCGTCGGCATTCTTCAAGCCAAACGTCATGGTCAGGTAGCAGAAGGCACCAAACGGCGTGATGAAGGCGGTCTTCAGTCTGTCAGCCGGGTTTAGCTTGATCTGGTGATATCCAGAATATGCATCTAAGAAACTCAACAGCTCGCATCCGGCTGTGGAGTCTATCACCTGATCAATTCTCGACAGAGCGAATGGATCCTTGGGGCAGGCTTTGTTGAGACTTGTGTAGTTGATACACATCTGCCACTGCTTGTTCTTCTTCAGCACCAGGACAGGGTTTGCTAACCACTCTAGGAAAAATACTTCCATAATGAAACCGGCTGCCAGGAGCCGGGCTATCTCTTCTCCAACAACTCTTCTCTTCTCTTCTGACAAGCGGCGCAAGGGCTGCCTCACGAGCTTCACATCAGACCAGACATGTAACTTGTGCTCGGCGAATTCCGTTGGTACACCTGGCATGTCTTTAGGGGACCATGCAAAGATGTCTCGATTCTCACGGAGGAAATTGACGATCTCGCCTTCCTATTTGCTGTCAAGGTTTGTACCCATGATAGCGTACCTCTCTGGGTGCTCCGGGTCCAAAGGTATCTTCTTCGTTTCTCTGGCCGGCTTGAATGATCCTTCTGCTTCCGACTCCTTGGGGTCGGGCGACATCTCGGGCTGCTTGCCGGCCATCACCACAACCCGATCAAGAAGCCGCTTCTCAGCCGCGATCACCAAGGACTCGGCCAGCCGACTGCTTTCGGCCGCGCAAGCGGACGACTTTCTGTAGTCGCCGGCCATGGTTAGGATTCCCTTGGAACTCGACATCTTCATCTTGAGGTAGGCATAGTGGAGGACTGCCATGAACTTGGCCAAAGCAGGTCGGCCAAGCAACGCATGGTACGGGCTTTCGAGGTCCACCACTTCAAACCAAACTGGCTCTCGGCGGAAATGATCTTTGTCCCCGAAGAGGACGTCTATCAGGATCTTGCCGATTGGTGAGCAGGAAAGGCCAGGAACAATGCCGTGGAACATAGTCCGGCTGCTCTGAAGCTGTCTTCGCTTGATTCCTAACTTCTCCATGGTATCCTTGTACAGGATGTTGATACTGCTGCCTCCGTCTATCAGCACTCGCGAGAAACGAGCGGCCCGCCTATCTGTGGCGAGTGTGGCGCCTAATACCAGCGCGTAGGATCCTGGATTCGGCATCGCCTCTGGGTGATCACCTCTGCTCCAACTGATAGGCCTTTCGGACCAGTGCATGAACTCTGGAGTGCTTGACGCGACTGCGTTCACCTCTTGCTGCTGCTGCCGCCTGCTGTGTCAATCGTCAGCCACACTGGTGAACACCACATAGGCTCCATGCTCATCTGGGAACTCGTCTTGTATCGCGCCGACTGGCCTGACAGCCAGCTGCTGGGGCGGCGGTGGAGGAGGCGGCCCAGCAGGAGGGGGAGGGAGTAGGCCATCTCCCTTGGCGATTCTGGTCAGCCAGTGGCATTTCCGTGTGGTGTGGTTTGACGGCTTCGCGCCGTTGTGGAACTTGCAGGGGCCATCTAGAGTCTGCTCGTAGGAGAAGGCCGGCAACCAGTTGGACTTGCCGCCTTTCTATTGCTTGGTCGGAGGCTGCCCCTCCGGCTGTTGGTCTTCGACTGTCGCCACTTGCTGGCTGTTGGAAGCCGGCTGTGGGGCCTTGCCCTTGTGGTCGCTTTGCTGCTGCCGCCGACTGGTGTCCCCAGCCGGAGTTCTTGGAGCCCGAGGGGCGACTTTTCGAGTCGCACTAACTTGAATCTCCGCCTTCATGGAGGAGTCGGCTGTGGCGTACTTGTCTGCTATGATCAGCAGCTCATCGAGGGTCTCCGGCTCGTCGCAGAGGAGCTTGTGCTTGAGGAGGGTGCCTTCTCTGCACCCGGCAGTAAAGTACTCGATAGCCTGCACCTTGTGCACGCCCTCGCAGGAGTTCCAAAGCTCGGCCTAGCGCGTGAGGTAGTCGCGAGTGGACTCGTCGGGGCCTTGCACGCACAAGGAGAGTTGGCGAGGCTTGGGAGGTCGCTTGTACGTGCTTGTGAAGTTGCGGACGAAGGCCTCGGTGAGGTCGACCCAGCTGTTGATGCTGCGGGGCTTCAGGCTGTTCAACCATGTCCGGGCCGTGCCCTGGAGCATGAGTGGAACATACTTCACGGCAACACGCTTATTGCCGTTTGCTATGTTGACGGCCGTAGAGTAGTCAACTAGCCAATCTTCCAGCTTCACGGAGCCGGTGTACTTGGGTGTATCTCGGGGGAGCGTGAATCCTTTGGGAAAGGGCTCGTCTCGGTTGCGGGGTCCGAAACAGGGAGGACCCAACTCGTCTTCTTCTTCCAGCGCCAGGGATCGGTGGAGTCGGTCGATCCGGTGGCGGGCATCATTCTCTCCGACTCCCTCTCGGCGGCCAAGGCGGTCGCCGAGAGTCGGATGCTCTACGGGTGGCGGGGAGACTCGCCTTTCTCTGCGAGGAGGGGGAGGCAGATAGTTGTCCCGCTGTTCCACCGCTTTGGGGCGTCCGTCTTGGTCGTGCTCGATGGTGATGCGGGTCCGACTGTGGCTGACAGCCGGATCCTTGTCTTTTCCTCCGCGGACACCGCCTGTTGGTGTCCGAGACGTTGCGCCTTGATCTCGGTGGGGAGGCAAGTCGTCGTTTTGTCGCTGCGAGGCGCCTCCGTGCGGCAGCCGACTTCGTTCTGCACGGCAGTCGTGTCGAGGAGCTGTTGAACTCGCTCCGTCATCAGGCGGCGCTCTTCGCCTTCGAAGTTGTCGAGTTCATCCGCCGCCGCCTGGGCGGCGCGGATGTTCTCCGCAGGCGTGGCGTACACAGGGCAATCGGCCCTAAACAGTTTGGCGATTGCCACGCCGCGTTGCCGGACCGCGCCTAGGCGGCTGGACCCAGTCAGAGCCGGCGAGCCGCCCACGGCGTGATCCATCTCACGCTGGTAGGCTTCTGACAAGCGTCTCATGCTTGCCAGCTTCTTCGCGCCCTCGACGAGCTGAAGGCGGCACGCCTCCAGCGTCTCGGCGTCAGCGTCTCTCGGAATCGACATGGTCAGGTCCTGCAGGGCCGCGTCGAGTGGATCGCGAGCTCCCTCGCCGAAACGCTCGCCGTGATCGAGGACGAGGACCTCCGTGACGGTGCTTCCGCAGCTCTCCGCGCAAGGGAGCGGCTCGCCGTAGACCACAACGTTGGTGGGGAACGTGTCGAGCGACGCGGTGTCGGAGTCGACTAGCATCGGGTCGGTGGAGCCTATGGACTCCAGGTCTACGGCAGGCTCGCCGGCGACGTGGAGTTGGTCCAGGAGACCCGCGAGGAGGCTCTCGGGGCCGCTCGTGCCTGCGTCGGACGCAGGCTCATCGGAGAGGCGAACCTCGCCGATAAGCTCGGCGAGGCAGCTGGCCGCGCAGGCGATCTCAGCACCGTGCAGCGCGTCGGCGCAGACTCCATCTGGCGTGCCGGGCTGGTTGTGCTCGCCAGGGAGGAAAAGGGTTCCCGTCCAGAGCAGGTCTTCGGACGACGGTGCACCTCGCCCCACGGTGGGTGCCAAATGTCGGGGGTTGGGTATGACATATGCCAAAGGATGGCTTATCATGGTGGGAGCGAGTAGAACGTCGCCGGTGCCCGGAAGCAGGATGAGGCGAAGACATGCACACCGACGGATCTTACCCAGCTTTAGGGCTCTCCGAGGAGATAACACCCCTACTGCTGCTCTTCGGGGTCTCCGCATGGTCACTATGGCAAAGTGAATACAATGGTGCTCCTAGAGCTATTTCTGGAGGTAGGAGAGGGCAAGGCTAGTTCTCTCCTTCCTATGCGATCGGTCTAATGCTAAAGAGGCTATCCCCGTTGCATGGGTGCCCCGGGGGGCTTATATAGGCCTACCCCCCCAGGGATACAATGGTAATCCGACTGGGCGCGGGTCCCAGCCATCTGTCTCTCAGGCCGCCGTCTTCTCCGCCGACTTCTGAGGCCCGCGGACTGGCGGGCCCCGCGGACAGGCCTGGTACTATAGCGGTGCTTCTGATGACGTTGGCTTGGTCACGGGGTCATGGCAATAGTGCCGCCGTCTGGCGGGCGATCACTGTCGCCATTCCCCGTCTTGTCTGGTTAATGGCGTGCGGGACCCGTGGGAGGGGCCGGCCGACTCAAGGGGGGCGACTCCCATGGGGCCGCCTTCGTGGCGCTCTCGCCGCCTTCGGTACTCCCGCTGACGGACGGGTCCCGCCATCTCAGGGCCATACAGGTAGACCGTCATGGGCACAGTGTGCCGCCCGCGGGGGCTGAGGTCAGGGCAGGCATGGCAACAGTGATGCGCCACGACGAAGATCTCCGGCGATACGGCGCACTGTAGCCATGCCAGCCCCTCGTAAGCGGGGTAGAGACGGCCACGCTGCGACCGTACTCCGCCCCGTCCATCGCGGCGAAGGAAGGAGGTGGTTGGAGTCACGGGCCGACTCCCATAGTCGTCTTCTCTTGAAGTCGTCAGCTAAGAGTCGGCCCATCTAGAAGCCGGCATCCAAGAGTCAGCTTAATTCGAAGTCGTCCCTGGAACTCGGCCCTGAGGGACAGTTGCTGCCGACTCCCAGGAGGCGCTCTTCATCGTGGAGTCTTGAGGGGCGCAGTCTGCCCCGATGTTTTGAAAGGTTCTGGGGCTCGGGTTTGCCTACCCGTGGCCCATTACTCCGACAATCCCACCTCTCTTGTTCAACAACTATCGGTTAGTATCGGTTGAGCCTAAGTTTTTGCTTCTTCACATGAGTTGTGCTATCCTTGCAATGCCTTTTTATTTCAATTTTACTCGCTGTTTGAATAAAATCATTGGATCTGATTATTGAATAAAAATAAGGGGACCCTCCCATGGCTAGTTAATTATTTGACTACTCAGTGTCCTACACTCATATCTTTTGGAGTAGTTTGTCATTTACTCATGTGCTTCATGTATATCCTATGAGTAAATGGGGGAATGAATTGAATGTCATAAATCTGAATTTTTATATGTTTCATATGCTTATAACATGGTTAGTGATGACTTCACACATAGAAAGTATGAGGCATAAAAGTTGTTGAGAGTTGATAAACATAGTTTTGGTCATCGTTGCAATTAATAGGAAGTAATAAGGAAAGAGAGGTTCACATACAAATATATTATCTTGGACATCTTTTATGATTATGAAGCACTCATTAAGTATGACATGCTAAAAGAGTTGACGTTGGACAAGGAAGACAACGTAATGGTTTATGTTTTCCGACATCTCAGTTAAAGTATATTGTCATTGACCTTCCAAACAGGTTGAGCTTGCCTTTCCCCCTCATGCTAGCCAAAAATTCCTAGCACCAAGTAGAGTTACTACTTGTGCTTCCAAATATCCTTAAACCCAGTTTTGCCATGAGAGTCCACCATATCTACCTATGGGTTGAGTAAGATCCTTCAAGTAAGTTTTTATCGGTGCAAGCAATAAACATTGCTCTCTAAATATGTATGACTTATTAGTGCAGAGAAAATAAGCTTTGTACGATCTTGTTGTGGAAGTAATAAAAGCGACGAGCTGCATAATAAAGGTCCACATACAAGGGGCAATATAAAGTGACGTTCTTTTGCATTAAGATTTTGTGCATCAACTCTAAACGTGCATGACAACCTTTGCTTCCCTCTGCGAAGGGCCTATCTTTTACTTTATGTTTTTATTTATGCTTGAGTCAAGGTGATCCTCACCTTTCCCTTTTTCATTTTATCCTTTGGCAAGCTCCTCGGGTTTGAAAGATCATGATATATATATCCAATTGGATGTAAGTTAGCATGGACTATTATTGTTGACATCACCTAAAGGTGAATATGTTGGGAGGCAACACAATAAGCCCCTATCTTTCTCAGTGTCCGGCTGAACCTCCATAACCACAAGTATTGCGGGAGTTTTAGCAATTGTAGGAGACTATATGATAGTTGAGTATGTGGACTTGCTGAAAAGCTCTATTCTTGACTCTTTCTAATGTTATGATAAATTGCAATTGCTTCAATGACTGAAATTATAGTTTGTTAGTTCTCAATGAAGTTTCTGAACCATACTTGACATTGTGAATAGATTGTTACTTGATCATGAAAAGTTTTATGAGATAAGCTACTATTATGACACATATTGATGCTAGAAAAGGTGATTGAAATTATCATTGATCAAACTTGTGCACCTACTAGCATTCACACTTCATAAATTATTTCTTTTATCATTTACCTACTCGAGGACGAGCAGGAATTAAGCTTGGGGATGCTGATACGTCTCCAACATATCTATAATTTATGAAGTATTCATGCTATTATATTACACATCTATGGTGTTTTATATGCATTTATATATCATTTTATATGATTTTTGGGACTAACCTATTGACCTAGAGCCCAGTGCCAGTTTCTGTTTTCTCTTTGTTTTTGTGTTTTACAGAAAAGGGATACCAAACGGAGTCCGAATGACGTGCCAATTTTTGAGGATTTTTTATGGACCAAAAGAAGACCAGGAGCATCGGAGTTGGGCCAGAAGAGCTCCGGGCTGCCCACGAGATAGGAGGGCGCGCCCCTAGGGGGGGGGGGCGCCCCCCTGTCTCGTGGACGGCCCAGAGACCCCCCTGACGTGAAACCAACGCCAATAATTGCTATAAATACTGAAACTTTCGGGAATTAACCTAGATCGGAAGTTCCGCCGCCGCAAGCCTCTGTAGCCACGAGAAATCAATCTAGGCCCTCTCTGGCACCCTGCCGGAGGGGGCCATCATCACCGGAGGCCATGGAGGAGGATCTCGGAGGGGCCATCATCGCCATGAAGGCCAAGGACCAGAGGGGGAAAGCCATGGAGGAGGAAGCACAAGGGGGAGAACCTCTCCTCCTCTCTCTTGGTGGCACCGGAGTGCCATCGGGAGGGGAATCATCACCGCGGTGATCGTCTTCATCAACATCACCATCATCATCACCATCCTCACCTCTTTTACGCCGTCCACTCTCCCGCGCCCCGCTGTAATCCCTACTTGAACATGGTGTTTTATGCTGCATATTATGATCCAATGATGTGTTGCCATCCTATGATGTTTTGAGTAGATATCTTTTGTCTTTGGGTTGATTGATGATCTAGATTGGTATGAGTTGTATGTTTCACTTTGATGTTGTCCTATGGTGCCCTCCGTGTCGCGCAAGCATGAGGGATTCCCGCTGTAGGGTGTTGCAATACATTCATGATTCGCTTATAGTGGGTTGTTGAGTGACGGAAACACAAACCCGAGTAAGAGGGGTTGTTGCATATGGGAATAAAGAGGACTTGATGCGTTAATGCTATGGTTGGGTTTTACCTTAATGATCTTTAGTATTTGCGGACGCTTGCTAGAGTTCCAATCATAAGTGCATATGATCCAAGTAGAGAAAGTATGTTAGCTTTTGCCTCTCCCTCATATGAAATTGCAATAGTGATCACCGGTTTTGTTAACAATTGCCTAGGATAATTCCGCACACCGATCCACCATTATTCCACACTCGCTATTTATATTATTTAGTAATATATTCTAACCTTATGATAACATCACCTACTTTTATATTTTAGCTCTCCGGTATCATACAAAGTTATCCTCTTTATACCCACAACACAGTTTATTTCTTGTTTCTAGTTGGAAGCAAACGTTCGGTGCACGTAGAGTCATATCAATGGTAGATAGGGCTTGAGAGAATATTGATCTTACCTTTAGCTCCTTGTGGGTTCGACACTCCATACCATTGTTCGGGAATTCGGTAACTGGTAACTGCTCGGTCGACTACTGATTAGCGATTAATCGGTTAATCGGCCATTTAATTGAATTAATCGGTTGATCATTAATTGGTTGCACATGAGAGACAGGGAGAAGAGGATGCGAGGGGATGGGGGTTAGAGAAGGAGGCTAGGTCCAGTGATGGGAGCAGGGAGATCGCCGGTGGTGGCTAGGGCCAGCGAGGAGAAGCCATGCTCGTGAGGAGTCAGGAGAGGAAGGGGCGCTGCCGCTGTGATTTGGGAGAGGGAGGGTGCAGCACCGGAGGTTACGGGGCTAGCCAAATAATGTCCTGGATTGCCGCTTCGGCTACCCACTTCTTTTTATTTGGATGCCACTTCACTTACCCGAACCATCACCGATTAATCGGTTTGACAACCAGTTAATCGTCTGACAACCAATTAAATGCCAGTTAATCGGCTTGACCATTTAATGAACCGAGTATGTGCTATTCGCCTCAGTTAGGCATTGAGTAGCGATTAAATGGGCATTTAAATGGTAACTCAGCCGAGTTCTTGAACAATGCTCCATACTTATCACTTCCACCTTTGGGAATTGCTACGATGATTCCCTACACTTGGGGATTATTAGTATGATAGTATTATTTATCACATGGTATATCATTGATAGAATTGCAACTCTCATTGCTGGTTAGGAACTGTTGTTCGATTTCATTCGAACAGCTGTCGTGCTTTATTCAATTTTGTGTATTCGCCTTGCGACAACATCTAAAACCAGCGACGTATCGATCGCTTGCAATATGAAAAACACTGAGGTAGAACACATGGTCCCCCAAACATGCAGGATGGGCCTGCGGCCCAAAGTCCAGCACGATTTCCTAATTATTCCTTGAAAAATCTGGATGAAATTCTTCATAAGTCTATTGCCTTGAGTAAGATGAATTCCATTGATCCTATGTTTGGTAATTGTCTATTTGAACTTACAAGTCTTATGTGTGCCAAAGGAAATGTTGGAATTATTAGCGATATTATTTCTGAAGCTACTAGACTTCATAGAGAAGATTATTTTCAAACTCATACTAATGAATCACCCTCACTAGGAATTGATCCACCACATGGCGATGTTGAACATGGATACTATGATGAGGATGATGATGATGACTTTGATCTCGATGATGCAATGAGACACTTTGGTCTTATGGCAAACCTTCGGGGATATATGGCAGGAGGAAAGGAATGGGTTCTTGACAGTGGATGTACCGATCACATGACCGGAGATAAAGACATGTTTCGTGAGCTTGCTGAAAATGATGGTCCTCGAAAGTATGTCACTTTCAGTGACAACTCAAAGGGTAAGGTGGTTGGCCTCGGTAAGGTGGCCATCTCACATGATAGCTCCATTCAGAATGTTATGCTCGTTGAATCTCTTGGCTACAACTTACTTTCAGTATCTAGACTTGCTGATTTCGGTTTCAATGCCCTATTTACTGAATTAGATTGCCAAGTGTTTCGTAGAGACAATCATAAAATGGTCTTTACCGGTATACGTAGAGGTGACCTTTACATTGTTGATTTCACTAAAAAGGCTCCACCTAAAACTTGCTTCATTGCTAAATCCTCTAAATGTTGGTTATGGCATAGACGACTAGGTCATGTTGGCATGAGAAACCTTGACAAGCTTATTAAAGGGAATCATATCCTTGGTGTTAACGATGTCATATTTGGTAAGGATAGACTTTGCAGTGCTTGTCAAGCAGGTAAACAGGTTGGAGGAAGGCATCCCGTGAAGATCATCATGACCACAAGGAGGCCACTTGAGCTACTTCACATGGATCTCTTTGGTCCCAACGCTTACAAAAGTCTCGGTGGAAATTCTTTTGGTCTAGTTATAGTTGATGATTTTTCAAGATTTAGGTGGGTGTTCTTTCTCGATGACAAATCGCATGTCCAAAAGATCTTCAAAAACTTCGCCAGGAAGGCTCAAAATCAGTTTGAAGTGAAGATCAAGAAGGTTCACAGCGACAACAGAACGGAGTTCAAGAATGCAAATGTGGACAGCTTTCTTGACGAAGGAGGGATTTCACATGAGTTCTCGGCTACGTACACACCTCAACAAATTGGAGTTGTTGAGAGGAAGAACCGGATGCTCATCGAAATGGCAAGAACGATGCTTGATGAGTACAAGACGCCGAAGCACTTTTGGGCAGAAGCGGTTGAGACAGCTTGTCATGCAACAAATCGCTTGTATCTTCACAAGCTACTCGGCAAGACGGCATACGAGCTCCTCACCGGTAACAAACCCCAAGTTGGATACTTTCGAGTATTCGGCTCAAAGTGCTACATTCTTGATAAGCATCATCGTTCTAAATTTGCTCCTAAGTCTCATGAAGGTTTCCTACTTGGTTATGGCTCAAACTCTCACACATACCGTGTCTACAACAATTTCACCCGAAAGGTTGAAGAGACGGTAGATGTGAAGTTTGATGAATATAACGACTCGCGAGTAGAGCAATTGCCAATTGATGTAGGAGACAAAGACCCCTCGGAAGCAATCCAAGACTTGCCTATTGGCAAGATTCGTCCAATGAAGGTGAAGGAGAGTACCTCGTCCGTCAAGTGGAAGCTCCTACTTCACGACAAGGTGAACCAAGAGTTGATACGGAAGCATCCACAAGTGGGACACACCAAGATGAAGAAAACGAGGAAGTACATCAAGAACGTCAACAACCTCCTTCTCCACCATGACAAGAGAACGACAACGCCAATAATGAAGAAGGCCAAGAATAAGAAGAACAAGATGAAGAAGATGTTCAACCAAGACCCAAGAAAAAGCTTTCACGAGTTCGAGCAAGAATTGCTAAATACCATCCCATCGAGCAAATCTACAATGATATCCAAACCGGGAGAATCACTCGCTCTAAAACTCGTTTAGCTAACTTTTGTGAACACTATTCATTCATCTCTAGCATTGAACCTATGAAGGTTGAAGAAGCATTGGGAGATCCAGATTGGATAAATGCTATGCATGAAGAGCTACACAACTTGAGAGAAATCAAGTTTGGACATTGGTTGAGAAGCCCAACAACAACCACAACATCATCGGTACCAAATGGGTGTTTCGCAACAAGCAAGATGAAGATGGACAAGTAGTTCACAACAAAGCATGTCTCGTTGCCCAAGGCTACACACAAGTCGAAGGTATGGACTATGGTGAGACTTATGCTCCCGTTGCTAGACTTGAGTCCATTCGCATCTTACTTGCCTATGCTAATTACCATGATATCACCTTGTACCAAATGGACATTAAAAGCGCTTTTCTAAATGGTGAAATAGAGGAGGAAGTTTATGTTAAACAACCTCCCGGCTTTATCAATCCTAAGAAACCCAATCATGTCTACAAACTACGCAAAGCTCTTTATGGTCTTAAACAAGCTCCTAGAGCTTGGTATAAATGCTTAACCAAGTTCCTTATTGAAAAAGGCTTTGAAATTGGGAAAATTGATACTACACTCTTTACTAAAAGGGTTAATGGAGAATTATTTATATGCCAAATTTATGTTGATGATATTATATTTGTATCAACTAACCCTCATTTTAGTGAGAAGTTTGGAAAGCTAATGTCGGAGAAGTTTGAGATGTCAATGATGAGTGAACTCAAATTCTTTCTTGGGTTGCAAATCAAGCAAACTAAGGAAGGTATTTTTGTCTCTCAAATGAAGTACACTAAGGACTTATTCAAGAAGTTCAATATGCAAGATTGCAAAGGTATGTCTACACCCATGCCTATTAGTGGACATCTTGATTTGACCAAAGATGGTGAACCAGTTGATCAAAAGGTTTATTGCTCTATGATTGGTTCATTGTTATACCTATGTGCTTCATGTCTCGATATTATGCTAAGTGTATGCATGTGTGCAAGATATCAAGCTGCTCCTAAAGAATGTCATCTTAAGGCCATGAAAACGATAGTGAGATACTTAATTCACACACCAAATTTTGGCATTTGGTATCCTAAGAGGGCCTCTTTCGATCTTGTTGGCTACTCCGACTCGGACTATGCCGGAGACAAGGTTGATAGAAAGTCCACTTCGGATACTTGTCAATTTCTTGGTAGATCTCTTGTGTCTTGGTCCTCCAAGAAACAAAACTCGGTATCCTTATCCACCGCCGAAGCGGAATACATTGCCGCTGGTTCATGTTGTGCTCAATTACTTTGGATGACCCAAACACTTAAAGATTATGGGATATATGTGAAACATGTTCCATTACTGTGTGACAATGAAAGTGCTATCAAAATTGCTCATAATCATGTGCAACATTCTCGAACTAAGCATATTGAAGTTCGTCATCATTTCATTCGAGATCATGTTGCTAAGGGTGACATTAATCTTAAGCATGTTCGCATCGAAAAGCAATTATCGGATATTTTCACTAAACCACTTGATGAGAAAGTGTTTTGCAGGTTGAGAGGAGAATTGAACATCATTGATGCTTCAAACTTGGAGTAGAAACTCCATTGGATACATGCAAGACATGAGCTTATGACTAATCCTTGATATTTCTCTTATGATGACAATCTTATGTCATGGATATATTTGCATCTTGCATGTCATCTAACCCATGTAGGTACTTGGTTGAATCAAATTCCATGAGATTGTAACCTACTCATATCTTGAGCAATCTCTATATCACCAAGTCTCTACACTATGGTGGTTGAAGACAAGGACGCACGGACCCATTCGAACATATCCTTTGACAAATTCTATGTAGAGTTTCATGATTTTCATTTTTGGATACACAAGTGCTCTTCCTTGCAAGAACTAACCCATGTAGGAAGATGAACTCAAATTCCAAGTGGTGCTCCCAACTCTTGATGAGCTACATCAACCTTGAGCAACCCACACAAGTTCAACTACATGACCAACACCAACACCCAAGGTATGTCATTCCATCTTAGAGAAGCTTTACTCCGAGACATGAGTTAAAGCAACTCGACAAGATGTGAATACAACAAGATGCTTAAACGAAAAATGGCAACCCCATTTGAGCTTAAACAATGAGTGACCTATGATCAAGTGATCTCACTTGACTCCTAAGTCAATATACTCTAACATAGGTGACTTTGTCACCGACCATCTCTAGATGAAGTTCTATAGTGTTATTTTATGTGCTCTTGAATTTGTCTCATGCATATTTGTTTCCCCTTTCAAAAAAACTTCATCTAGATTTCTTTCTTTTCTGCTTGTTCTGCATTTCCTGCATCCAATTAATTGCATGTCATTCAGTTAATTCCTTGCAAATCATTGTGAGATCTTACTAGTCTAGTGAGCTGAGGTGACAAGTGTTTTCTCTGTGATGAACTCGGCCTCACCGGGTTGTTGATTTCGGTCCAACCAAAACCTTTCGGTGCAACCGGATCATACCACTCGGCGCCACCGACTTCACAACAGGAAAAACATTTTGCCACTTATTCATCTTTACTTATGATCCAGCTCCACTCAATGAATTTTGTCCTCTACAAGCATCACATTTTTATCAGTGCTTTGTGATGTGACTCAAGGATCAAACCCATACACGACAAATTCCAGAATGCCCTTCTTGGAAATTGATGTCAAAGGGGGAGAGAGAGATCACATCAAAGCTTATCACTTCCAAAGGGAGAGAGAGATTATCACTTCCACAGGGAGAGAGAGAGACCTCCAGGGGGGAGAGAATACTCAAGAAGAGAGTAATCTTCAAGGATCCCAGATGCTTGGTGTTCAAGAGGAGAGATGCCACATGTCTTCCTAAGGGGAAAGACATGTTCATATGTGCTTATTTGTATTAGCTCTGTTCATTTGTTTCTTTGAGCTCTGATTTTCTGTTCCCTATCTTCTCCCAGTATCCCATGCTAGATTCAGGGGGAGCAAGACATCTAAGGGAAAGAAATCATTTAAATTCATCGCATATCTTTACCTTTGGGGAGATGTCTAATCCAATGTGGTACTTAGTACTCACTCTCTACATGTCATCCCAGTCTTGGTATTCTTGTGGTTTCTTCTGTTTGCTCTAGCTAGTAGGTGTATGTGTGTTATCTAACCTTGTTTATGCAGGTTCACTCCATCCTAAGCCAACTCAAGACCACAAGGTAAGTATATGCATCACAATCATGTGTATGAGGAATTCTTGTTGATGTACATACTGTTTGCAAGAAGGACTCATGAGCATGAAGGTATTTTTTAATATTCTTCGCTCTAATGCATATGGCTAAGATACATGTAACACATTGCCTACTATATCATAGTTATGCTCTCACATGCTTCTATATTCCATATTCACATGATTGCATACATTTAGGGGGAGCCTATGCTTGTTACATGTCTTTCCAAAGCTTTGCTTACTATTCTCTATATCTTTATCTAAAGCTTTGATGTATGTTGTCATGAATTACCAAAAAGGGGGAGATTGAAAGCACAAGTGCTCCCTGGGTGGTTTTGGTAATTAATGTCAACATATCTCTTGTTGGACTAACACTTTTATCTAGTATGTTTTAGATAAGTTCAAAAATGGAGTGGCATGGACTAAAGGATGTGGAACCCCTTCAAGATGCTAAGGACAAAGGATTGGCTCAAGCTTCAAGATCAAGACTCTGCATTTTATGTTTTAGTGATCCAAGATCACATTGAGTCTATAAGAAAAGCCAATACTATCAAGGAGGGATGAGGTGTTGCTTAATGAGTTTCTTGCTCCACAGTGCTTAGTGATATGCTCCAAAGCCCTCAACTACTTTCCCATATCCACATATGACCTAAACCTAAAGTCAAACTCGGCCCCACCGATTCTTTCTATCCGACGCCACCTAGTTCAGATGTCATAGCCACTGCCACAAACCCTAGGCAAATCGGTCTCACAGATAGGGATCTCTGTTTCACTGAGATGGGATTGTAATCTCTGTGTGTATGTCCATTATCAAAATCGGTCTTACCGAGATTGAGTAATCGGTACTACCGAGATTACATTGCAAACTCTCTGGTTAACTTATTACCGAAATCGGTCCCACCGAGTTTGAGTAATCGGTCCCACCGAGTTTGCCTGACCAATTCTCTGGTTAGCTAATTAAAAAAATCGGTCTCACCGAGTTTGTGTAATCGGTCTCACCGAGATTACGTTATGCCCTAACCCTAACCATATCGGCCTACCGAGTTGCATGTCGTTCCCACCGAAAACCCTAACGGTCACATTGTTTACTGAATCGGTCTGACCGAGTTTGTTGATTCAGTCCCACCGAGATTGGTAAATTGTGTGTAACGGTTAGATTTTGTATGGAGGCTATATATACCCCTACACCTCCTCTTCATTCGTGGAGAGAGCCATCAGAACAAACCTACACTTCCAACTTACCATTTCTGAGAGAGAACCACCTACTCATGTGTTGAGGCCAAGATATTCCATTCCTACCATATGAATCTTGATCTCTAGCCTTCCCCAAGTTGCTTTCCACTCAAATCTTCTTTCCACCAAATCCAAATCCTGTGAGAGAGAGTTGAGTGTTGGGGATACTATCATTTGAAGCACAAGAGCAAGGAGTTCATCATCAACACACCATTTGTTACTTCTTGGAGAGTGGTGCCTCCTAGATTGGCTAGGTGTCACTTGGGAGCCTCCGACAAGATTGTGGAGTTGAACCAAGGAGTTTGTAAGGGCAAGGAGATCGCCTACTTCATGAAGATCTACCGCTAGTGAGGTAAGTCCTTCATGGGTGACGGCCATGGTGGGATAGACAAGGTTGCTTCTTCGTGGACCCTTCGTGGGTGGAGCCCTCCCTGGACTCGCGCAACCGTTACCCTTCATGGGTTGAAGTCTCCATCAACGTGGATGTACGATAGCACCACCTATCGGAACCACGGCTCAAAAATCACCGTGTCTCCAAATTGATTTTGAAACTCCAAACCCTTCCCTTTGCATTCTTGCAAGTTGCATGCTTTACTTTCCGCTGCTCATATACTCTTTGCATGCTTGCTTGAATTGTGTGAAGATTGCTTGACTTCTGCTAAGATAACTAAAATCCGCCAAAGACTAAAATTGGGAAAAGGCATAGTTTTTAATTGGTCAAGTAGTCTAATCACCCCCCTCTAGACTTACTTCTCAAGATCCTACACCAACACTTGCACTTGCATCTGCTCTGGCCCATGCAGCGGCAATCGAACGAGCAGTTGCGCCGGCAACAGACTGGGCTGCAGTTCGGACTTCATATACCAAAGTCCTTACAAAAACCGACATGTCCACCTTCTTGGTAAGCATTGGCCGCCCAAGTGCTTCGTTCTTTTTTCTTTCCATGTTGTTCCACATGATTCACTGTGTTGATCTAACTGTTTGGGTATGTCTTCTTGTTTGCAAACAGAGAATTCCTAGAGCAACAAGGGAGTCGTTCAACAACCCAGGAGACCGCGGCCAAGTTTCTCTTACCATGCGCAGCCTTGGTGTGAATGAACCTGCTCAATATACCGTAAGTACAAAGGATGGTCGCATGATGATTGATGCTAAAGGATGGTCAAGGTTGAAATCTAAATCATACCTTGCGGTAGGGGATGATGTCAAAATCGAACTTTCTCGGCAAGGAGAGATGGTCCAAATCAACTTTGAAATTCTTCAGTAGCAGCACGCAACTGCCGAACTGATCTATCCTCCGAGAGATTTTGATGTAATAATCTGGCATGGTGAAACAAGTGTCCTGTGTGTATAAGTAGTATGTGATAGGTCTCCAACATATCTATAATTTATGAAGTATTCATGCTATTATATTACCCATCTATGGTGTTTTATATGCATTTATATATCATTTTATATGATTTTTGGGACTAACCTATTGACCTAGAACCCAGTGCCAGTTTCTGTTTTCTCCTTGTTTTTGTGTTTTACAGAAAAGGGATACCAAACGAAGTCCAAATGACGTGCCAATTTTTGAGGATTTTTTATGGACCAAAAGAAGACCAGGAGCATCGGAGTTGGGCCAGAAGAGCTCCGGGCTGCCCACGAGATAGGAGGGCGTGCCCCTAGGGGGGGCGCCCCCTGTCTCGTTGACGGCCCGGAGACCACCCACACGTGAAACCAACGCCAATAATTCCTGTAAATAATGAAACTTTCGGGAATTAACCTAGATCAGAAGTTTCGCCACCGCAAGCCTCTGTAGCCACGAGAAATCAATCTAGGCCCTCTCTGGCAACCTGCCGGAGGGGGCCAGCATCACCGGAGGCCATGGAGGAGGATCTCGGAGGGGCCATCATCGCCATGAAGGCCAAGGACCAGAGGGGGAAAGCCATGGAGGAGGAAGCACAAGGGGGAGAACCTCTCCTCCTCTCTCTTGGTGGCACCGGAGTGCCATATGGAGGGGAATCATCGCCGCGGTGATCGTCTTCATCAACATCACCATCATCATCACCATCCTCACCTCTTTTATGCGGTCACTCTCCCACACCCCGCTGTAATCCCTACATGAACATGGTGTTTTATGCTACATATTATGATCCAATGATGTGTTGCCATCCTATGATGTTTTGAGTAGATATCTTTTGTCTTTGCGTTGATTGATGATCTAGATTTGTATGAGTTGTATGTTTCACTTTGATGCTGTCCTATGGTGCCCTCCATGTCGCGCAAGCGTGAGGGATTCCTGCTGTAGGGTGTTTCAATACGTTCATGATTCGCTTATAATGGGTTGGTGAGTGACAGAAACACAAACCCGAGTAAGAGGGGTTGTTGCATATGGGAATAAAGAGGACTTGATGCGTTAATGCTATGGTTGGGTTTTACCTTAATGATCTTTAGTATTTGTGGACGCTTGCTAGAGTTCCAATCATAAGTGCATATGATCCAAGTAGAGAAAGTATGTTAGCTTTTGCCTCTCCCTCATATGAAATTCCAATAGTGATCACCGGTTTTGTTAACAATTGCCTAGGATAATTCCGCACACCGATCCAACATTATTCCACACTCGCTATTTATATTATTTAGTAATATATTATAACCATATGATAACAGCACCTACTTTTATATTTTAGCTCTCCGGTATCATACAAAGTTATCCTCTTTATACCCACAACACAGTTTATTTCTTGTTTCTAGTTGGAAGCAAACGTTTGGTGCACGTAGAGTCGTATCAGTGGAAGATAGGGCTTGAGAGAATATTGATCTTACCTTTAGCTCCTTGTGGGTTCGACACTCCATACTTATCACTTCCACCTTTGGGAATTTCTACGATGATTCCCTGCACTTGGGGATTATCAAGCTGTTTTCTGGCGCCGTTGCCGGGGAGCAATAGCGTGGGGTTGATATTCTCGTGTGTGCTTGTTTGCTTTCTTTACTTAGTAGATTTTGTTTTTCCTTTTTGTTCCTGTTTAGTTGTGGGTGAAACATACTAATTTTTTTTAAAAGAATGAAAATACCAAAAAGGAATTGCTTGCCTCTCATGCCTAAAAAAGTTTTTCAAAAAGAGAAGTGATTGGAAAGTTATGCATTGACGAAGTGAGGGTCGACCTTGAGCACGTATGTTCATGCTCACGGGAACAATGTAGAACTTTTTCATGGAAGTTTCTCTGTAAATAATTATCCCCTTGTATATAACCATTGTATTATAATAATATTGTGTCAAGCTTTGGTTTTAGCATGATAAGATTGCTTGTTTACTATGTGCAGAACAAAAACAGAAACTTTGGCTGTAGTGCATGAATTTACATTTTTACTGGAAAGTCAAATGGGTCTGAAACTTTTTGCACATTACTTCTGTACAAAATTTTCAAATTGTAGAATTTATTTCATAATTTTGGGAGTTACAGAAGTTTATTAAACTTCCAGATTACTACAGACTGTCCTGTTCTTAACAGATTCTGTTTTTCGTGTGTTGTTTGCTTATTTTGATGCATCTATGGCTAGTATCGGGGGGTATGAACCATAGAGAAGTTGGAATACAGTAGGTTTAACACCAATATAAACAAAGAATGAGTTAATTACAATATCTTAAAGTGGTAGTTTGCTTTATTACACTAACGGATCTCACAAAGTTTTTGTTTAAGTTTTTGTGAATGAAGTGTTTGAAGAACGAGGAGTTACCGATGTGAGAAGAATAAAGAGATACGAGAGTTTAAGCTTGGGGATTCCCAAGGCACCCCAAGTAAATATTTCAAAGGATACTCAAGCAAATAAGCTTGGGGATGCCCCGGTTGGCATCCCATCTTTCTTCTTTGACAAATATCGGTATACCTCGGTTTTTGTTTTGTTCACATGACTTGTGTCCTTTGTGTTTGTATTTTACTTTAAGATTAATGCTAGTATGAGATAGCTCTTCATTGGTTTATAAAATACTTAATGTGCTTCACTTATATCTTTTAAGTATGATCTTATAGAATTACTTTTTGTGCTTCACTTAAATCATTTGAGTATGGTTTTATAGAACGCTTCGTACACTTCACTTGTATATTTTTGAGCTTGTATGTTGGCTAGTCTATATTAATTGTAAAATGCTCCAGGAAATTCACTTATATCTTTTGAAGTATGAATAATGCTATAGTTTAAAGTGGGTTTGGAAGAGTGTCAACTTTAGGAATTAGTGATCCCGCTATCTTGGAGGGTGTTGAATCTCTGTACGATATTTATGAAAGTGGATTTGGAAGAGTGTCAACTTTAGTTAGTATTCCACTATTTCGAAAAAGGTTCCAATTGAGTATGAGAACAAAGTTGTTATCATGTTGCTACTCAAAAAATTATTATGAGGGAGGAATATGTGCTTGTAGGAGTTGCAATAATGTCAAGTTTCCTCTCTATGTGCTTAAATTTTTGAAGTTATACTTGTTTTCCCTTCCTATGCTAGTTGATTCTTGTTCCTAAAAAATGTGTGCTCACAAAATCCCTAGGCATAGGAAGTGGGTTAGATTTAAATATGCTAGTCATATTCTTCATGATGCTCTTTTTATGTTTCAAGTCTTATCTTTTATGCGAGCATCATTGAAATCATCATGCCTAGCTAAAAGGCATTAAAGAAAAGCGCTTGTTGGGAGACAACCCAATATTTATCCTTACTATTTTTGTGTGTCTGCATGATTAAACTACTGTATTAATCATGTTTTATAGCTTTTGTTTCAATAAAGTGCCAAGTAAGACCTTTGGGAAGACTTGGGTGAAAGTTAATGTGATCTTGCTGTAAAAAGCAGAAACTTTGCGCTCACGAGATTAGCTGTCATTTTTTACAGAAGAGTGCTTTTGAGTTGATTCTTTTTGCAGAAGATTAATAGACAAATTCCTCACAATTTAACTTTAGAAGTAGCAACAAATATCTCACGAAGATGCTACTTCTAACTAATATTTTCTTATAATTGGTGGCACGTGTAGGTTTTTTCAAAGTTAACCAGGCCGCTCGTTTGTTATTCAGTAATAATTCGGCTGTTACTGATGGCACTGAAGTTGACTGGGACGACATCCACAAGTTCCTACACTTTATTGATCGTCTTGAGGTCCTTGTGAGGCGTTTCAATGGTGGAAGGCCACGTGGGATATGTGTGCCACTACTGCATTCGTTGAACAGGTCCAACTGTGTCGAGAAACTTATGGTACGAGCTGTTTTCTGTTATATATGTTGTTTATAAACTATTGCTTATACACAGTTTCAAAGTTGTGATCTTCTCGAAACAGAAACTGCCAAGTTCTATTGTTCTTATACAGATGCTTGACCATGGTCGGGTCAGACTTGCACTTGGTCACAACATGATGTTTATGTCGACCTACTCCATTCCCCTTGGAGGTGAAAAGATACTTATTCATGGGTGGTCTCAAATAATGAAGGCCCGTCCATCTTGGAGAATAGGACAGAAGATTATGTTCCTGCTTTTCAATGGACCTAAAGCGAATATCCTGTTTATTGACCACATTGCGAGATGAAGCCGCTTTCAGAAGGTTGTGGATGCACGGGGTGGCGCCTGGGCCTTGTCCTGGGGCTTGGAGGCCTCACCCTTGGTTAACTGTAGGCAAAGTAGCAATGTTCGAGGCGTGCTTTGTACGGTTGAACAAGTACTCATACTACTTTCAGCTATGGTTGTTAAGTGCCCCTGCTGGTTGCAGTTAAGGTTGTTAAGTACTCTTGCTGCTTTTACAGTATGTCGTGTTTCTTCAGTCCTGTCTTCCTCTAGCCGCCAAAACCAAACCAGCGCTGGCGGGGCCGCCTGCTTCCGCCTCCCACGGCTGGCTGCGCCTCAGCGCACACATCGCCACACCACCGTCTCCTAAATCGTTAATGCCGACTTCCGAGGCCTCGCCGTCGTCCTCCGCACGCTTTGGTGCACTTGCCGCGGCGCCGCCCTCTCACGTTGTCAACATGGTCAACAAACAACAGGAATTGGCAGAAGTACGTGGAGAGGATGACAGTAGGGGCCCACCATGGCAGCGTATGGAAAAATAAAATGCTTCCTCCTAGTGTTTTCCTGACATCTGGGACCCACGACATTGTGATCGTATATAGTCAATAGACAAGAGAACAACACAAGATCGGCTGCCACCTGGGATGTAGCTGCTCGAGCAGTTATTTTTTTTGTTATTGTTGAGACGGAGTAGGATTTGAACTGGGCTGTGGCCCGTCTAGCCCAGGCTTATATTTTATGTTCACCATGTGACCAGCCCAGCTATTTTTTCTTTGTGAAAATGCGCCCAATTTATTTTATCTGAAGAATACCCAATCCAGGCCTACTTATTTTTCTATGTCCTGATGGGCTACAACTCTTTCAAGACGCCTGCAAATCTTGAAAGTAATATGAAATGGGTTGTAAATACAAAAACAGATGACAAATTGGCAATTACTTTATAATTTCTGAATTTTTCACATGTTCAGATTCTTATTTCACTGGGCATTAACCTAATTTAAATATATCTTCAAAGTACTTTAAATCTGGCTCGACATTTCGATATTAAAAATAGTTTGGAACCCACAAAAATATGCGAAATTGGCCCTGGCCAACCAAAAAACGGACTGCAATAAATTGCATAAGAAGTTGCAATGAGCTATATATAAATTATTAAAAAAGAGAAGGAATGGTCTGACTTGTGGGGCTATTAAGTTGACGCGTATGCAAGATTTTTTTATTTATTATATACGTCAACAAACGATTCTAGCAGACGTAACCGTTGGATGTCCATCCAACGACAGTCGTGTTTCTTCAATCTCTGATCTTCTTGCTCCAGCCGCCAGATCCAGCGCTGGCGGGACCGCCTGCTCCCACCTTCCATGGCCGGTTGTGCTGCCGCACAGGCCTCACCGCCCTCTACTACTCCCACAGCTGGCCAGTGCATCCCTCTACTCACCCACACCCCCTTTTATTCTGTGGCGACGACAGCCTCACACTACAGCCGAACTAGTGAACCCTCGTACTCCTCTCTGCGCGGGCTTCCACTGCCGTGCCTTCCCTGGCTCCACATCGTCCCCTTGCTAGGCCTCACTGTCGTCCACCGCCGTGGTGCTCTCGGCGCGGCATGGTCAATGTGGTCAACGACCGACTTCCATCGGAAGAGTAGTGTACATGGAGAGGCTGACAGCTGGGTCCATGGCAGCCGCAAGGAAGTGCCTCCTTATTACGCGCAAAATAATTATTCCTCCACCTGACAGTAGGGACCCACCAGACGGGCCACCGTATTTTGCGAAAAAAACATTTCCCCTTGACTGCTGGGACCCACCGGACGGGCCACCGTATTTCGCAAAAAAATGTTCCCCCTGCTATCAGCTCGGACCCACCGGAAGTGCCTCCTTATTACGCACAAAAAAATGAATACTCCCCCTGCTAGCTGGGACCCACCTTGGTGGGAGGCTGACTTGTGGGCCTACTAAGTTGACAGGGACGGAGGGCTTTGTCAACTTAGTCAATATGAACGATTCTAGATCCAGTGACCGTACGATGTCTATCCAACGACCGTAGTGCTTCTTCAACCTTTGGTCTTCTTGCTCGAGCTTCCCAAACCAGCATCATTCGTGCCGCGTGCTCCTGCCTCCCGTGGCCTGCTGTGATGCCGCGGAGGCCTCACCTCCCCCTACTACTCCCACCACTGGCTAGGCCATCCCTCTACTCACCCACACCCCCTGTTATTCTGCGCCGACAACAGCCTCATATTGCAGCCGAACCAGTGAACCCTCATACTCCTCTACGCGTGGGCATCCACTGCCGTGTCTTCCCCGGTTCCGTGTCGTCCCCTTCGTAGGCCTCGCCGTCGTCCACCGCCCAGGTGCTCTCGGTGCGGCGTGGTCAACGTGGTCAAGGAAAGACTTCCATCAGACGTGGACTGTACTTGGAGAGGCTGTCAGCTGGGTCCACGACCACAGCAAGGAAGTGCCTCCTTATTACACGGAAAATAATGATTCCTCCACCTGACAGCAGGGACCCACCGGACGGGCAACCGTATTTCGTGAAAAAAAACGTTTCCCCTGACTGCTGAGACACACCAGCTACATCTTCGCACGCAAGGAAGTGCGTCCGGGCAAAAAAACGATTCGCCCCCCTTACTGCTGGGACCCACCAGCTACATCTTCGCACGCAAGGAAATGCGTTCGGGCAAAAAAAAATGATTCGCCCCCCTGACTGCTAGGACCCACCAACTGCATCTTCACATGCAAGGAAGTGCCTGACAGTCGGGACCCACCTGGCCGAAGCATACGTAGCGTTGTTATTCTGGTCGAGAACGTGTACGTACATACTGGTCGATGTAGAGGCGCGCACATGTCATAGTAGAGGCACACACGTAGCATGTACACATACGTACAACGGCTAGTGTGCAAGAAAGAAAATATGGCCATGTACGTACATACGGGCGGGGTCTCGAACGCCTACTCGCGCATACGTACGGCCAGGGCTCGTGTACATGGCTAGGTCGGAATGGAGAAACAAGGTCGTCGTCATGTTCATGGGGAGCCAACCGGCTGGGTCGGAACGGAATGCGTCATCGTGTTCATCGGGGGGGCCTGGACGGAACAGCCGATGGGAATGAGGCCTGGCATACGGCAGAATAGAGGAAACGGCCTTGTGTTCGACTGGCCACGTTCAAACCAGGATCCTGTTCATCGGGAGGGATCTAGCATACCGCAAAACGGAGGAAACGGACTTGTGTTGGACCTCCTACAGTCGAAACGGGGTCCTGTTGATCGGGAGGGGTGTGGCATACCGCAAAACAGAGGAAACAAACTTGTGTTGGAGCAATACGGTCGAAACAGGGGTCCTGTTCATCGGGAGGGGTGTGGCGTACCGCAAAATGGGACTCCACGGGATACTGTTCATCTCCACCGTCGACCTCCTCCAGCCTCCACGGGCTAATGTTCATCCATCGTCGACCTCCTCCAGCCTCCACTTGTGACTGTTCATCCACGGGCTCCTATTCATCCAGCCTCCACCGCACGCTACTCCATCGGCTACTGTTCAACCAGCCCTCTCCACGGGCTCCTGTTCAACCACCCCTCCATGGGCTACTGTTCATCCAGCCCTCCATCGTCTATTGTTCATCCAGCCCTCCACCGGGTCGTCCTGTTCATCCAACCCTCCACGGGGTCCTGTTCATCCAGCCCCAACCGTCTCGATCGATCGGGGTCCTGTTCATCCAGAGGCAACACCACGGGGTCCTGTTCATCCACCCCCACCGGGAACTGTTCATCCAAACCCCCCCTAGCAACACTGATACGTCTCCAACGTATCTATAATTTTTTATTGTTCCATGCTATTATATTACCTGTTTTTGATGTTTATGGGCTTTACTTTACACTTTTATATCATTTTTCGGACTAACCTACTAACCGGAGCCCCAGCCCGTATTGCTGTTTTTTTGCCTATTTCAGTGTTTCGAAGAAAAGGAATATCAAACAGAGTCCAAATGGAATGCAACCTTCGGGAGCGTGATTTTTGGAACAAACGTGATCCATAGGACTTGGAGTGCAAGTCAAGAAGCAATCGAGGAAGCCACGAGGGTGGAGGGCGCTCCCCCCTATAGGGCGTGCCCCCTGTCTCGTGGGCCCCTCGGGCGTCCACCGACGTACTTCCTCCTCTTATATATACCTACGTACCCCGAAACCATTAGGGGAGCCACCAAAGAAATATTTCCGCCATCGTAACCTTCTGTATCCGCGAGATCCCATCTTAGAGCCATCGTCGGCGTTCTGCCAGAGGGGGAATCCACCACGGAGGCCTTCTACATCAACACCATAGCCCTTGCGATGAGTTGTGAGTAGTTTACCACAAACCTTCGGGTCCATAGTTATTAGCTAGATGGTTTCTTATCTCTTTTTGGATCTCAATACCATGTTCTCCCCCTCTCTTGTGGATATCTATTTGATGTAACTCTTTTTGCGGTGTGTTTGTCGAGATCCGATGAATTGTGGGTTTATGATCAAGTTTATCTATGAGAAATATTTGAATCTCCTCTAAATTCTTTTATGTATGATTGAGTTATCTTTGCAAGTCTCTTCGAATTATTGATTTGGTTTGGCCTACTAGATTGATCTTTCTTGCCATGGGAGAAGTGCTTAGCTTTGGGTTCAATCTTGCGGTGTCCTTTCCCAGTGACAGCAGGGGCAGCAAGGCTCGTATTGTATTGTTGCCATCAAGGATAAAAAGATGGGGTTTATATCATATTGCTTGAGTTTATCCCTCTACATCATGTCATCTTTCTTAAAGCTTACTCTATTCTTATGAACTTAATACTCTAGATGCATGCTGGATAGCAGTCGATGTGTGGTGTAATAGTAGTAGAAGCAGGCAGGAGTCGGTCTACTTGTCATGGACGTGATGCCTATATACATGATCATACCTAGATAATCTCATAATTAGTCGCTTTTCTATCAATTGCTCGACAGTAATTTATTCACCCACCGTAATACTTATGCTATCTTGAGAGAAGCCTCTAGTGAAACCTATGGCCTCCGGGTGTATGTTTTATCATATACGCTTTCAGTCTACTTTTATTTGCATCTTTACTTTTCCAATCTATATCATAAAATACCAAAAATATATTTATCTTATCATATTATCTCTATCAGATCTCACTTTTGCAAGTGGCCGTGAAGGGATTGACAACCCCTTTATTGCATTGGTTGTGAGTTCTTTGTTTGTTTGTGTAGGTTCATGGGACATGTGAGGAGCCTCCTACTGGATTGATACCTTGGTTCTCAAAAACTGAGGGAAATACTTACGCTACTGTGCTGCATCACCCTTTCCTCTTCAAGGAAAACCAACGCAAGCTCAAGATGTAGCAAGAAGGATTTCTGGCGCCGTTGCTGGGGAGGTCTTCGCTCAAGTCAAGACATATCAAGTACCCATCACAAACTCATCTCCCTCGCATTTACATTATTTGCCATTTGCCTCTCGTTTTCCTCTCCCCCACTTCACCCTTGCCGTTTTATTCGCCCTCTCTTTCCCAATCTCTTCTCTTTTTCGCTTGCCTTTCTGTGTGCTTGCTTGCCCTCATGGCTTTGCCTAAGAACACCGACCTTCATCTTAGAAGGTTGGAAGAGATTGAATCAAACGTTAGAAGTTTTATGAGTTTACAATTTGAGCATAATAATTTTTTCACAAAAGAGCTAAAAGAACAAAAAGGTTTTATGGAGTTTATGAAGAAAGAACTTGATGATATGTCTAAACAATTTTATGGTTTGATCTCCCAAATTACTCTGCTTGAAAATTCTTTAGCTCAAATTTCTGATAAGCAAGCTACCTTAGTCAATAAGATGGCTGCCAAACCAGAAAAATTAGGTGAAAATAATGATGAAGATCTTAAAGTTATTGATGTATCCCCTATTAGATCCTTGTTTTGCAATATGAATCTTGATAATAATGGGACTAGAAGTGAATCAACTTTGATTAAAAAGCGTTCCAAAAATTTGGAGTTTTTAGATCTTGATGCTAAATTTTGTAAAAGTGAAATTGGAGAGGTCAAAACTTTAAATTGCATTGAACCCACCATGTTGGATTTCAAGGAATTAAATTATGATAATTTTTCTTTAGAAAGTTGTATTTCCTTGTTGCAATCCGTATTGAATTCTCCCATGCTTATAGTAAAAAAACTCCTTTACCAAGCATGTTGTTGATGCCTTGATGCAATCTTATGATGAAAAACTTAATTTGGAAGTTTCTATACCTAGAAAACTTAATGATGAGTGGGAACCTACTATAAATATTAAAATTAAAGATTATGAGTGTTTTGCTTTGTGTGATTTGGGTGCTAGTGTTTCCACAATTCCGAAAACTTTATGTGATATTCTAGGTTTCCATGATCTTGATGATTGCTCTTTAAATTTGCACCTTGCGGATTCCACCATTAAAAAGCTAATGGGAATAATCAATGATGTCCTAATTGTTGCAAATAGAAATTTGGTGCCCGTGGATTTTATCGTTCTTGATATAGATTGCAATCTTTCTTGTCCTATTATTCTTGGTAGACATTTCCTTAGAACGATTGGTGTGATTATTGATATGAATGAAGGGAATATTAGATTCCAATTTCCATTAAAGAAAGGCATGGAGCACTTTACAAGAAAGAAAATTAAATTACCTTATGAATTTATCATGCGAGCTACTTATGAACCAAGTGCCAAAGATGGCACTAGTTAGATCTATGCTTGCTTTTACGCCTAGCTAGGGGCATTAAACGATAGCGCTAGTTGGGAGGCAACCCAATTTTCATTGTGTTTTTTGTTTTTTTCCTGTTTAGTAATGAATTTTTCATCTACTTTCTGTTTAGATGTGTTTTCTTGTTTTATTTATTGTTTGTGCCAAGTAGAACCTATAGGATAACCTATGATATGAGTTGATTTGATTCTGCTGAAAAACTGAAACTTCGCGCTCACGAGAAAAAATTCAATAAATCACAGAAACATGATTTTGTGTTGATTATTTTTTATGTAGATCAATAGACAAATAGTTTAGGACGTCCTGTTTTGGTAGGATTTTTGGAGTTCCATAAGTAACCGAAAGTTACAGATTGCTACAGACTGTTCTGTTTTTGACAGGTTCTGCCTTTCGTGTGTTGTTTGCTTATTTTGATGCATCTATGGCTAGTATGTAAGGGTATGAACCATAGAGAACTTGGAATACAGTAGGTTTAACACCAATATAAATAAAGAATGAGTTCATTGCAGTACCTTATGTGGTGGTTTTTCTTTCTTGCACTAACAGAGCTTATGAGATTTCCTGTTGAGTTTTGTGTTGTGAAGTTATCAAGTTTTGGGTAAAGATTTGATGGACTATTGAATAAGGAGTGGAAAGAGCCCAAGATTGGGGATGACCATGGCACCCCAAGATATTCTAGAATAGCCAAAATCCTAAGCTTGGGGATGCCCCCGGAAGGCATCCCCTCTTTCGTCTTCGTTCATAGGTAACTCTACTTGGAGCTATATTTTTATTCGCCACATGTTATGTGTTTTGCTTGGAGCATCGTGTATGGTATTAGTCTTTGATTTTTAGTTTAACACAATCATTCTTGATGTAACACACCTTTTGGGAGAAGCCTACTTGATTTGAATTTATTAGAATACTCTATGTGCTTCACTTATATCTTTTGAGCTAGATAATTTTTGCTCTAGTGCTTCACTTATATCTTTTAGAGCACGACGGTGGATTAATTTTTAAGAAATTGTTGAACTCTCATGCTTCACTTATATTATTTTGAGAGTCTCTTAGAACAACATGGTATTTGCTATGGTTATAAAATTGGTCCTAGAATGGTAGGCATCCAAGTTGGGTATAAAAAAAACTATCATAGAAAGTGAATTGGATGCTATGATCAACTTGATACTTGATAATTGTTTTGAGATATGGAGGTAATGATATTAGAGTCATGCTAGTTGGGTGATTATGAATTTAAAGAATGCTTGTGTTGAAGTTAGCAAGTCTCGTAGCATGCACATATACTAAAAGTTGTGTAACAAATTTATTGCATGAGGTGCTCTTTTGATT
>NC_041385.1:493447495-493503983 GCF_002162155.2 Triticum dicoccoides
GGAGGGTCGATGGTTAACTCCTACCAAGCTCCCCCCTAGGAGCATGCGTGTAGTGCTTGGTTTTTGATGACTTGTACATTTTTGCAATAAGTATGTGAGGTCTTTATGACTAATGTTGAGTCCATGGATTATACGCACTTTTATCTTTCCATCATTGCTAGCCTCTTCGGTACCGTGCATTCCCCTTTCTCACCTTGAGAGTTGGTGTAAACTTTGCCGTAGCATCCAAACCCCATGATACGATACACTCTATCACACATAAACCTCCTTATATCTTCCTCAAAATAGCCACCATACCTACCTATTTATGGCATTTCCATAGCCATTCCAAGATATATTGCCATGCAACTTTCCACCGTTCCGTTCATCATCATGACATACATTACTATTGTCATATTGCCTGGCATAATCATGTAGTTGACATCGTATTTGTGGCAAAGCCACCATGCATAATCTTTTCATACATGTCACTCTTGATTCATTGCCCATCCCGGTACACCGTCGGAGGCATTCATGTAGAGTCATATCTTGTTCTAGTTTCGAATTGTAATTCATGACTTGTAAATATATAGAAGTGTGATGATCATCATTATTAGAGCATTGTCCCTAAAGAAAAAAAAGGAAAGGCCAAAAAGAAAAAAAAGGCCAAAGAAAAAAAAGAAAAAAAAGAAAAAAAGGAAGGCCAAAGAAAAAAAGAGAAAGGCCAAAGAAAAAAAGAAAAGAAAATAGGGGGCAATGTTACTATCTTTTTCCACGCTTGTGCTTCAAAGTAGCACCATGTTCTTCATATAGCAAGTCTCATATGTTGTCACTTTCATATACTAGTGGGAATTTTTCATTATAGAACTTGGCTTGTATATTACTACGATGGGTTTCCTCAAATGCCCTAGGTCTTCGCGAGCAAGCAAGTTGGATGCACACCCACTTAGTTTCTTTGTTGAGCTTTCATACATTTATAGCTCTAGTGCATCCGTTGCATGGCAATCCCTACTCCTCATGTTGACATCAATTGATGTGCATCTCCATAGCCCGTTGATTATCCTCGTCAATGTGAGACTTTCTCCTTTTTTGTCTTCTCCACACAATCCCCATCATTATATTCTATTCCACCCATAGTGCTATATCCATGGCTCATGCTCATGTATTGTGTGAAAGTTGAAAAAACTTTGAGATTGCTAAAGTATGAAACAATTTCTTGGCTGAAATCGGGTTGTGCTTGATGGGAGTATTTTTGTGTGATGAAAATGAAACATAGCCTAACCATATGATTTTGTAGGGATAAACTTTCTTTAGCCATGTTATTTTGAGAAGACATGATTGCTTTGATTAGTATGATTGAAGTATTATTATTTCTTATATCAATATGAACTTTTATTTTGAATCATTTGGATCTGAACATTCTTGCCACAATAAAGAAAAATACATTGAGAAATATGCTAGGTAGCATTCCACATAAAAAATTCTGTTTTTATCATTTACCTACTCGAGGACGAGCAAGAATTAAGCTTGGGGATGCTTGATACGTCTCCAACGTATCTATAATTTTTTATTGTTCCATGCTATTATATTACCTATTTTGGATGTTTATGGGCTTTACTTTACACTTTTTTGTCATTTTTGGGACTAACCTACTAACCGGAGGCCCAGCCCGTATTGCTGTTTTTTTTGCCTATTTCAGTGTTTCGAAGAAAAGGAGTATCAAACGGAGTCCAAATGGAATGCAACCTTCGGGAGCGTGATTTTTGGAACAAACGTGATCCACAGGACTTGGAGTGCAAGTCAAGAAGCAATCGAGGAAGCCACGAGGGTGGAGGGCGCCCCCCTATAGGGCGCGCCCCCTGTCTCGTGGGCCCCTCGGGCGTCCACCGACGTACTTCTTCCTCCTATATATACCTACGTACACCGAAACCATCAGGGGAGCCACCGAAGAAATATTTCCGCCACCATAACCTTCTGTATCCGCGAGATCCCATCTTGGAGCCATCGACGGCATTCTGCCAGATGGGGAATCCACCACGGAGGGCTTCGACATCAACACCATAGGCCTTCCGATGAGTTGTGAGTAGTTTACCACAGACCTTCGGGTCCATAGTTATTAGCTAGATAGCTTCTTCTCTCTTTTTGGATATCAATACCATGTTCTCCCCCTCTCTTGTGGAGATCTATTTGATGTAACTCTTTTTGCGGTGTGTTTGTCGAGATCCGATGAATTGTGGGTTTATGATCAAGTTTATCTATGAGAAATATTTGAATCTCCTCTGAATTCTTTTATGTATGATTGAGTTATCTTTGCCAGTCTCTTTGAATTATCGATTTGGTTTGGCCTACTAGATTGATCTTTCTTGCCATGGGAGAAGTGCTTAGCTTTGGGTTCAATCTTGCGGAGTCCTTTCCCAGTGACCCATGGGCAGCAAGGCACGTATTGTATTGTTGCCATCGAGGATAAAAAGATGGGATTTACACCATATTGCTTGAGTTTATCCCTCTACATCATGTCATCTTTCTTAAAGTGTTACTCTGTTCTTATGAACTTAATACTCTAGATGCATGCTGGATAGCGGTCGATGTGTGGAGTAATAGTAGTAGATGCAGGCAGGAGTCGGTCTACTTGTCATGGACGTGATGCCTATATACATGACCAAACCTAGATAATCTCATAATTATTCGCTTTTCTATCAATTGCTCGACAGTAATTTGTTCACCCACCGTAATACTTATGCTATCTTGAGAGAATCCTCTAGTGAAACCTATGGCCCCCCGGGTCTATCTTTTATCATATACGCTTTCAATCTACTTTTATTCACATCTTTACTTTTCCAATCTATATCATAAAATACCAAAAATATATTTATCTTATCATATTATCTCTATCAGATCTCAGTTTCGCAAGTGGCCATGAAGAGATTGACAACCCCTTTATCGCGCTGGTTGCGAGTTCTTTGTTTTTTTGTGTAGGTTCGTGGGACTTGTGAGGAGCGTCCTACTGGATTGATAGCTTTGTTCTCAAAAACCGAGGGAAATACTTACGCTACTGTGCTGCATCACCCTTTCCTCTTCAAGGAAAACCAACGCAAGCTCAAGATGTAGCAAACACTCACTGTTCATCCAGAGGCAACATCGACCAGCTTCAGTTAGCAGCAGTAGCGAAGGAATCACTAGATCGGGTTCAGTTAACAGCCATCGATCGATCGCTCGGGTTCAGTAACATGTAGCCTGCAGTGCAATCGCTCGGGTTCAGTAGGCGAATGCCTCGCTCGGGTTCAGTTAGAGCCCAATGCCTCGCACCCACGCGCGTGCATGTATGAGAGAAACACGCAAACCTCCGTGCATTGTTCGGCCCCGACCACCCACTGTAACTAGGAACACCCCGATATTTTCCTCGCCCTCGCTTCTACCATAGTTTTTTTCCGTCATGGAAGGCCCAAAGAATGTCATCAGCTGTGTCTCCGGCCCGACAAGGACGAAAAGCCCATTTTCTGTCATGATTTTGTGTCATAGAAGCAGGAGCCCACCACATCTATGATGATACCGAGTTTTGTCACAATTATCGTCATAGAAGTGTCATAAGTATGACAGAATTTTTTTTGTTTGGCCCAAAATGTAACGGATGTGTCCTTTTTGTAGTGAATTCATTCGTCACAATGCTTGCAAGCCTGTTGTGATGCTGTATTACCGAGTGGGCCCTAAGATATCTCTCCATCATACAGAGTGACAAATCCCAGTCTTGATCCATGCCAACTCAACAAACACCCTCGGAGACACCTGTTGAGCATCTTTATAGTCACCTAGTTACGTTGCGATGTTTGGTACACACAAGGTATTCCTCCGGTGTCAGTGAGTTGCATGATCTCATGGTCATAGGAATATATACTTGACATGCAAAAAACGATAGCAATAAACTTGATACGACCACGTGCTACATTTATAGTTAGAATCTAACACCCATAGAGTTCTGGTGTTGATCATGCTTTGCCCGTGGAAGAGGTTTAGTCAACATATCTGCAATATTCAGATCCGTATGTACTTTGCAAATGTTTATGTCCTCCTCCTTGACCCAGTCATGGATGGAATTGAAGCATCACTTTATGTGTCTGGTCCTCTTCTGAAACCTTGGTTCCTTGGTGTTCGCACATGAACATGTCACCGTGTACCTGCAACGCCGAGGGTGATGCACTGCAGCTCACGTTGAAGGAGACCCGTCTGGAAGCGCGGTACGCAAGCAATCCGGTAGGTGCTTTTGAGGACCCGAGACCCCACACGCCTGGGAGGGACCTCGTTAGGGCGCGCGACGGCTATGGGCTGCCCTAGGTCGATTCTCTCACCCCTAGGTCCTCGAGGTTCTCCGCCCTCCAAGAAGAAGAACGAACGAAGAACGAGAAGAAAGATATAAGGGAGAGAGATAAAAGTAGATGAACACAAAAAATAGTAGATTGATTTGTTCGATTGTGTGTTGTTTAGTAGGCCATCACCTCTTATCTATTTATGAGGCGGATGGACTTCCCGTACAAGAATAGGACTAAAAATTTCGTCCAAAACATCAAAAACCCAAACCTAACTCGGACAGGAATCTTTGGCAATTTTCCGGATCAACTCGGTCTCACCGATTAGTTTGCTTCGGTGCCACCGAGTAAACGTGGCCAATTCTGTGTAACTTTCTGTAGTTTCCAAATTAACTCAGTCTCATCGATTGGTTTGCTTCGGTCCCACCGAGTGAACATTGCCAACTCTCTGGTAATTTTTCGGACCAACTCGGTCTCACTGATCAAATCAACTCGGTCGGTCCGAAATGACTCTGTAGCTTCTATTTCTGACCTTCTTTTGCCTTAACAGGTTGCATACAACCTCGGATTAAGATGATTTTATATCAAAATCAACCATTTCAATGAGACACAGAACTTTCATGTTGAAACTTTATCCATCAGAGGCCATCTTGATTGTGTTTCATGCTATTCTTTACTTTGGTGTCAACATGAGCATATCTGAACTTGTCATAAATTTTGCGTCCGAGCTCCGTTTTCGACCATATTCATATCCATCTTGATCTTCAAGGAGAGCCATTCCATGGTGACTTCCAATCATAAGTTTGAATTAGTCTCGATATAACCTAAGCTAATTTTATGATTGTGCCACTTCTGAGTGTCAACACATGCCCCCCCTGTTTTTTGATATAGCTAGCATGCCAAAAAATAACTTGTACCATGTTGGTTCTAAAGACGATGTCAACACTCCATCGGCCATTCTGCATATTCTCAGGGCGATAAGTATATATCGGCCATTACTTGTTTGAATCCTTGATGCAAACCTGGGTGAAACCTTCTCAATTTCATTAACAATCCAGTGATAAAGTTCCATAGATATGTATCTCAAAGCCATACTCTGAACCATATTGTTCACCCTCTCGCTGGGATTTTGCAGACAATCAAGAATGAATCCCTCCAAACCTTTCTTTCACCTGCATAAAAATTTCATTAGTGGCCGAAGCAGTGGGCTTTGGTTCGGCCTTACTTATGTCGGTGAGACCAAGCATCGACTATTGATAGATATCCAATACACCATGATCAACGTGGTAGCCAAATGCTTGTTGTGCCAACTCATTTTCTCTTCAATCGTTACGTCTAGATATATGAGAAATATTAAAGCAACCCAAGGTAAATTATATATCTAGACATACCTAAAGGTAAACTATAAGTGAATGATCAAAACATTGATAACACTTGGATATTTGTTGCACTAGTCATAACAAATCACTGAAAGCCTCAATGTGTGTAGCACCTATGGCACCAAAAAGCTCCAAGCCGAATAACATTGCATATTCGGCTTTGATTATTGTGCAAAATATATTTCAAGCGGCATGAGGCTTCATAAAATAGCACCATAAGTAGATATATAAACAATACCAACACCTTGGCCATTGTTATGAATTCAACCATCAAAACATAATCTCCATAGTACTATAGACAAGGCTAATATCTATATTATGCATGTCATAAATCCGATGCTGAATAATAAAACCAATAATGATTTGGCCTCTCGTAAATTTGAAAGATTTGTAGGCCAAATCATATTAAATCAAAGCATAAGCCCACTAACCAATTCTGCAACTATGAATTGGTCTATGCAACATATATTCAATGACATCGGTCATGATGTCTCAACTCTATTCAATCAATAATATAGACATACATATAAATTTCCATGAGCACGTACCTTATCTCGCTCTCCAATCGAACTAAGGACGATGTTAGAGTACTACACCAGCCATGCATTGACATAATCTTAGGACGATAGATAAATATCGGCCGTTACCATGTAAACTTCATTCAAAGCACATATAGCCGAAATAAACAAATGAAATGATAAATCAAGTATTTCAGCCCTTTGGATCAGCACAAAACTTGTAGCTAATCAAATGACTTGGTAATACCCTTTCAACATGTAAGAAATTATATGGCATCCATGGATTAAAAGAAGCCCATTGAGGGTTACCAATCATACCTGATGACGAATTCCATGGCATAGGCGTTAATGGCATAGTTGAAGAATATGGATAATGTGTAGACCGAAGATGTTGAAACCTTCGGCTTGGTCCTTCATAGTTTTCACTCTTTTCCTTCTTCACCTTTGCCGCACTTCTTGTAATGGAAGCTTGCACATAATTCTTATTTTGAGCACTTCCTTTGGGAACCCATGCCATGTTCTTTTCTTCAAGTTCTTATGCACTAAGTTTTTGTAATTTCTTCTTTTGCCAATATGATATTCCGAGTGGGCACCCCGGCTCCGGTTTGAAGAAAGACTTGGAAAAGAGTCATCAAGGGAAATCCACACTCAACAATATCTTGAGTGTGCAAAAATCCCCCAATGACAAAGGTGGACTTGGATTCAACTCCAATAAGAAGAAGAAGTCCAAGATGAACAAAAGGAAGGGCCAAGAACAAGTCAAGAATTCGGCGAAATCAAGTGAGAAGAAAGTTAAGAGTAGACGTTGCTACTTATGTCGTGAGAAAGGTCACGTCGCTTCTTCATGCACTAGTGGTAACTTATCCAACCCAATTATTATTGATGACATCTATTCTCTTGGTAAGGATAAGATTGGCAATGTGTTTGCCAAGTTTGTTGGTACTCAAAGTGGTGTCAAGCAAAGAACCATTTGGGTAGCCAAACCTATTGTGACTGACCTCTTAGGACCCAACTTGGTTGGGGACCAACAAGCTCAAAGTTGATCAATAGGTGTTGTTGGAGGGCATTGGAGACTTGGCTACATTATGAAGAATTAAGGGGACTTCATCACTCTTATTGTCTCAAGCCAAGTCAATTGAATCATTAAGTTTATATCTTATATCCAATGTGCCTCCTTGCGGTAACTTGTACTTAAAATTGCTTACATTGAAAGTTACTTGCCCCCTTGCATGTTTTGGTTTTTTTCCTTGCATGTGTTTGTATATGTTGTGATTCCAACTTGCTTATCTTGAGCAATCAAGTATGTGTGTGTTGGTTTGCACATCATGTACGTGTGTGTCGTGCGTTGAGCCTTTATGCTTCTTGTTTGTATCCTAGTTGGCTCGTGTGAGAGATTAATGGAACATCGCATTTTGGGGGAGTGATGTGCTTTGTGCACCTCACAATCCTATAAATGTGTGTACATGAGGAATACCATCTAGTATTGATATTACAAGATTATCTAGTCGCTAGGTGGTATATCTCTCATGAGAAATTCAAATTATAAATAGTCCATTAATTATCTCTTGATTGTTCCTATTATTGCCTCTTGTTAAGTTCTTATTGGTATCACATTATGGGGGAGTAATATGCTAAGTGCATATTACAAGCCTAGAAAATGTGTACATTTGAGATATTGTCACCTAGAATTGATATTGTAGATTATCTTGTTCCTAGGTGGCATGTTAGCTCTACAAGTTGCAATTTGCTTTTTGTTTGGAGTGAAGATGATGTCGGATATCCTTGCTATCTACCACCAGGAATTATTTCCAAATACTTCTTGTCTTTTGACAATTGGTAATCACTTATGTGTGGTAGAATTTAATTGATCATCTTTACATTGGCTTTTGTTTTTATTTGCCTTTTCTCTTGCCAAGGTTTGTGTCAACTCCCTTGTCTTCCATGCCACTTGTGGATCTTGTTAATTTCTTGTTCTTGTCTAGTGTTTTCTAGATATAGTGAAAGTGGTGATCCCACCTTGTGCATTTTGTATTCAAAAGGAAATTCTCTATAATGCACAACTCGTGGGGGAGCTATCCTATTTTCTTTAGAACACTCTTCTTGTGATCCTTATCAAGTGTGTGTTGGTGGAAGGCAAGCCGTTTTCTTTTGGTACCTTGTGCCATCATGAAACTTTGTTGAGAGCTTGGTTTGTTTGGAACCATCCTCTCTTTGGGAGTTTGACATCTTTAATTTAGTGTGTATCAATGGATATCTCATTCCTTGATGTATCTTTAATGATATCTTCCAAGTGATGATTTCTCCATTTGGTATCCTTTTCACTTGGCATTTCTTTCTCTTTTGGTATCGGTTCTTGAAAGTTTTGAGCGTGCATATTTACTTCATGTATTCTATTTGGCATGCTTTCTTTCGTTGACCCAATATATAGGGGAAACTCCACCAAGTCTCAAATTGGATGAGATGTGCATGAAATTCATTTCCATATCTATATGCACATATTTATGTGGAGTTTGTCCTACGTATTGGTGTTTCTAACTATTTGGTCCCAATGAGTTTGGGTACCGTTTAGTTTGTGTTGTTCTTCTAGGAACGGTTGGAGATGCATTGGATGCTCGGCTCACTCACAAGGAAGGTGTTGTCACCATGTGCTTATCGGAGTTAAGCTAGGATGATCAATGAACTACTATCTACCTTCAATTGGTATCTACTACATCCTTCCAATGGTATCTCGGTAACAAGTATCATCATCTAGTTCATGCACACATTTCTTGCATCAACCTTGTGTAGGTTGTATCATGGCATGTAATTCATTCTTTCTTGTGATACTTGTTTCCTTTCTCAAAGCATCTCAACGATGATCTCATGTTGCTAGTTGTGATGTCTTTGATGGTTGTGTGGTAGGAATTCATTTATATACAATAATACCATACCTAGCCATGTGCTATGCTTCCAAGCAAATATCTTATTGGTATATGTATGACTTCCTTTCGGATATCTTATTCCTTCGTGTTGTAATTATGTCGGGTGTACACCCTTCTTTGTAGACATATATCATCATGATTTCGTCTACCTAGAACCTTATACACCTGAGAGAAATTACATCTCTAGATGATATCCTTTCTTTCACATCCACCTTGTCTTTCTTTTGTTATTTCTTTGGTGGCTCCGTGAAAGATCTTGTCTTGAGTGCGAGTCTTATCTCGTTGCATCTTGATGCACTCTTTGTGGTGAAGATCTTTTTCCTCATGCTTGTCTTGACGAGGCCTTTGCCATCTTAATTAGTATCCCTCATCTTGATGAGGCTTTCATTTTCTATCTTCACCATGGGTTGTCACAAGCATAGGTTCTTTATATGCTTATTAGTGAGCTTGTGAACCCGTTTGCTAGTTGTGTGTGGGAATGACATGCCTTGCACCGTGTATCTCTTTCTTTCAAGACTATTTTGATGCTTAATGCTCATCCGTACATTAGTATTCTCAAGTGCATTGCATTGACTCACACACATCGGTTTTGGTTGAGCCTATTCTTAGTTGCCTCTATTACATGTTGCTCAACCATGTGCTTGTTGCAAGTGCTAGGCTTTGTCTCCTATTTGCCCACTTGCACTTGTTGTAAGTTTCTATTGATTTTGGGGGAGCTATGATCTTATTTTATGCACTTTGTATCCAATTACAAAACATTCTTATTTGTGCATAAATCATGGGAAGCTTCTCTAGTTTCTTTAGAACACTCCTCGTCTCATATCATAATACCCTTCATTCATGTGGCTCATAGGATCTGTGGTCTAGTTGGTTCAATTGATATCCTTTGATTGCTTGCTCCAATTGGTATCTTTTGATTGCTTGATTGCTTGTTTCTCTCTTTGTTATGTCTTTGTGGCATATCATTCTTTTGCAATCTTTGGGCCTCAATATAGTTTGTGTTCCTCCAAGTATTTACCGTTGGATATGTGTATTGCATTCCACTCTCTTGTTGAAAAATACACAATTTATGGAGGACCACAATTTATATTGGCCTTCTTAGATTTTCGCCCATTTTGGCAATCGATGCCAATGGGGGAGAAGTTTCAGAGAGTTTTGTGGAGAAGTTTAGAGAGTTATCTCCTCTTGCTTTGGTTTTGTTCCTAAGCATTTGCATCTCACTCTCCTGCATCATTGGTTGTTGCATTGCATTGTGATGCATAACTCCTTGTATAAACTCTCTTGAAAGTGATTGTCATCAATTACCAAAATGGGGGAGATTGAAAGAACATGCGGTGCCACCATGTTTGGTTTTGGTAATTGATGACAATCTCTATGTACTAATGGTTACCTTGAGTTATATTTGAAGGTTTTGTCCATAGGCTTCTCTTGAAGTCCATGTGTTGGTTTCAAGGAGTTTATGAGTTGACCAAGGTGCTATTAAGGAATTATCCAAAGATTGGTCATATGAGTGTTGAGATTATTGCAAGAACGTCTTGAAGAAGAAGGTTGTGTGATCATTCATGTTTACCTTCAAGACATCATCCAAATGAAGAGAGTTGCAAAGGTTCAAGGTTGATCAAGACTAAGTCAAGAGTGAATCAAGTTGATCAACTCACAAAGCGTAGAAGATGTACCGAGAGGGATCAAGTGATCCCATGGTATGGTAAGCATTGTCCATTGCACTTTTATGTACTAACCCATGGTCTATGTGAGAGTTGTATGTGGGGTTAGGTACGTATCCATGGGCTTGCGTCAAGAGGAAGACATCAAGTGGTGATCGTCATCAAGATTGATGACATCAAGTGGTGATCGTCATCAAGATTGCCGTCTGCAAGTTCAAGTGGAGCATCACGAAGAGATCAAGTGCTTGAATCTTGCCATCCATTGTGGTGTCAATGGACTTGTGAAGATGTGCCAAAGAGTGGCTCACCCATAGTGAACTATGGGGGAGCAATCATCTAGTCTTCATTGAGCCAACGCAATCAAGAAAGGTGGTCCAACTTGAGAGAGTCAAGATCGTCTTCATCTAGCTCAAGTGGACCATGTGCAAGGCAAAGGTTTGCCCTTGATAGGTTTTCAATTTTATAGGTCTCGTGGTGGTAGTTGGGAGACCGAGTTATAGGATCGTTTGCCGTACTATCAAGGGGGGCTCTCAAGTTGGTAGCTTGATCGTATCGTTAGTAGAGAGCTCAAACCATTGCATCCTTGCATCATGTTTCTGGGTTCTTTCTTGGTTATCTTTGTGAGTCTTAGAGCTTATGGTCATCTTGATGACAAGCTTGAGTTCATCGAAAACGGAGTTCGCATGCGTCTTCTATGATGTTTTCGGTGTTGGAGGTTTTACCGATCTTATCCGATGAAGGGTTATCACCATTTTCTTATGGGACTTTTATCATTTGCTTATTCTTGATATTTCTATCAATATTGTGTTAGCCCATGTCGTTAGCTTTCCAACAAACTTGGTTTCGTTGAATTCGGAGTCCGTTTGCAAAAGTTATGGCTGTTTTGGTAAAGGCTGCAGCGGTACTACTGCGGCTCCTGAGCGGTAGTACCGCCCCAGAGCAGTACTACCACGGCTCCTAAGCGGTAATACCGCTCTGGACCAAAATCTCATGTTTTGCTCAGCGGAAGTAGGCATAGAAGTATTTTTTTAGTACCGCTACCATTTGCGGTAGTACCGTGAGGTCGAGCGGTAGTACCGTGAGGACGAGCGGTAGTACCGCTCCGGCCGTTCTACTGGCCTTTTGCCTCCTCGCTGTTGTTTTCCAAAGGGGTTCTACCGCCCTAGCGGTAGTACCGCTCCTTGGAGCAGTAGTACCGCTCTGTGCGGGCTGTGAGCATAACGGTTGGATTTTTTTTTCACCTATAAAAGGGGGTCTTCTTCCCCATTGAACCTAATCTTTTGAGCTCGTGTTCTTCCCCATTGTTGACCTTCTTCGAACTTTCTAACTCTCAATACCTCCAACGATTCTTGCTAGTTCTTGAGGGAAAAGAGAGAGGAGATCTAGATCCACGTTTCCACCAATCACTTTCTCCTCTAAGTGAGGGGAACCCCTTGGATCTAGATCTTGGAGTTCTTCGTGTTCTTCTTTCGTTGTTCCTCTCATTTTCCTCCCTAGCATTAGTTGCTTTGGTGGGATTTGGGAGAGAAGGACTTGGGCACTCCCTGTGCCCTTGCCATTGCATTTGGTGCATCGGTTTAAGTTCTCCTCGGTGATACGTGGAAGTGAAGTTTGAGAAGCTTATTACTCTTGGGTGTTTGGGCACCCTAGAGCTTGTTCCTCTTGGGTGCCTTGGCGCCCTAGACAGTTGGTGGTGTTTGGAGCTTAATCATTGTGGTGTAAAGCTCCGGGCAAGCGTCGGGGTCTCCAATTAGGTTGTGGAGATCGCCCCGAGCAATTTGACGGGTTCCGGTGACCGCCCCCAAGGGTTGCCAAAGTGTACGGGTTCGGTGACCGCCCCCAAGGGTTGCCATTTGTACGGGTTCGGTGACCGCCCTTAAGGGTCCCTTAGTGGAATCACAACATCTTGCATTGTGCGAGGGCATTAGGAGATTATGGTGGCCCTAGTGGCTTCTTGGGGAGCATTGTGCATCCACACCGCTCCAAACGGAGATTAGCATCCGCAAGGGTGTGAACTTCGGGATACATCATCGTCTCCGCGTGCCTCGGTTATCTCTTACCCGAACCCTTTACTTATGCACTTTACTTTGTGATAGCCATATTGTTCTTTGTCATATATCTTGCTATCACATAGTTGCTTATCTTTCTTAGCATAAGTTGTTGGTGCACATAGGTGAGCCTAGTTGTTGTAGGTTTTGTGCCTCACAAATTAACCGCTAGGTTTATTCCGCATTTGTTCAAGCCTCTACCGTAACTATTTTAAAACGCCTATTCACCCCCCCTCTAGGCGACATCCATGATCTTTCAACACCGACCTTCATCTTAGAAGGTTGGAAGAGATTGAATCAAACGTTAGAAGTTTTATGACTTTACAATTTGAGCATAATAATTTTTTCAGAAAAGAGCTGAAAGAACAAAAAGGTTTTATGGAGTTTATGAAGAAATAACTTGATGATATGTCTAAACAATTTTATGGTTTGATCTCCCCAATTACTCTGCTTGAAAATTCTTTAGCTCAAATATCTGAAAAGCAAGCTACCTTAGTCAATAAGATGGCTGCCAAACCAGAAAAATTAGGTGAAAATAATGATGAAGATCTTAAAGTTATTGATGTATCCCCTATTAGATCCTTACAATCTTGATAATAATGGGACTAGAAGTGAATCAACTGTGATTAAAAAGCGTTCTGAAAATTTGGAGTTTTTAGATCTTGATGCTAAATTTTGTAAAAGTGAAATTGGAGAGGTCAAAACTTTAAATCGCATTGAACCCACCATGTTGGATTTCAAGGAATTCAATTATGATAATTTTTCTTTAGAAAGTTGTATTTCCTTGTTGCAATCCGTATTGAATTCTCCCCATGCTTATAGTAAAAAAAGCCTTTACCAAGCATGTTGTTGATGCCATGATGCAATCTTATGATGAAAAACTTAATTTGGAAGTTTCTATACCTAGAAAACTTAATGATGAGTGGAACCTACTATAAATATTAAAATTAAAGATTATGAGTGTTTTTCTTTGTGTAATTTGGGTGCTAGTGTTTCCACAATTCCGAAAACTTTATGTGATATTCTAAGTTTCCATGATCTTGATGATTGCTCTTTAAATTTGCACCTTGCGGATTCCACCATTAAAAAGCCAATTGGAAGAATCAATGATGTCCTAATTGTTGCAAATATAAATTTGGTGCCCGTGGATTTTATCGTTCTTGATATAGATTGCAATCTTTCTTGTCCTATTATTCTTGGTAGACATTTCCTTAGAACGATTGGTGCGATTATTGATATGAAGGAAGGGAATATTAGATTCCAATTTCCATTAAAGAAAGGCATGGAGCACTTTCCAAGAAAGGAAATTAAATTACCTTATGAATCTATCATGCGAGCTACTTATGAACCAAGTGCCAAAGATGGCACTAGTTAGATCTATCCTTGCTTTTACGCCTAGCTAGGGGCATTAAACGATAGCGCTAGTTGGGAGGCAACCCAATTTTCATTGTGTTGTTTGTTTTTTTCCTGTTTAGTAATGAATTTTGCATCTACTTTCTGTTTAGATGTGTTTTCTTGTTTTATTTAGTGTTTGTGCCAACTCGAACCTATAGGATAACCTATGATATGAGTTGATTTGATTCTGCTGAAAAACAGAAACTTCGCGCTCACGAGAAAAAAATTCAATAAATCACAGAAACATGATTTTACGTTGATTCTTTTTTCTGTAGATCAATAGACAAATAGTTTAGGACTTCCTGTTTTGGTAGGATTTTTGGAGTTCCATAAGTAACCGAAAGTTATAGATTGCTACAGACTGTTCTGTTTTTGACAGGTTCTACCTTTCGTGTGTTGTTTGCTTATTTTGATGCATCTATGGCTAGTATGTAAGGGTATGAACCATAGAGAACTTGGAATACAGTAGGTTTAACACAATATAAATAAAGAATGAGTTCATTGCAGTACCTTATGTGGTGGTTTTTCTTTCTTGCACTAACAGAGCTTATGAGATTTCCTGTTGAGTTTTGTGTCGTGAAGTTATCAAGTTTTGGGTAAAGATTTTATGGACTATGGAATAAGGAGTGGCAAGAGCCCAAGATTGGGGATGACCATGGCACCCCAAGATATTCAATAATAGCCAAAATCCTACGCTTGGGGATGCCCCCGGAAGGCATCCCCTCTTTCGTCTTTGTTCATTGGTAACTTTACTTGGAGCTCTATTTTTATTCGCCACATGTTATGTGTTTTGCTTGGAGCGTTGTGTATGATATTAGTCTTTACTTTTTAGTTTACCACAATCATCCTTGATGTAACACACCTTTTTGGAGAAGCCTACTTGATTTGAATTTATTAGAATACTCTATGTGCTTCACTTATATCTTTTGAGCTAGATAATTTTTGCTCTAGTGCTTCACTTATATCTTTTAGAGAACGGCGGTGGATTAATTTTAAAGAAATTGTTGAACTCTCATGCTTCACTTATATTATTTTGAGAGTCTCTTAGAACAACATGGTATTTGCTATGGTTATAAAATTGGTCCTAGAATGGTAGGCATCCAAGTTGGGTATAGTAAAAACTATCATAGAAAGTGAATTGGATGCTATGATCAACTTGATACTTGATAATTGTTTTGAGATATGGAGGTAATGATATTAGAGTCATGCTAGTTGGGTGATTATGAATTTAAAGAATGCTTGTGTTGAAGTTAGCAAGTCCCGTAGCATGCACGTATAGTAAAAGTTATGTAACAAATTTATTGCATGTGGTGCTCTTTTGATTGCCTTCTCTTGTGTGGAGGTCGGGGGCGCGCGATGGTTAACTCCTACCAACCTCGCCCCTAGGAGCATGCGTGTAGTGCTTGGTTTTTGATGACTTGTAGATTTTTGCAATAAGTATGTGAGTTCTTTATGACTAATGTTGAGTCCATGGATTATACGCACTTTTATCTTTCCATCATTGCTAGCCTCTTCGGTACCGTGCATTGCCCTTTCTCACCTTGAGAGTTGGTGCAAACTCCGCCGGTGCTTCCAAACCCCGTGATACGATATGCTCTATCACACATAAACCTCCTTATATCTTCCTCAAAACAGCCACCATACCTACCTATTTATGGCATTTCCATAGCCATTCCAAGATATATTGCCATGCAACTTTCCAGCATTTCGTTCATCATCATGACATACATTACTATTGTCATATTGCCTTGCATAATCATGTAGTTTACATCGTATTTGTGGCAAAGCCACCATGCATAATCTTTTCATACATGTCACTCTTGATTCATTTCCCATCCCGGTACACCGTCGGAGGCATTCATATAGAGTCATATCTTGTTCTAGTTTCGAATTGTAATTCATGAGTTGTAAATATATAGAAGTGTGATGATCATCATTATTAGAGCATTGTCCCTAAATAAAAAAAAAGGAAAGTCCAAAAAGAAAAAAAAAGAAAGGCCAAAGAAAAAAAAGAAAAAGAAAAGGAAAAAAAGGAAGGCCAAAAAAGGCCAAAGAAAAAAAAGAAAAGAAAAAAGGGGGCAATGTTACTATCTTTTTCCATGCTTGTGCTTCAAAGTAGCACCATGTTCTTCATATAGCAAGTCTCATATGTTATCACTTTCATATACTAGTGGGAATTTTTCATTATAGAACTTGGCTTGTATATTACTACGATGGGCTTCCTCAAATTCCCTAGGTCTTCATGAGCAAGCAAGTTGGATGCACACCCACTTAGTTTCTTTGTTGAGCTTTCATACATTTATAGCTCTAGTGCATCCGTTGCATGGCAATCCCTACTCCTCATGTTGACATCAATTGATGTGCATCTCCATAGCCCGTTGATTATCCTCGTCAATGTGAGACTTTCTCCTTTTTTTGTCTTCTCCACACAATCCCCATCATTATATTCTATTCCACCCATAGTGCTATATCCATGGCTCACGCTCATGTATTGCGTGAAAGTTAAAAAAGTTTGAGATTGCTAAAGTATGAAACAATTGCTTGGCTGAAATCAGAGTTGTGCTTGATGGGAGTATTTTTGTGTGATGAAAATGAAACATAGCCTAACTATATGATTTTGTAGGGATAAACTTTCTTTAGCCATGTTATTTTGAGAAGACATGATCGCTTTGATTAGTATGCTTGAAGTATTATTATTTCTTATATCAATATGAACTTTTATTTTGAATCATTTGGATCTGAACATTCTTGCCACAATAAAGAAAAATACATTGAGAAATATGCTAGGTAGCATTCCACATAAAAAATTCTGTTTTTATCATTTACCTACTCGAGGACGAGCAAGAATTAAGCTTGGGGATGCTTGATACGTCTCCAACGTATCTATAATTTTTTATTGTTCCATGCTATTATATTACCTGTTTTGGATGTTTATGGGCTTTACTTTACACTTTTATATCATTTTTGGGAATAACCTACTAACCGGAGGCCCAGCCCGTATTGCTGTTTTTTTTTGCCTATTTCAGTGTTTCGAAGAAAAGGAGTATCAAACGGAGTCCAAACGGAATGAAACCTTCGGGAGCGTGATTTTTGGAACAAACGTGATCCACGGGACTTGGAGTGCAAGTCAAGAAGCAATCGAGGAAGCCACGAGGGCGGAGGGCGCCCCCCTATAGGGCGCGCCCCCTGTCTCGGGGGCCCCTCGGGTGTCCACCGACGTACTTCTTCCTCCTATATATACCTACATACACCGAAACCATCAGGGGAGCCATCGAAGAAATATTTCCGCCACCATAACCTTCTGTATCCGCGAGATCCCATCTTGGAGCCATCGATAGTGTTCTGCCAGAGGGGGAATCCACCACGGAGGGCTTCTACATCAACACCATAGCCCTTCCGATGAGTTGTGAGTAGTTTACCATAGACCTTCGGGTCCATAGTTATTAGCTAGATAGCTTCTTCTCTCATTTTGTATCTCAATACCATGTTTTCCCCCTCTCTTGTGGAGATCTATTTGATGTAACTCTTTTTGCGGTGTGTTTGTCGAGATCCGATGAATTGTGGGTTTATGATCAAGTTTATCTATGAGAAATATTTGAATCTCCTCTGAATTCTTTTATGTTTGATCGAGTTATCTTTGCAAGTCTCTTTGAATTATTGATTTGGTTTGGCCTACTAGATTGATCTTTCTTGCCATGGAAGAAGTGCTTAGCTTTGGGTTCAATCTTGCGGTGTCCTTTCCCAGTGACAACAGGGCCAGCAAGGCACATATTGTATTGTTGCCATCGAGGATAAAAAGATGGGGTTTATATCATATTTCTTGAGTTTATCCCTCTACATCATGTCATCTTTCTTAAAGCGTTACTCTGTTCTTATGAACTTAATACTCTAGATGCATGCTGGACAGTGGTCGATGTGTGGAGTAATAGTAGTATATGCAGGCAGGAGTCGGTCTACTTGTCATGGACGTGATGCCTATATACATGACCATACCTAGATAATGTCATAATTATTCGCTTTTCTATCAATTGCTCGACAGTAATTTGTTCACCCACCGTAATACTTATGCTATCTTGAGAGAAGCCTCTAGTGAAACCTATGGCCCCCCGGGTCTATCTTTTATCATATACGCTTTCAATCTACTTTTATTTGCATCTTTACTTTTCCAATCTATATCATAAAATACCAAAAATATATTTATCTTATCATATATCTCTATCAGATCTCAGTTTCGCAAGTGGCCGTGAAGGGATTGACAACCCCTTTATCGCGCTGGTTGCGAGTTCTTTGTTTGTTTGTGTAGGTTCGTGGGACTTGTGAGGAGCCTCCTACTGGATTGATACCCAAAAACTGAGGGAAATACTTACGCTACTGTGCTGCATCACCCTTTCCTCTTCAAGGAAAACCAACGCAAGCTCAAGATGTAGCAAACACTCACTGTTCATCCAGAGGCTGCATCGACCGGCTTCGGTTAACAGTAGTAGCGAAGGAATCACTAGACCGGGTTCAGTTAACAGCCATCGATCGATCGCTCGGGTTCAGTAACATGTAGCCTGCAGTACAATCGCTCGGGTTCAGTAGGCGAATGCCTCGCTCGGGTTCAGTTAGAGCCCAATGCCTCGCACCCACGCGCGTGCATGTACAAGAGAAACGCGCAAACCTCCATGCATTGTTCGGCCCCGACCACCCACCGTAACCGGGAACACCCCGATATTTTGCTCGCCCTCGCTTCTACCACAATTTTTTCTGTCATGGACGGCCCAAAGAATGTCATCAGCTGCGTCTCCGGCCCGACAAGGCGCGTGGCGGCTATGGGCTGCCCTAGGTCGATTCTCTCACCCCCTAGGTCCTCGAGGTTCGCCGCCCTCCAAGAAGAAGAACGAACGAAGAACGAGAAGAAAGATATAAGGGAGAGAGATAAAAGTAGATGAACACAGAAAATAGTAGATTGACTTCCCGTCACCTCTTATCTATTTAGTAGGCCGTCACCTCTTATCTATTTATGAGGTGGATGGACTTCCCGTACAAGAATAGGACTAAAAATTTCGTCCAAAACATCAAAAACCCAAACCTAACTCGGACAGGAATCTTTGGCAATTTTCCGGATCAACTCGGTCTCACTGATTAGTTTGCTTCGGTGCCACTGAGTGAACGTGGCCAATTCTGTGTAACTTTCTGTAGTTTCTGAATTAACTCAGTCTCATCAATTGGTTTGGTTCGGTCCCATCGAGTGAACATTGCCAACTCTCTGGTAATTTTTTGGACCAACTCGGTCTCACCGATCAAATCAACTCGGTCGGTCCGAAATGACTCTACAGCTTCTGTTTCTGACCTTCTTTTGCCTTCACAGGTTGCATACGACCTCGGATTAAGAAGATTTTATATCAAAATCAACCATTTCGATGAGACACACAACTTTCATGTTGAAACTTTATCCATCAGAGGCCATCTTGATTGTGTTTCATGCTATTCTTTACTCTGGTGTCAACATGAGCATCTCTAAACTTGTCATAAATTTTGCATCCGAGCTCCATTTTAGACCATATTCATATCCATCTTGATCTTCAAGGAGATCCATTCCATGGTGACTTCCAATCATAAGTTTGAATTAGTCTTGATATAACCTAAGCTAATTTTATGACTGTGCCACTTCTGAGCGTCCACACATGCCCCCCTGTTTTTCGATATAGCTAGCGTGCCGAAAAATAACTTGTACCATGTTGGTTCTAAGGACGATGTCAACACTCCATCATCCACTCTGCATATTCTCAGGGGTGATAAGTATATATCGACCATTACTTGTATGAATCCTTGATGCAAACCTGGGTGAAACCTTCTCAATTTCATTAACAATCCAGTGATAAAGTTCCAAAGATATGTATCTCAAAGCCATCCTCTGAATCATATTGTTCACCCTCTCGCTGGGATTTTGCAGACAATCAAGAATGAATCCCTCCAAACCTTTCTTTCACCTGCATAAAAATTTCATTAGTGGCCGAAGCAGTGGGCTTTGGTTCAGCCTTACTTATGTCGGTGAGACCAAGCATCGACTATTGATAGATATCCAATACACCATGATCAACGTGGTAGCCGAATGCTTATTGCGCCAACTCATTTTCTCTTCAATCGTTACGTCTAGATATATGAGAAATATTGAAGCAACCCAAGGTAAATTATATATCTAGACATACCTAAAGGTAAATTATAAGTGAATTATCAAAACATTGATAACACTTGGATATTTGTTGCACTATTCATAACAAATCACTGAAAGCCTCAATGTGTGTAGCACCTATGGCACCAAAAAGCTCCAAGCCGAATAACATTGCATATTCGGCTTTGATTATTGTGCAAAAAATATTTCAAGTGGCATGAGGCTTCACAAAATAGCACCATAAGGAGATATATAAACAATACCAACACCTTGACCATTGTTATGAATTCAACCATCAAAACATAATCTCCATAGTACTAGAGACAAGGCTAATTCTATATTATGCATGTCATAAATCCGATGCTGAATAATAAAACCGACAATGATTTGGCCTCTCGTAAATTTGAAAGATTTGTAGGCCAAATCATATTAAATCAAAGCATAAGCCCACTAACCAATTCTGCAACTATGAATTGGTCTATGCAACATATATTCAATGACATCGGTCATGATGTCTCAACTCTATTCAATCAATAATATAGACATAGATATAAATTTGCATGAGCACGTACCTTATCTCGCTCTCCAATCGAACTAAGGACGATGTTAGAGTACTACACCAGCCATGCATTGACATAATCTTAGGATGATAGATAAATATCGGCCGTTACCATGTAAACTTCATTCAAAGCACATATAGCCGTAAACAAATGAAATGATAAATCAAGTATTTTAGCCCTTTGGATCAGCACAAAACTTGTAGCTAATCAAATGACTTGGTAATACCCTTTCAACATGTAAGCAATTATATGTCATCCATGGATTAAAAGAAGCCCATTGAGGGTTACCACATACCTAATGACGAATTCCATGGCATAGGCGTTAATGGCATAGTTGAAGAATATGGATAATGTGTAGACCGAAGATGTTGAAACCTTCGACTTGGTCCTTCATAGTTTTTACTCTTTTCCTTCTTCACCTTTGTCGCACTTCTTGTAATGGAAGCTTGCACATAATTCTTATTTTGAGCACTTCCTTTGGGAACCCATGCCATGTTCTTTTCTTCAAGTTCTTATGCACTAAGTTTTGGTAATTTCTTCTTTTGCCAATATGATAATCCGAGTGGGCACCCCGGCTGTGATTTTGTCTGAAGCAATGACAAATCTTGTTTTACCTTGTAAACTCTCAACTTCTTTTCTTCAGATTGGCACTTTGACTATCAATAATTGGTTGCTTCGTCTCATTGCCTTTAGTAGCCAATGTCAACACTTTAATTGGCTCTTTTTCATTTGAGATCAAATCTGAAGTTGCACTCTTACGACCATCTCTTTTAACACAGTAAACTTGCTTCACCACCTCTTTCTTCTTCCTTGAGTTCTAGACCGATTCCTTATGATTGAAACGGTCTTTAACACATGATTGTTCAAATGCTGATCCTCTTGAAGCTGCTTAATGTTGGCGAGATGGTCTAAAATAAGATCAAGAATGTGCCCTTGTATCATACCTGTCCCATGAAGGATATGATTCTATATGAGCATAGGGAGGCATCCACGACATTGGCATTGGCAGACAAAAATAAGGATATGAATATGTTGCATTAAAATTCTCACTTTGCCAATACCGATCCTCATATTTGCGCCTTGGGGGTGATCTTGGATTCTTTGCATGATTTGGCTGATAAGCATTCTTCTCTTCACTCTTCTTTTGATATTTTCCAATAGTTCAGCGAAGGTGATTTTTGATCCCTTACACCTTCGCTTACTTCGGCCTTTGTTTTCTTTTGGTTTGCTTTCATCGATAGTTGGATTTGCTTGCTGCCCCCTAGTCTTTGGTGTCTCCATTGTAGCTTCGATGGAATTATCGCCCTCAAGATTATGTTCATTATGCTCTTCAACAACTTCTTTACGTGAAAGCTTGATCCCATCACCTACAGTTTTTACCTTCTCTTTAAATGGATCAGCTTGAAGTAGACGATGCAAAAACTTTCTGCCACCGGGACCAATCAGAATAGACTAGTCATCTGTTGGTGTCTCAACAAATTTCAATCGTCCTTTATCAATGGACGATTTAACTATTTGACGAAACATGTTGCAATCCTCAAAATTATACCTGGATGAATCATGCAACCTACAATACATTCATCCCTAAACAGATGGCTCAACATGGTGATCAAGAATTCTAATATAATTATTTGTCAACAACAAATCAAATATCTGATCACACATGCTTGAATTGAAGGTAAACTTTTTATTCTCTAGTCAATCTTGTTGTGAGAACGGCTTTGGAGTTAAGCAAATGAATGGTTCTGATTTGGAATCTCCCCATTCGGCTGTGCAATTTGTTTTGCACTCTATATCCGATGGCTTCCGATAAGATATCATAATAGCATCGGTTTTATCAACATAATTTACTCCTGGCTTTAAATTTCTGAAGCGAAAATAGTTAGAACATACATGTCTCAGGTGAGACCAAACGTAAGCCAAGTAAGAAATAAGCAAAGCTACCCAATTAGATATGAACTTTAGATAAAGCAATGAGGAAAGCTTTGGATGCAACAATAAGTCATTATTGGTCGTTATAAATGGCTCAATGGGTTGACTGCTATGTTCAATAACAATTTTATTGCTCACAAGTAAATTGCCTTCTTCATTGGTCTTCCAAAATTACTTATGAGGATTTTTCTAATATATGCATCAACAATAAAGTTCTGACCAAATCTGAAAATAGGTAAATTACTTGCTAAACATACCTCTTCAAATATGTTGGGAGAGCATGATGGTGGTGTGACTTGAACAATATCTTGCTCTGCCTTTGGATGGCTCCCCAACGCCTTTTCATCATCTTTTTCTTGATTCCGTGCATCATTACATTGAAGATTTTTGTCGGCCAAACTTTGTTTGGCTACTTGTTCTTGTCCTTGAAGTTCATCAATTTCTATGGCAGGAAACTCATAGGGAAGGTAGTAGGTTCCATTAACTTCAGAAAAATCAAGCATGGTCGCTTTGCCATGCTTTCCATGCCCCTTCTCAATACTACTTGCCTCTTTAGATTTGATAGATTTGGAATATAGACTACTTGATTCGGCTTTTTCATCCAAAGAACTTTCATGTTCCGAATCACCCTTCTTTTCATTGATACTACCAATTGGCAATGATTCTTTTATCTGAGCCAATTTTTTTCCTATTTGTTTCTGGCGGTGAGTGGCAAAATTGGCTTTATGTTTTTTCTCAATTTCAGCCCACTCCGGATATGATTGCCCCCAATGCTTTTAGATTCTTTCGGCAATGACACATGGGTGTATAATATGATTTAGTACTAGGTGAAGGCATATGCATTGTTGTAGAACCATATTTTTGCTCGCCAATTCTATCAATTGGCAAAGATTCATCTTCTTGCAAAACTCTAGCTCTTATTGCATTATAATCAGGAACTAGCCCCTTATCATGTTCTTCAAGGCAAAGAGCACTAATCCTTTTATTCTGGGCTAAACTCTTCAATGCACCCACCACCACCTCATCTTCTATAATATTGGGCACAACTGCTCCTATAAAATTTACATTTACTTGGCTATGACCAAGAAGGTATGAAGCTGAATTATGAACATCTACAGTTGTATAACGGTGCCGAAAAATTACTAACAAGAGGTGTAGCATATGATGGTTGAGAGTAACTGGTCGAATAGCTAGTAGTAGCATGGCCAATTCTCCCATCCATCGCCAAGCTTGGATTGACATATTGCAAGTTCATTGCCGATGAATAAGAAGGTGAAACACTTTGTTGCATGCTATTAGAAGTTCTAACTTGGGGTGTTTGAAATTGAGTAACCAAACTCATCATGTTGCTCATCCGCATATGAATTTGCTGGTTGCTGATGCATGTGAGTTGGAATACATATGTCTCATGTTACTAGTTTCACACAAAGTTGAAGCATGTAAACTACTTTGAATCGGCCCTTGCACGTAGTTAGACGTAGGATTGAAAAAACTAGGGTTGGCTGATAGAGTATACTCACTAAATGATATAGTTGCACCATATGAATTATTTGCATCTACAGTAGGGAATTGGGTATTCATATTACCTTTGTAGATTGCAAATCCTAGATGACGATCTCTTCGTAGCAAGAACGGGATGGAGACCATTCAAAGCTTCATCCCCAGCGGAGTCGCCAAAAAGTGTGTTCACACACGAACACGTCACCGTGTTCCTCCAATGCTAAGGGTGATGCACCGCAGCTCACGTTGAAGGAGACCTGTCCGGAAGCGTGGTACGCAAGCAATCCGACAGGTGGTTTTGAGGACCCTAAACCCCACATGCCCGGGAAGGACCCCGTCAGGGAGCGCGGAGGTTATGGGCTGCCCTAGGTCGATTCTCTCATCCCTAGGGCCTCGAGGTTCACCGCCCTCCAAGAAGAAGAACGGACGAAGAACGAGAAGAAAGATATAAGGGAGAGAGACAAAAGTAAATGAACACGAAAAGTAGTAGATTGATTTGTTCGATTGTGTGTTGTTTAATCGGCCGTCATTTCTCATCTATTTATGAGGCGGCTGGACTGTCTGTACGAGAAAAGGGCTAAAAAATCCGTCCAAAACATCAAAAACCCAAACCTAACTCGGGCAAGAATCGTTGGCAATTTTTCGGATCAACTTGGTCTCACTGATTAGTTTGCTTCGGTCCCACCGAGTGAACGTGGACAACTCTCTGTAACTTTCTGTAGTTTCTGGGATCAACTCGGTCTCACCGATTGGTTTGCTTCGGTCCCACCGAGTGAACATTTCCAACTCTTTGGTAATTTTCCAGACCAACTCGGTCTCACCGATCAAATTAACTCGGTCGGTCCGAAATGACTCTACAACTTCTGTTTCTAACCTTGTTTTGCTTTCACAGGTTTCATACGACCTTGGATTAAGATGATTTTTATATCAAAATCAACCATTTGGACGAGATGCGTGACTTTCATGTTGAAACTTTCTCCATCAGAGGCCATATTGATTGAGTTTCATGCTATTGTTTACTCTAGTGTCAATATGAGAATCTCTGAACTTGTCATAACATTTGCTTCCGAGTTCCGTTTTAGACCATATTCATATCCATATTGATCTTCATGAAGAGAGCCATTCCATGGTCACTTCCAACCATAAGTTTGAATTAGGATTGATATAACCTAAGCTAATTTTCTGACTATGCCACTTTTGAGCGTCAACACTTGGCCAGAGCAATGGCACCAGTGTTGTCATAGAGAAGATTCATTGGGTCCAGTGCACTTGGCACAACTCCAAGATCTGTCATGAATTGCTTCATCCAGACACCTTCCTTTGCTGCCTCCGAGGCAGCTATGTACTCCGGTTTGCATGTAGAATCAGCAACCATGCTTTGCTTGGAACTGCACCAGCTTACTGCTCCCCATTTAGAATATATACGTATCTGGTTTGAGACTTAGAGTCATTCGGATCAGTGTCAAAGTTTGCATCGATGTAACCTTTTATGACGAGCTCTTGATCACCTCCATAAATGAGAAACATTTCCTTAGTCCTTTTCTGGTACTTAAGGATATTCTTGACCGTTGTCCAGTGTTCCACTCTAGGATTACGTTGAAACCTTCCAGCCATACTTATGGCAAGGCTGACAACTGGTCTCATGCACATCATCGCATACATTATAGAGCCTATGGCTGAAGCATAGGGGATGGCACTCATCTTTTCTCTATCCTCTATAGTCGCTGGGCATTGAGTCTTACTCAAATTCACAACTTGCAAAAAAGGCAAGAACCCCTTCTTGGACTGACCCATTTTGAACTTCTTCAAAATCTTATCAAGGTATGTGTTTTGTGAAAATCCTATCTAGCGTCTTGATCTATCTCTATTGATCTTGATGCCTAATATGAAAGCATCTTCTCCTTGGGCCTTCATTGAAAAACTCTTGTTCAAATATTCCTTCACGTTTTCCAAAATTTATATGTTGATTCCAACCAGCAATATGTCATCCACATATAATACTAGAAACACTATAGAGCCCCCACTCACTTTCTTGTAAATACAAGCTTCTCCATAAACTTGTATAAACTCAAACGCTTTGATGACCTCATTAATAACCAACAAGTGTAGGGGATTAGTTGTAGCCTCTTTTGATAAGTAAGAGTGTTGAACCCAACGATGAGCTAAAGGTAGAACAAATATTCCCTCAAGTTCTATCGACCACCGATACAACTCTACGCGCGCTTAACATTCGCTTTACCTAGAACAAGTATGGAACTAGAAGTACCTTGTAGGTGTTGTAGGATAGGTTTGCAAGATAATAAAGAGCACATAAATAAAAACTAGGGGTTGTTTAGATAAATAAATAATTAAGTTAGTTTAATGAGTGTGTAAAAGTGGTGGTAGGAGTTGCGGAATTGTCCCAAAGCAATTAACTACGTTACTAGACCGGTAGCAAGTTTTATGTGGGAGAGGCCACTGCTAGCATGTCATCCCTTAGTGTAACATCCCAATTTTCAATTTGGATATTATACATAAAACATCATATGCATATCATGTTTTATTTTGCATTTTGGTTGTGATCCTAGAAATCTTAAGCAACTCAAGGACCCAAGGAGAGAGTTAGAGGTTTCACAAAATTCATATTTGAATTCATTTCAAATTTGAAAAGAGGATCAATTTAATTTTAAATTTTTTTTCTCTCCAATTATTTCCAATAATAAAAATAAATGAGAGAATATAATATGACTTCTTCAAGAAAAGAGAAATATTGGAGAAGAAATTTAAAAATCAAATTATTATTTTATTTGTATTTCATTTGCTATTTTATTTGAATTAGAGAAAACTTGCATTTCTAAAAATTGCATTTTATTCCAGAGAAATGTTCATCTTGTCCTAAATTTTAGGTTTGGACGGAGAAAACTGTTTGTGGAATTTTTATAATTTTTTTATATTTTATTAGTATTTTTCTCTACGACGAAAATTATTTTAGAAAAAAAAAAACTTCCCGGACCGCACTGGGCCGAAGCCCAGCCGGCCCGTCCGAGTCGCCACCGCCTTCCTCGCGTGCGGGAACCGGACTCCCGTCGTAGTCCGGGCGTACCTCGCCCCTCGCCCCCTCCCGCAAGTCGGGGAGCCCCGGGGGGCTCTTTATGTGCCGCCCCGGGCCCCCTCCTCTCCTCCCAAGCCGGCACCGCCGCCCGCAGCACCCACCGCCGCCGCAACCCGCACCACCGCCACCGTCTGCTAGCACCGCCGCCCCGCGCTGCTGCTGCTGCTGCCGCAAGCCGCTCCACCGCCGATCATCGTCGCCGTCGCGGCGCGCCTCGCCTCACCTCGCCCCGCCATAGAAGGAGCCGCCGCCGCCGCCAGCAACCGCCATGCCGATCCGATCTCACTGCCGGCTGGTCAAACTCCGGCGAACCGGTAAGAACCGCCCGATCCGAACGGTTTTATCCCGTTTTTTCGGTTTTAGGTTAGGTCGGTGTTTATTTTTTTAGTCTAATTAGCAACGTTTACCCGTTTGTTCAGTTTACCGAACGGATTTCGTTCGTTTAGTTCTGTTAACGAACGGTCGCACGGTAGATTTTTTCTTTCTAGTTTTATTTTCAGCCAGGGACCTATCTGCGAATAAGTTTTATCATGATTTAGCCCCTGATCTTAAAACTAGCGTAATGTTTTGCTCGTTTGTCCAAATTAGCTGAAACCAGCGCCTAAATCTTCGTAACGATCTCTTCTTTCGAGTTAACCAACTTGAACATGATTTTGACACTTTAAAATCTGATTTTAATTCAGATTTGTAAACAATCTTGTTTCGTTCGTATTTTGAGTTTCGTTTCTCCATTTGAGTTGTTTCTTTTTTCAAATCGTAGCTAATCACATTTAACTACTGTTAAGATCTAATCCACATGATAATAATGCTGTTAGGTTTTGTTTTCTATTTAGTTTAGCCATTTGCTTGTTCGTGTTTGATTTGGATCTTTTCTCGATTTTCTCGTTGTTTTGTTTGAGTGATTGCCTATGTATGCTACTGTTTGTCTATGCTAGATTACCCAGAGTGTGAACCTTGTTACTACGAATCTCTAGAGTTTGCAAATTGTCAGCAAGGCAAGTTACTCTTTGATCATACTCTTCTATACCCAGTTTTTACTATGCATTAGTTATGCCCTCAAATATTTGCATGAGTAGGATTGGGAACATGTGGTTTGGTTGTAGTATTATGAGGTAGGAACCTAATACCTTTTGATCACCCCGGGAATAGACGTTATGCTTTATTATTGCTTAGCCATGCTCGTAGACGGGGTTTGGATCGTGATTCACATGGAAGTTATGAGAGTTATTAATCTTGGATAACATTAAGGTGGCAACTTTAATACACATCTGGGTGGATTGGTTGGGGCACCTGGGGAACCCAGTGTTGTCCATTAAGGGAAATCCCGGGATACCCATGTGATTTTTCCTCAGTTCGCCACCCAGGCTCAAAGGGATCATATGATATTTCATGACTAGAAACTTCCGTGTGCAGCCACAAGACATTATGGGCTCTGGCATAGTTGAGTAAGTTGTATGAGCTATCGAAGAGGCGGACTAGCAGATGTAGAGGGAAAGTAGCTGTACCGGTCTACCTGGAGTAGAGAGTTAATGCTTCAGATAGACTATGCCTCGATCTTCCGATCATGGATGTGGTCGAGTCTTGTGGGGAAAAGTGTGTAACCTCTGCAGAGTGTATAAACTAATCATGGTTAGCCGTGTCCCTGTGTCGGAGTATTGGGCTATGGGTAGGCACACCCAAGTGCTTGAGCTTTCTAAGACATTGGGCCGGCTTCCACCCACAAGGCTCCAGAATAGAGCACCGCCTTATGGTAGCCGACTGGCCTGGACGGCCGGATTCCCGAAGGCGGCCTAGCGCTGGCAGACGGCACCAAGACAAGCCGCCTCCTAGCGGACGGCCTCCAGAGAAGCCGGCCTCTAGCAGGCAGCCACCAGGCGACCTCAGAGTCTGCGCCCTCGTCAAGAAGACAAGATGGGGTGAGGCTGCAGCGTAGCCCCGTACCCCCGGATCCCGGGATTGGCGTGGCTATAGTGCCATGTACCGGCGGAGATCCCCGCACGACATGGAACTATTGCCATTCCCCCTTTACGCCACTACTGACCGGCGAAGCCCTGTACCCACGACGGCCTATCGGTACGGCCCGCATGCGGCGGGCCCTACTGGGTAGGGAGAGCCCGAAAGGTGGCCAATGCAGGACCAGTCGGAACTACGGGAGGCCGGCCCCCAGCAGGCGGCCAGACCCTCCCCCCAAGGACAGTATGACATCAACCAGACGAGGGGCGATGTGGCTACAGTGATCTCCCACCAGGCGGCGGGACTGTAGCCACACTCCCCTGACCAAGCCCGCGTCATTAGCACCATGGCTACAGTGATTAGCCACCAACCAGACCCGCCATCGGCGGACGCGGCCTATCGGCTCCGGTCCTGACAGGTCGGAGGGCCCACCAGGCGGCGGGACCCAGCTGCCGATGGAGAAGCCGACGACCAGAGACGCTGAGAGCCGGGCCCAGAGCCCGGCCAAGTAACCATTGTACCCCTGGGGGGTAGGCCTATATAAGCCCCCAGGGCACCCATGCAAAAGGTTCCGAACCTGATAGACCTAGACCCATACCTAGAGGAAGAAGTGAGCTAGCCTTGCCTCCTTCAACCTCTAGCATACAGCTCGAGGAGCATCTTGTAGTCACTAGTGCCTTAGTGATCATGCGGAGACCCCACAAAGCAGGAGTAGGGGTATTATCTCCAAGGAGAGCCCCCAACCTGGGTAAAGTATGCCGGCGTTCGTGTCTATGCCTTATCCCGCTTCCGGGCATCGGCGATGTTCTACTCGCTCCCACCATGATAAGCCATCCCTTGGCATATGTTGCACCCAACCCCCGACATTTGGCACCCACCATGGGGCGAGGTGCACCGTCATCCGGAGATTTGTTCTGGATGGGAACCCTGTTCCTCCTGGACATGCGCAGCCAGCCCAGCACACCCGACGGCGTCAGCCTCGACGCGTTGCGTGGCGGGGAGATTGCCTGTGCAGCCAGCTGCCTCGCCGACCTCGTCGGCGAGATCAACCTCTCCGACGAGCCTGCATCCGACGCAGGCACCGGCTGCCCCGAGAGCCGCCTCGTCACCCTCCTCGACCAGCTCCATGTCACCGGCGAGCCTGCCGCTGATTTGGAGTCTGTTGACTCCACCGACCCGATGATCGTCGACTCCGACACGGTGTCGCTCGACACGTTCCCCACCAACGTGGTGGTCTACGACAAGCCGCCTCCTCGCGAGCATAGCGGCGGGAGCACCGTCACGAAGGTGCTTGTCATCAACAGCGGCAAGCACTCGGACGGAGGCGCTCGAGACCCACTCGATGCGGCGCTGTGAGACTTGTCAGCGCCCATCCCAGCACACGCGGACGTCGTGGCGTTGGAAGCACGCCGCGTCCAACTCATCGAAAGCGTTGGATGACTAGCCAGCATGCGACGCCTCTCAGAGGCCTACCGGCGCGAGATCGACCGAGCCGTCGGCGGGACGCCGGCCCCGAGGGGCCTAGCTGCGCCGGCTCGATCCGACTGCGTGGCGCGGCCATCGCTAGTGTGTTCGGGGAAGAACGCCCCGTCTACACTACGCCAGCGGGAAACATACAAGCTGTCAAGGCGGTGGCGGACGAGATGGACAAGTACGAAGGCGACGAGTGTCGCCACCTAACGGAGCGCGTCCAACAACTCCTTGACGCGGTTGCCGAGCAGCACAAGGCCAGCTGCCATGACGAAGCGCCAACCCAGCAGAGCAACGAGCCGCCTCCTCGACAAGATCATGGCACAACATCTCGGACGCTGACTGGTGATGTTCGCAGAAAGAAAGCCAACGAGCCTGCTGCCAGCCGCAGTCGGACTCACCTCACCATCGAGCGCGACACCGAAGGCCGCCCTCGAGCCATGGAGCGGCGAGGCAATCCGTCTCCTCCTTAGCCCCGCGGAGAAAGACACCCCACTCCGCCGCCTGTCATGCACCCGACACTCGGCAACCGCCTTGGCCGCCGAGAAGGAGTCAGACAAAACAACGCCCGCCACCGAATTGATTGCCTCAATCGCTCCCTGGTGCTAGAAGAAGAAAATGCATTGGGTCCGCCCTATTTTGGCCCCCGAATCCGAGATGAGCCCTTCCCTCGAGGGTTCACCCTCCCAAGATACACGCCCAAATACACTGGCTCCGTGTAGCCGGAAGACTGGCTGGTCGACTACTCCACGGCCGTCAGCATAGCAAACGGCAACAAGCGCGTTGCTGTGAAGTACGTCCCGCTCATGCTCCGGGGCCCAGCCCGGACATGGCTTAACAGCCTGAAGCCCCGCAGCATCAACGATTGGGTTGACTTCACCAAGGCTTTCATCCGCAACTTCACCAGCACATACAAGCGGCCTCCCAAGCCTCGACAACTCTCCTTGTGCGTCCAAGGGCCCACCGAATCAACTCGCGACCACCTCACGCGCTGGGCCGAGCTGTGCAACTCCTGTGAGGGCGTGCACGAGGTGCAGGCCATCGAGTATTTCACTGCCGGGTGCCGAGAGGGCACCCTCCTCAAGCACCGGCTCCTCTGCGATGAGCCGACAACACTCGACGAGTTGCTGATCATCGCCGACAAGTACGCAACCGCCGACTCCTCCATGAAGGCGGAGATCCAAGTCGATGCATCCGGCAAGATCACTCCTCTGACTTCTCGATCCCCGGCTGGAGACTCCAGTCGGAGACACCAGCAGAGCGACAACAAGCGCAAGGCCGTACAGCCGGCTTCCGCAAGCCGGCAGGTGGCAGCAGTCGAAGACCAGTAGCCGGAGGCACAACCTCCGCCAAAGCGTTAGAAGGGCGGCAAGCCCAATTGGTTGCCCACCTTCTCGTACGAGCAGACTCTCGATGCGCCTTGCAAGTTCCACACCGGTGCGAAGCCGTCCAACCATACCACCCAAAAGTGCCATTGGCTCACCCGAATCGCCAAGAGAGATGGACTCCTGCCTCCGCCGCCTGCCGGCCCGCCGCCTCCTCAGCCTCAGCAGCCGGCGGTCCGGCCAGCCGGAGCAATACAAGATGAGTATCCGGAAGAGCAGGGAGCCTATGTCGTGTTCACCAGTGTAGCTGACGACAGACGCAGCCGACGGCAGCAGCAACAAGAAGTGCAAGCGGTGGCAACTGGGGCCCATGAGTTTATGCACTGGTCAGAGAAGCCCATCAGCTGGAGTAGGGTCGACCACCCAGAAGCAATCCCTTCCCCGGTTCTTATGCCCTGGTCCTAGATGCCACACTTGCAACAGAGAGGCGAGCAGCTCGTTTCTCCAGAATTCCGATAGATGGCGGCAGCAACATCAATATCCTGTGCCGTGACACAATGGAGAAACTGGGAATCAAACAGAAGCAGCTTCAGCCCAGTCGGACTGTATTCCATGGCATAGTTCCTGGCCTTTCCTGCTCACCAATCAGCAAGACCAAGATCGACGTCCTCTTCAGGGACAAAAATCATTTCCACCGAGAGGCAATCTGGTTTGAAGTGGTGGACCGTGAGAGCCCGTACCATGCGCTCCTTGGCCGGCCTGCCCTGGCCAAGTTCATGGCGGTCCCCCACTACGCTTACCTCAAGATGAAGATGCCGACCACCAAGGGAATCCTGACCATAGCCGGATACTACAAGAAGTCGTCCGCCTGTGCTGCTGATAGCAGCCGACTGCCCGAGTCCCTTATGATTGCAGCTGAGAAACGGCTCCTGGAAAGGGTTGTGGCGTTGGCAGGCAAGCAGCCGGAAATGTCACCACCACCCAAGGAGTCAGAAGTTGAGGGCTCGTTCAAGCCGATGAAGGAAACAAAGAAGATACCCTTGGACCCGGAGCACCCGGAGAGGCACGCTCTCATTGGAACAAACCTTGACAGTAAATAGGAAGGCGAGCTCGTCATTTTCCTCCGTGAGAATCGTGACATCTTCGCATGGTACCCCAAAGACATGCCGGGTGTCCCGACGGATTTTGTCGAGCACAAGCTACACGTCTGACCTGAGGTCAAGCCGGTCAGGCAGCCCTTGCGCCGCCTATCGGAAGAAAAAAGAAGAGTTGTTCGAGAAGAAATAGCCCGACTTCTGGCAGCCGGCTTCATCATGGAGGTGTTCTTTCCCGTGTGGTTGTCCAACCCGGTTCTTGTGCTGAAGAAGAAAGCAATGGCGCATGTGCATTGATTATACCAGCCTCAACAAAGCTGGCCCGAAAGACCCCTTTGCCTTGCCAAGAATCGACCAAGTGATAGACTCCACAGCCGGATGCGAGCTGCTGAGTTTTTTGGATGCCTACTCAGGATACCATCAGATCAAGTTGAACCCAGCCGATAGGCTGAAGACCGCCTTCATCACACCATTCGGAGCCTTCTGTTACCTGACGATGATGTTTGGCTTGAGGAATGTTGGCGCCACGTTTCAATGTTGCATGCAGAAGTGCCTCCTCAAGCAACTCGGCAGAAACGCCCACGTTTACGTGGATGATGTGGTGGTGAAGACGGAGAAGCGTGGCATGCTTCTAGAAGACCTCAAAGAGACATTCGACAACCTACGTTGATTTCAAATCAAGCTCAACCCAGAGAAATGCGTCTTCAGAGTACCAGCCGGGCAACTTCTTGGCTTTCTGGTCTCAGAGCGCGGCATAGAGTGCAACCCTGTGAAGATCAAGGCAATTGAGAGTATGGAAGTTCCCACCCGACTGCTGGATGTACAAAAATTCACCGACTACCTGGGGTCCATTAGCCGCTTCCTCAGCCGACTGGGCGAGAAGGCTCTCCCACTATACCAGCTCATGAAGAAAACCACTTTTTTCGAGTGGAACGACAAGGCGGACGAAGCTTTCCGTCAACTCAAGAAGACGTTGACCACCCCCCCTGTCCTGGCGGCTCCGACTGATAAAGAGCCCATGCTCGTTTACATTGCCGCCACCAGTCGGGTGGTCAGCATAGTCATAGTGGTGGAACGCAAGGAGGAAGGCAAGGCACTGCCGGTCCAGAGGCCGGTATATTATTTGAGTGAAGTATTGTCCGCCTCCAAGCAAAACTACCCCCACTATCAGAAGATGTGCTATGGCGTGCATTTCGCCGCCAAGAAGCTCAAGCCTTACTTTCAAGAGCATCCAATTACTGTCGTCTGCACAACTCCACTTGCTGAGATCATTGGAAGCCGAGATGCCTCCAGCCGAGTGGCTAAGTGGGCCATAGATCTGGCCCCCTACACCATCCACTACCAGCCTCGCACCGCCATCAAGTCACAAGCGATGTCCGGATTCCTCGTGGACTGGGCCGAGACCTAGTACTTGCCGCCAGCGCCAGACTCCACTCATTGGCAGATGCACTTTGATGGGTTCAAAATGCGCACCGGCCTGGGAGTCGGTGGTGTCCTCACCTCTCCCAAAGGCGACAAGCTCAAATATGTGCTGCAGATCCACTTTGCCACCTCCAACAACGTAGCAGAATATGAAGCACTCATACACGGGCTCTGGCTTGCCAAGGAGCTCAGCATTCGCCTGACCCTGTGTTATGGAGATTCTAACTTGGTGGTCCAGCAGTCATCAGGCGACTGGGACGCCAAGGATGCAAATATGGTGAGCTACTGCTTCTTCATACAGCAGCTTAGTGGATATTTCGAAGGGTGCGAGTTCCTCCATGTGCCAAGAAACGACAACGAGCAAGCAAATGCCTTGGCACGGATTGGCTCCACCCGACAAGCAATACCAGCCGGCGTCGCCCTGCGCCGCCTCCTCAAGCCGTCTGTCAAACCATCACCAGAATCAGATTCTATCTTCCTGCCGGCCCCTCCCGAAGCAATCAGATTCGACTTGAGGGCTCCACAAGCCGACACGGGGACTTCGGCGGGTGGCCCGGGGACTGCAGCAGCCGCACCCGGCCTAGGGACTCCAGAGCCCGGCCCGGGGACTGCAGCAGTCAGCCCGGGGACTTCTCTAGTTCAGCAGGCAGAAGTAGCAGCCAACCCTCCACCTCCCAGCCCAACTGCCCTTATACAAGTTGCAGTCATAGCAGTCGAAGAAATAGCAGCACCATCCTGGGCTCAACCAATCCTCAAGTTTCTGGTGAACAAGGAGCTGCCGACTGATGAGATCTCGGCCCGACAAGTGCAACGGCGGGCATCAGCTTACACCATCGTCAATAGAGAGCTGGTGCGTCGAAGTGTCACTGGCGTTTATCAGCGCTGCGCGGAGTCAGACAAAGGCCAAGCAATCCTCAGGGATATCCACCGAGGCGAATGCGGTTACCACGCGGCCTTAAGATCACTTGTTACCAAGGCTTTCCGCCATGGTTTCTTCTGGCCGACTGCTCTAGAAGAAGCCAAATAATTAGTCCAAAAGTGTCAAGGGTGCCAGAAGTTCCGATCTAAGCCACATCTGCCGGCTTCTGCACTTAAGACCATTCCCATAGCCTGGCCGTTTGCCGTGTGGGGACTTGACATGGTAGGGCCATTCAAGACGGCGCGTGCTGGCATGACTCATTTACTTGTCGCTGTGGACAAGTTCACCAAGTGGATAGAAGCAAAACCAATCAAGAAGTTGAACTGGCCGACTGCCGTGACCTTCATCGCCGACATCACCACTCGGTACGGCGTACCACACAGCATCATCACTGACAATGGCACGAACTTTGCCAAGGGAGCCTTGGCCCGTTTCAGCGCGACGCGGGGCATCCGACTGGACCTAGCATCCGTTGCCCATCCGCAGTCAAACGGCCAAGTGGAGCGAGCAAATGGCCTAATTTTGTCCGGCATCAAGCCCCGGCTGGTCGAGCCTCTAGAGCGTTCGACCGGCTGCTGGCTCGAGGAGCTGCCGACCATCCTCTGGAGCTTGCTTACGACTCCGAACAAGTCAATCGGCTTCACGCCCTTCTTCCTCGTCTACGGTGCCGAAGCTGTCATCCCGACGGACATAGAATTCGACTCCCCTCGAGTCACCATGTACACCGAGGAGGCCAAAGAAGCACGAGAAGACCGCGTTGACTTGCTGGAAGAAGGCTGGCTGTTGGCACTCAGCCGGTCTGCCATCTAGCAGGAGTGTCTTCGCCGATACTACAATCGCAAGGTCAAGCCAAGATCATTCCAAGAGGGAGACCTTGAGCTCCGGCTGATCCAGCGAACATCCGGCCAACAAAAGCTCTCGGCGCCTTGGGAAGGCCCGTTCATCGTCAGCAAGGTGCTAGGCAATGATTCCTACTATCTGATCGACGCTCAGAAACCCAAAGCACGCAAAAGAGACGACTCAGGCAAGGAGATGGAGAGGCCATGGAATGCAAACCTCCTCCGAAGATTTTACAGTTAAAAGCAGTATGTACCACGCTACCTTTTGTATTAAATACGAAGACTCCGGGTCCCCTGAGAAGAGCTCGGGGACTACCCTCTTTATCTATATGATAAGAATTATGCCCATATATGTGTTGTTTCACTATTCCGCCTGGCACTGGGCCCGACTAGTCGGCCCGGGGGGCTCTCCGCCTTCTACTATGTGCCGCCTCCTGCAGCCGGATAAGTAGTATGTTGGCACCAGCAAACTTCTCCTGTCAGAAGCCGCAGCTCACAGAGCGACTCAACGGCGGACAGGAGTTGCAAGAAAGGTGCCCATACGAAAAAACGGCTAAGGAAAAAAGGCGCACATAGCTGAAGCCGGCATCCCGCCTACTCGACCGACTGTTGAGCAGTCGGCCGGCCGGCACCTACTTTCCTTGGCAACGCTCTAGCCGGCTAAGTACTTGCCCTCCCAAAAATAGCTAAGCAATTGGCCTAGCCGCAGTCCGCAGAGCGGCTGTTGGGCTGGCCAAGGGATAGCTAAGGAAGGGCGGCAAGGAAAAAAGGCAAAAGGCAGAAAGCAAGAAAAGTTGGAAGTCGGCACTTAAAGGCATATTTACATAAGCAAAAGGCCCTTGGCCAGCATTCAACAAGTTTGAAATACACCCCGCAGGTGGAATTGCGCAAATTTAACAAGTTTTTCCAGAACGATTAAAACAGAAAGTAAATGCGATGGCCTAAGGAGCGGCGGAGGGCTCTGGCGGGGCGGTCGAGTCAGCAGCACCGGTGAGGGCAGCGAACGGCTGGACGACAGAGTTGTCGGTGCCGGCTGGTGGAGCGGACGGTTGGTTGGTCTCCGCCTGGTTGCCTTCGGCAGCGGTTGGCGCACCCGAGCATGGGTCGTTGCTCGAGGCATGATCAGGCTGGGGCTGGCCGTCCCCTCTGACCTCCGGCACATCTTCTTTGCTTTCCTCGTCCTCCGTTTCCTCCCCTTCATCGCTGGAGTCGATCACCTCAGCCGAGTCCTCGCCGTCTTCAGGGTTCAGCCCAAATAACTCCGGCGGTACCTCGGTGCCATCTTCAGCCAGCTCGGGGATGAAGGCGCTGGTGTCGGTGTACTCAGCGATCGCTGCCGCCCGCTTGACAAGCTCGCCTTCAACCGCCACCAGCTCCCCCAGCGCCTCCTAGCGGAACCTGGTCAGCTGGGCTAAATCTAGCCCAGGGTACCACGCCCTGACGAACTCCAGAGCTCGGCGCACTCCGGCCCGAGCTGCAGAGCCCTTCTAGGCCTCCAGGCGGCCGGCCGCCACCTCTAGCCAGTCGGCAATCTGATTGGGTGTGCGCGGAGCTGGCATGCCTGGACAGAGGGAGGAGATTGCCTGGGCTCCGACACGCTGAAGCCGGCGCAGCATCTGGTGTGCTGGCCGAAGGCGGGCCTGGATGCTGAGGAGCTGCTCGTTAAGATTCGGGGGGCGTTGGCGGCAATCTGCGCACCCTCCGCCCTCCGCTCCTCGCGATAAGCCTTGATAGCCTGGTTGGCGGTGACGGAGTGGCCTGGAAGAAGTCTGCTTGGACGAAATAGTAAAGAAGACAGAACTTAAAACAGATGGTCGGCCCAGGCGGAGACCGGCTGCTCAAAGAAAGAAAAGAAAGGAAGCGTACCGTCAACCATGTCCTCAATGTTGCCAAAGCCGACAGTCAGCTGAGCCTCCTTGTCGGCCCAGACGGAGCGCTCGACCTCAAATTCAGCAAGGAGGTCGGTCTCCTTCGTCTTCACCTCCCGCTGAGCCGTCTGGAGGTGCTCTATCTGCTCCACCAATTGTGTGACCAGTCGGTCCTGCTCCTCGGCCAGCTTGATGCACTCCGCCTCCTTGATGCGTAGCGCGGTGTTGGCCTCACCTAGCTGCTGCTACAAGGTGGCGTTGGCCTCTGCCAAGAGAGAAGAAAGGGAAAGATGTCAAAAATTGAAAAAGAAAGGAATGCGGTTGCTGGGGAGATCTAGCTCGACTGCTCAGCAGTCGGCCCGGATCTCAGGGACTACAGCCCGCGGGTGCGCCAGCGCGCCCCCGCAGAAGACAGAAGCTACCAGCAATCAAATAAATAAATACGTTTGTTGGGGAGATTCGGCCCGACTGCTGAACATCGGGGACTACAGCCTGCGGGTGCGCCAGCGCGCCCCCGCAGGAAAGGAAATCCAAACTTACTCCAGCTCTCTGACAAGTGCACGGTCTGCCTCTCTAGCTCCCGGACGCCGGAGTTGAAGGTGGATGCACGAATATTGTGGTAATCCTATGAGAACAGATGCCAGAAGGAATTAGCACATGACACCTACAAGATTAAGGTTCCAGACCGCCTGCTCAGCAGCCGGCCCGGAACCTGGGGACTACACCCAGTGGGTGCGCCAGTGCGCCCCCACCAAGGAATAAGAAGAACAGAGCGAAGAGGGTAGAAGCATACCCGAATGGCCGCACGCGAGCTCAGGAATGCCTCATTGCACTGCTTGAGGGCTTCGGCTTCGGCCCAGAGCATGGCCTGGACGTCGAGGGCCGCCTGGTTCAACGCCCCCGTGCCGCCTCCATGCATCCAACCGGAGGGTGCGGTGTTGGTCGCTTCGGTGTCGGGAGCAGACGAGCTCGCGACACCGGCCTCCAGTCTTCGCGGCACCGAGGCCGCCCTGGCAAGACGACGGTGCACGGGCATGCGAGCCTCAGGAGTTGGGCCCGTCGCCACCTCGTTCCTGGTTGTCTGCACCAGCGGGGCGTCCGGCTACGTGTCCCTCGTCTCGACAGCCGGCAGCGGAGGAGACATGAAGACGTCCGGCATGGCGACATCGCCGCCTTCCCGCTCCATGACCGGGTGGTCGCCGCCGGCTTCCCCGGTCGACCCCACAAATTCTGGCGGAGGAGGCGCGGAGCTCAAGGGAGTGTCGACCAGCGGCTCCTGGCGGAGCCTGGCTTCCGCCAGCCGCTCTCTCTCCGCGGCTGCAGCTTCCGCCTCCGCGAGCTTCAGCAGTACAGACGTTGCCGCCTTGTTAGCCTCCGCCTTCTCCAGGCGGGCGGCTTCCTGCTCCTCGCGCACCTCCCGCGCGTTTCATTCCTGTGCCTCCCGGAGGTCGGCGGCTGGGTCGACCTGCCGGGTGGTGGCAGAAGTCTCCGCCGACCTGATGACTGAGGCGGCAGTCGACTTGCCGAGGGAGAGCGGGGCTCTGAGATAGAAACGAAGCAAAGGAACCTCATGCCGAATCACTAAGAGAAAACCTAAAGGAATGGACAGAAAAAGGTACTTATGATAACACCATGGGAGGCACCTTCGGCAGATTCTGGAACTTGGCCGCCTTCGCCGCGGCCTCTTTCCGCCTGGTCGCGGCGGCCGGATTCTTGGGCTTTTTCGGGGCGCCGCCGAACAGGACAGCGCCCTGATTCTGCTTGCACTTGCCGCCTCAAGCGACCGGCCCGGTGGAGGGGCCCGCGCTGTTGTTGGCGCCATCACGTGCAGGGCGCGGCTCATCCTCGTCATCATCGTCGTCAGGCCAAGTCTCCATGCCGCCCCCATCTTCGGAGCCGCATGCTCCGTCGCCGCCGCCTACGGCGTCGTCCTCCAAGGCGACTGCCCCCAGGTCGAGGTCGTCCATGTCGCTCACCTCCCGGTCCGGCTGGTAGTCAACAGCCGGCCCCACGACGGCGACCGTCGCCGAGGACATGTAGATCTACATTCCGGAATAAAATCACTCAAGATCAAGACAAAGAAAGAGCTAAAAAAGAAAAGGAAGGGCTCGGAGACTTACGGCTGGCGGCGGGTTGTCACGGGAGTAGGGCCCCTTGCCGAATTGCCAGGCGCCCTCTGACAGCTTGAGGTCTGTGACCTCGTTCACCAGCCGGGCCACCTCAGTAGGCGGCATCTCCTTCATGCATGTCCGGCTGGGGTCGCGGTGCCCGCTCATCTGACAGATTGGATGAGGGCGTCTTTGGAGCGGCAGAACCCGGCGCTCGACGAAGGCCAGCAGCAGGTCGGCCGCCACGAGGCCCTCCGCCCCCGTCATCTCCCGGAGCCGGTTGATGGCGGTCGTCGTCTCGGCTGGCACTGGCTTCGGCTTGTAACGCCAATTGGCCCGAGGACCAACGGGGGGGCCGACCTCGTAGAGCGGCAGGTTGAGGCAGTTGGCCGCCGGGTCGATGTTCTCGACATAGAAGTAAGATTGCTGCCATAGTTTCACCGACTGTGACAGCTTGATGACGGGGAAGGCGTTCTTCTTCAACGGCCGGTGCACGACGACGAAGGAGCCGCACTCGGCCGCCGTATTCTTGGCGGAGGTGCCCAACTTGGCGTAGAAGCAGGCCCCCCACGGGTCGATGGTGGGGGGAACGCCAAGATAGCCCTAGCACGCCGTGACGAACGCGGACAAGAGCGTCACGGTGTTGGGCGTCAGGTGGTGTGGCTTAAGATGGCAGAAATCCATGAAGGTGCGAAGAAACCTGCTCGCCGGAAGACCGAAGCCGCGGAGGAAGTGCGAGCGGAAGACGACCCGCTCGTTCCCCTGCGGCGCCGGCGAGATTTCTTCCCGCACCGGCACCCGCACCTTGACGAAGGCCGCGTTCGACATCCGGCACGTGGCCCGAAGGAAAGTGAGGTGGTCCTCGATCACCGTCGAGCCGTCCCAATCGCCTCCCCTCTCATGCGCCATGGCGTCCAGGCGGAGCTGCGCGGGGAGAAGGACTCGCCGGTGGCAGGACGCGGCGTCGTTGCGGCATGAGGAAGGCAGCAGCGAGGAGAGGAAGAAGAGGGGCGGGGAGAGGAATGCGCAAGCTCCTTCACTCCCCCGCCGCCCCTACTTATAGCCCCCGAGCGGCGAAGCCGAGGGGATGGGACGTAGGGATCGTGGGATTAATTGCACCCACAACCCCACGCCCCTTCCCGATTACTCCGCGGGGTTACTGCACAGTAACTCCCGCGAGAATCGCAACCGCCTGCCTCGGCTGCAGCGGATCCGCCCGTGCGCTGAGGTAGGGTAGTGGCGGGCCCGGCCCCTGATCACGTCCCATCAGGAGCGTGAGGTGGCAGGCTGGCCGGGCTGACGCACGCTGCATGGCGCGCGTGTGGCGGGCGGCGTGCTTGAGGAAGCTTAGAAGGCATGCCACCTATTTCCGGCCTCAATATTCAAAACCAGTGAATGAGTCCGCCTTATCAAAACAGTTCCAAGCAGTCGGCACTCCACAAGGCAGACTGAGCGTTCCACCAGAGCACGGCGAGGAGGGAAGCCGCCGAGACTTCACAACCGATCGGCCGCGGCACCTCGTCGGCTTCGGGGACTACTGTCGGAGTATTGGGCTACGGGTAGGCGTAGCCGAGTGCTTGAGGTTTCTAAGACATTGGGCCGGCTTCGACCCACAAGGCTCCAGAATGGAGCACCGCCTTCTGGTGGTCGGCTGGCCCAGAGGGCCGGCTGCTCGAAGGTGTCCTAGCGCCGGCAGACGACACCAAGACAAGCCGCTTCCTAGCAGACGGCCTCCAAAGAGGCCGGCCTCAAGCAGGCGGCCACCAGGCGACCTTAGAGTCTGTGCCCATGTCAATGGGGTGAGGCTACAACGTAGCCCCGTACCCCCGGATCCCGGGATTGGCGTGGCTACGGTGCCCTGTACCGGTGGAGATCCCCGCACGACATGGCACTGTTGCCATTCCCCCTTTACGCCACTACTGACCGATGAAGCCCTGTACCCATGACGGCCTCTCGGTACGGCCCGCAGGCGGCGGGCCCTACTGGGCAGGGAGAGCCCGCAAGGCGGCCAACGCAGGACCAGTCGGAACTACGGGAGGCTGGCCCCAAGCAGGCGGCCGGACCCTCCCCCCAAGGACAGTATGACATCAACCAGACGCGGGGCGGTGTGGCTACAGTGATCTCCCACCAGGCGGCGGGACTGTAGCCACGCTCCCCTGACCAAGCCCACGTCATTAGCACCATGGCTACAGTGATCAGCCACCAACCAGACCCACCAGCGGCGGACGCGGCCTGTCGGCTCCGTACCGGACAGGTCGGAGGGCCCGCCAGGCAGCGGGACCCAGCTGCCGGCGAAGAAGCCGGCGACTAGAGACGCTGACAGCTGGGCCCAGAGCCCGGCCGAGTTACCATTGTACCCTTGGGGGTAGGCCTATATAAGCCCCCCAGGCCACCCATGCAAAGGGTTCCGAACCTGATAGACCTAGACCCATACCTAGAGGAAGAAGAGAGCTAGCCTTGCCTCGTTCAACCTCTAGCATACAACTCGAGGAGCACCTTGTAGTCACTAGTGCCTTAGTGATCATGCGGAGACCCCGCAGAGCAGGAGTAGGGGTATTATCTCCAAGGAGAGCTCCCAACCTGGGTAAAGTACGCCGGCGTTCGTGTCTATGCCTTATCCCGCTTCCGGGCACGGGCGACGATCTACTCGCTCCCACCATGATAAGCCATCCCTTGGCATATGTCGCACCCAACCCCCGACACCCTGGTTATGGACAGCTTGAGTATCTGGAATTGGATATTATTGTTGATCTCATCACTCTCTAATTAATTGAATTGGGTTAATGATGATACTTGTTTATTTGGGATTTTGAGATTGGGGGAACCTGCTCAAATATTGGAACAACTTGGGAGTAGTTAAATAAATGTATTCCTTTGTTGCAGGGAAAACTAGCTTTATGCAAAATCATAAACTTAGAGCCGCCACCAGCCAAATATTGCATGTAGATATACTTTCTTGCATTCATTAAGTTACAGTGTAACTCTGCCAGCATATTCAATGTGCTGACCTACACGGCTGCAATGTCTCATGTTGCAGACTACTCAGACGACGAATAAGGTGCGATAGGTCGTTGCCTTGCACTCAGCTATGCTGTTGGAGTTGATGGACTCATTTACCTTCGAAGCTTCCACAGTTAATTAGTTTAGATGGTGTAGCGACCCGACGTGAATGGATTGAAGTCTGTGTGCTTAAGTGTCACCCCTGGATCGGTATGCTAACACACACAGTACTCAAGGATTTATAACAGAGGTGAACCACATGTAAAAGTAACACAAATACTATTACCTCAATCCATAAAGCGGAAGAAACAACAAGGTTGTGGATTCCCATCAACACCAACGGCAAAGTTGAGTGTAGAAATCGTAACCCTAACGTATCACTTACTCGCCGTAAGAATCCTGCAGCATGAGATGTTGCAGCCGTGTAGGTCAGTACATTGAATGTACTGGCAAATTCACACCATAGGACAATGATGAATAATAGCTATCACTACATGCATATTTGGCTGGTGGAGGCTCTAAGTTTAATTTTTGCATAAAGCCAATTTTTCCCTACAACAAAGGAATATATTTATTTAACTACAAGGTTTGTCGAAAATATTGAGAAGGTAACCCCAACTCAATCCCAATTCAAAGTATCATAATTAACCCAATAAATTCATGAAGTAACGTGATGAGATCAAATCAATAATTTAAGAACCACATACTCAAGATGTCCATAACCAGGGACACGGCTAATAATGATTAGTTTATACACTCTGCAGAGGTTTGTGCACTTTTTCCCACAAGACTCGATCTCCTCCGTTGGATTTCTCGCACTTCATGATGTTTGAGAAATGGATGACCGAGACACAGTCTTTCAGAAACATTAACTCTTTACTCTGGGTAGACAGTACCACCTACATCCCCTACATATGCTAGCCTACCCCTTCGAGAGCTCACGCAACTTACTCAAACTATGCCAGAGCCCATAATTGCTTGTGGCTGCACACGGAAGTTTCTAGTATGAATAATCTTATGATCCCTTTGAGCCTGGGTGGCATTCCATAGGATGATCACACGGGTACTCCGGGATCCCCTTGGGCAAACACTGGGTTCTCCAGGTGCCCGGGCAAACCACTGGGTGCTCCAGGGTGCCCCAACCAATCCACCCAGATGTGTATTAAAGTAGCCACCTTAAGTTAAACCCTTAATTAACAATAACTCTCACATCTTTCATGAATTCTCTCAAAACCAAACCACGTCTACGAGCATAGCATAGCACTATAAGCATAACGTAGTAACACCCAAGGGTTTGAATATAAGGCAATATGTTCCTACCTCATCAACTACTTTCCTATACCCACATGTTATCAAACCTACTCATGCAATGTTTGATGGTTGAGACTAATGCATAAAACTGGGTAGTAAAGGGATATGATCAAATTGTGAACTTGTCTTGTACAGTTGAAGAAGATGATTCACACTCATAATTCCTGATAGTTCTGCTCGTCACACTCCGTTCAATCTATCAAGAGCAAGCAATTGCATACATATGCACTCAAGCATAAAATTCGAAGAAAAGATCTCGGAAAACTTCGAAAACAAGAAATTAACTCTTGTAATAGAAAACAATTTCTAACAGTACCAAAATTGAGTGGATTTGGTCTTATCAGAAAGTTTAGGCCAAGAGCTTCGATTTGCAAAAGGAATCAACCAAATCGGACTTACAAAACTCAAGTTATGATCAAAAGAAGTTTGAATATGAATCTAAACAAATTTGAAAATTTGAAAATTTCAAAAAGTTGAAAACAAGATGAAACTATAGACACTGGTTTTATCTAATTTGGATCAATGAGTAAAAAGTTATGGCTATTTGAAAAATCAGGGCCAAGCCATTTTACGGAGGAAAAATAACTACGGATAAAAGAATTCTAGTCAGGAGAGCTAGGCATGGGCTACAAGACCAAACATCCCCATGCTACCTTTGTGACCAGGAGGAGGATACGGTGGATCACATCTTGCTATAGTGCGTGTACGCTAGGCACGTGTGGCACCTTTGCTTTGCCAGGATCAGCGTGGACCAAACACTGTGTCCTTCGACGCAGTCTCAGATCACTGACTGGTGGGCGTGGGCAAGGAAGCGGCTAGCAAGAGGAGCAGGAAAGGCTTTGATACGACGGTCATGTTAATATGTTGGTCTTTGTGGAAACAGCGAAATGCTAGGGTCTTTGGTAGGAGTAGTACGCTAGATGTCTTTGGCGTAACTGAGGCTATCTTTCAGGATCTACATAATTGGAGGACGGCAGGAGCCACTGGAGTGGAGTACCTAGCCTAGTAGCACATCGCGTTTAGGGAGTGGAGTGGAGGCGATGTCATGGTCGACTTGTGACCTCGTGACTAGCAACTAAACCTCTCTTGTAAATATTTTTCTCTCCTTCTATAAAGCTATGGTACGCCTTTGGCGTACCCTCGAAAAAAAAGAATTCTAGTCTTAAAATGCAAATACAGAGACTAATATATAAATCTAATTATTCTACCGTACACTAGTCTAAATATAATAAGCTACGAAAGTATATAAAAAATTACGAAGAAAGCTACCTTTATAAGGTAGAGAAAAGACGACTTCACACACAGGACACGACTTCTAGAAGTTAAACCGGAGAGGAGAAAAAAATATTTTTCTTTAATGAATCTAGTCAAACCAAAATATTGATTTAACCCGAATTGGATGATTTTTGAAGGCTCTATGAATCTATAATTTTTTTAACGAATCTAGTTAAACCAAAATAGTGATTTAACCCAAATCGGATGATTTTTAAAGGCTCTATGAATCTATATTTATAGATGGAAAAGAGTTTTAGGGCTCAAAAGCTAGGCAATGTGGGAGTAAACATAAACGAAATATAGAAAAGGGAAGAGAAAAATGCATGCGCCTAAAGCTTCGGTCGGCCGGCCGCGCGGGTGCGTGCGGTAGTTTTTTTCTTTTCTCAGACACAAAAAAAATTAAGAAAAAGAAAAATATTTTTTTTGCAAACATAGCCAAAAAATAAAAATACAATATGGGCCGGCCTGGGTGCACTGTGCACATGGGCGACGGATAAAATTGGGCCGCACGTACAGTTTAAAAAAATAGAAACAGAAAGGAAAACTAAATAAAAAATAAAATAAAAACTTTTATAGGCATATTATATATCAAAATTTTCATAATAAGATTTTCTACAACCTAAACATTTTCCTAGAGTCAAATAAATTCCAGAAAAATTCAAATAAATCAAATAGTGTGACTGCTGCAATAAAATCTCATAAAAATCATTTTTAAAATACTAAACTGATTTCAAATTTATTTCTCTCCATTTTTCTAATGTAGGGAATCATTTTACCCTAATTTCCATATATTCTATTTCTAGAGAAAAATAATTTGATTAAAACCCAAATAACTCCAAATTGAAAATAATTTCAAAGGGACTTTAAATTTGATTCTTTTGAACTTCCATCTCATATTTCATACAATTTGAAGAAGTCATTTTATCTTCTCTCATGAAAATCATTGGGTTGCTTAAAGTTTCTGAATTGGACATATTTCCAAATGAAATTCAAATCTTTTCAGAACTCGTTTCATTTATTTAAATGGAAGAAGTCATATCAACTTCACTCTAGGGTTTTGTGATGAAAATATTTTGAATTCATGGAGATCAGAAATGCAAGATGAAAGTTTGGGAAAGACATTTTATTCCCTCTCATTTAACTTTCAAAAGTTTCAAATTTCACTCAAATTCACACAAGCAACGACACCACAATCAAACAGACAATCAAAACTATCTATTTAATATAACATTCCAAAATTTTAGAATTTTGGGATGTTACAAACCTACCACCCTTAAAATGAATCTCGTCCTCGAGATTCGGAGAGGCTAGCAAGAATTAGGTTTGGTCCGAGGGTCTCCTCAAAATCCATTGATCGTCACAAAGGTTTGGGGTACTATCACCCTTAGGAACATGGTTACGGTTCCATCAAAACTCATATACTCCATCCTTTTTGTTAACAGGGTCAATATTCTCCGATCTTCAGGATAATTCCTTCTCTGGGCTCTTCCGATAGTGGCATAACCTTTTTTCCTCAATTCTTCTGTCCTTTTATCTTGGTAAGGTTCTTCCGAGACTGGGTCTTCTTAGATGACGGATCTAGCGCCAATACTATACAACTATCGTATTCTCATGGTGGTCAACAATTTATGGTTTCTCTTGTAGGAAATGGGTCTGGGCTTCATTCTCACCGTATGACCTACGTTTGGCAACAGCTGCCTTTTACAAGGGGAATAATTGTCATACATTCTAAGGTTCAAACAAGGTTTAATATCGTCGTCTCTCTACTATGGGTAAGTCACTAAGATTTACCAACCCATATAGCAAGAAGAATAATAAGAGTAAGCTGGTATGGTGATCAATCCATCCCACACCCAAATCATTAACTTGTATATGGTTTAGCGAATCTCGCATTCTAGCACTCGGTCATCCTCACAAGCATTGCAGAATTTCTCTGGTCGACGGACCAAGTTCGGATAAATACATGGATTCTGCAAGCCAAACAAACATCTATCGTTCCTTCACAACTCTCAGGTTTTGCGTAACTCCTATAAGATCGTTTGTTGATAAAGGCATATCCTCTTCCAGGGTTTTTCCCTCGGCAAGAGTGAGCTTGCTTCTTGGCAGGTCCTGGGGCCTATGGGTCATGGCCCATCTCGTTACGTGTAAACCTTGAACTCATCATCAGGGGCAACAGATCATTATTCCAACATCCAACTTCCCAACATTCTTAAATCCATCCAATTGTACTGTCTCCCTTCCTTCTATTGGTACCAAACTAAGATGTGATTACTCAGACTCATCATGGAGTTATAGTTGCTCCATATTACCAACATTATACCTCCTTTATATCCAATAGTACTTCATCCCTTCATATTCTTGGGGTACCCCGCATATCGAGATAAAACTTGTACTTATTTTGTCCGAAGTCTACTCGTGGGATATCATTATGTTTTCCAGGGGTCAAGGGTTCTCACATTTACTACCACCCTTAAAAATGCTCCAATTCTTCCATAGACCATATTTCTCATATCCTCGAAAATGGTCAAAATCTTTCTTCATAAAATCCAAATTAGTACCAATGATGCTAACTTTATTGATTCTCAAATTATTACAATCTCCTGCATTTCCATTAGATACCTCAACTCAACACCTCGAAAGAAATGTTCCCCCTATTACTACTACATTTCTTTTGTTGCTAACTCAACTATTTTGCACAAGCCTCCTTCTCATTAGGACAATCCTTGGCAAAGTTCCCTACTTCATTACAACGAAAACATATTACTTCTGACAAGTCTCATGGTTTCCTTGTGATCACATAGCCTCCTAAGGTCCTCGGCTTCCTTTTCGGGCAACCGCTGAAGTAGTGCCCTGAATCTTTGCACCTAAAACATATGATATGACACAGGTCCTTCTTGTAATCCAATCTATTTCTCTTCATGAACTTTCCCATTTCAATCAGGGCTTCTATTTCATGTGGGTCACACTCTACTTCCTCTGTCGGGAATTCTACTAGGTCCCCATTCCGACAATTTTGGGAGATGTGTCCTTCTTCTCGACAAGAATAACATGACTTGGTGCATGGTTTAATTGGGTCTTCTTCGGGTGTGTCCTCCACCTCTTCCTTCATCACAGGTTCTTCTAAAATTTCCACGAGGGCTCCTTTCGTTGTTTCCTTCTTCTGCTGGATGGTACTTTGTACCATGGGGTAATGTGACACTGAGTAGGGTAGTGGGTAGTCCCTTCACACAAGAAACAAGTGACCTACCTAGTTGGGCATTCTTCAGCTGGGTGACTTCCTTCACAATTAGGGCATTCATCCTTGTGTTCTTTATGGTTGTGTCCTATTTCTCCACAAAGCTTGCATGCATAGAGTTTATTCATATCATTTCCATAAGGCTTCAAATTCGGGGACATAAGACGAGACTTTAGAAAAGTCAATTTAAATTCCTTCCAAGTGGTTACTCCTTGCCATCCATTGATGTTTTGGTACATCCTCCACCTAGTAGTAGCACCTCTTTCAAAGCACTGAAGAGCATGCTGGGCCATATCCTTTCGGGCTATAGTGTCATTCTTCATGTGACCTTCCATGTTCTGAATCCATCGGTCCATCTCCAATTGAGTTAGCGGTCCCGGAAATGTGAGTTCATCTCCATTCATCCTCTATTGGTTCCAAGGGTTTTTGGGTGAGATAAGAGAGATAGAGAGGGATACACGGAACACAAACAATAGTTTTGAAGAGACAGATTTTATTTTGAGGCTGTCAAAAAAACATCAAGCAAATGACAGCTCACAATCGTCGCATCTAATGTAAGTATATAACATGGGTTTGGTCTTCTAAAGGTCAATAAATCTTCAAAGTCGCCGAACTCTTCTTGTTCATGTCTCCGATGGCTTCTTCCGATCGTGCTTGTCCTTCTCAAGTTCTTTTGCTAGATCATCTCTGTTGACGTGAAGTCTCTCATGACGTCCTTTAATATTCTGGAGTTGCGTTCCAAACTTCTGGGTTTCAACATCCTTGGCATGAACCATGGTCCTACTATCCTTCAGTTCCTGACGAATCTCCGGTATCTCGAGGTTTTGCTCCTCCAACTTGGCTACTTTTAGCTTCTGGGTCCTGAGTTCTTCACGAAATACTTCCTTGTCAATTACGAATTTCGAAAGATCCACCCTTCTTCTTGATGTAGTACTCCAGATCCTGGTGATACACCAGCTAAGGTTAAAACTTCATCTTTTGCTGATAGGTGCTCCATTAGCCATTTTTTCATCCAATCCTTCCAAAGAAAATGCATGCTCAACTCAGTACGGTGACAATAGCATAAGCGGGCGATAACATCATGAATAACCTTGTTTCTGTCCTTGTCATTGCCATGAGCTATCATTCCATAGTTGACATCTCCTGTCTTGGGGTTTTTCTTGACAAAAACTTCGAGTTTTAATGCTCCATGTTCAGGTCTTTCTCCTACACACCTTGATTCTCGGGTATTGACAGCTTCAATAGTCTGGCAAATTCTATTAGGTAGCCTTCCTAGGTCATACCAATCTGGAAATTCTACAAAGCCTTCAAATTCTCCTAGTCTTTCAAATCTTCAACCGTTGTAGTTTCCATCATTGTAATGCACGGTAAAAATCCTCTTTATTCCAAAGTGGTCTTAGTTGTCCGATATCTTGTACTTCTTGGAGTGGTCTCATCAGTCGTATCTTCGTGTGGTCAAAAGGGGAAAGGGGTATGGTCTAACTAAAAGGGAATATTTGATAAATCTCAAAAAAATAAGAGAGGTAAAAGATCTTTTTGAAAAATAAAGTTTTTGAGAAAATCTTTCCTATGGGCTTGCCAGTCTCTAGGGTCACGTCCTACAGCCAACATGTGCTTTGATACCATCTTGTAGCGACCCGGCCCGAATGGATCGAAGTCTGTGTGCTTAAGTGTCATCCCTGGATCGGTATGCTGACACACACACATTACTCAAGGATTTATAATAGAGGTAAATCACCTGTAAAATGTAACATAAATACTATTACCTCAATCCATAAAGCGGAAGAAACAACAAGGTTATGGATTCCCATCAACACCAACGGCAAAGTCGAGTGTAGGAATCGTAACCCTAATGTATCACTTACTCGTCGCAAGAATCCTGCAACATGAGACGTTGCAGCCGTGTAGGTCAGTACATTGAATGTACTCGCAAATTCACACCATAGGATAATGATGAATAATAGCTATCATTGTCGTGGTTCTAAGTCTGGCAGTAGAATGGGGGGTAGGTATGGAGAGGCAAGATCCTAGCTATGGAGTAGTTGTACACACGAGTGTTTTACGAGTTCAGGCCCTTCTCAGAGGAAGTAACAACCCTACGTCTCGGAGCCCGGAGGCGGTCGACTGGATTATGTGCGTATGAGTTACAGGGGTGCGAACCCTTTACAATGAGGAGGGGGTGGCTTATATAGAGTTCGCCAGACCCCTCCGGCCCTCAGTTATGCAGGGTTTAAAGTACATTAAGACAGGGGGTTACAGGTAACGCCCTTATAAAGTGCCATGAAGACTATTAAAGCTACTTAATGACAGACCGTTGCGTGCTGAGTGACTTTAGGTCTCCTGGCCGTCGAGTGGTTAACTTCATGGTCGAGTGGCTATCTTCATCGTCGAGTGTCCTTGAGTTCGTCGAGTGAAGTCCCTCTTGGTCGACTGGAAGGTAGCTTCTTCTAAGAATGTCCTTGGGTAGGGTATCCTAGATAGGTCCATGACCCTACCCTAGGTACATGACTTCATCATTAGCCCCCAAATGGATCGAGGTTCGAGTGAGGAAGGAGTTGATAATTTTCTCCGACCTATTTTCCATGCTCTGATTATGTCGTATCCTGGATCAGTGATTTTTCTTTTTTGGCGTTGGCATTAACCTTTCTTTCAGTTGCCTTGATCCATTCCTTTCTTCTGTCGAGTGAACTTTTGAACTTAGTGAACTTCCGAGCGACGGATCGTAGGAAATCTATCGTCTGACAGATTGATCTGCCGTTAGTGGATTTTGTGGGATCCGAATTTTGGGAAGCGCGTGAAGCGGGGTGGACCGCGGTACTCGAATGTGATAAGGCATGGGCGCCTCGATTTCCGTGCTGCCTTTTTCGCCACATATCATGCGTGCGCGACTGTTTCGGGATGTGTCAGGACCGCCCGGGCCTACTTGTCAGCCACTTGGAAGTGTCCTTATATAAAGCGCCGGGCGAGGGTTTTTGAACAGTGCCTTCTCATTCTCCTCTCTGCCCTCTTTGCCTCCGCCCGCTGTGCCTGCTCTCGCCTTTGCCTATCCACTCCTTGCGTGCTTCGCCGGCGACAATGGTGAAGGAGGAGACGGTGGCCTTGGAGCGCGCGAAGAAGGCGATGGCGGCGGGGAAAGCGAAGGGGAGAGCGTCCAGTCGGGGCGGATCTACGTCAAGGTCCCGCCTGCCAAAAGGTTGGGTCCAAGGGGATTGGATCCGCTCGACCATCACCGAGACGGATCTCAAGGACCTGGCCAACGAGGGTCTGATCCCCCACGGGTCAGCAAGGCTTCCGGGGACCGAGTGTCAACCGCAGCCGCAGGAGGGTGAGTGCGTTCTCCTAGCCACTCATGTAGACCGTGGATTCTCTCTGCCGCCGAGTGTTTTCTTCCCAGGGTTTCTGAACTTCTCTGGGGCGCAAATCCACCATTTCACTCCCAATTCCATTGCCTATCATGCTGCTTTTGTGTCCATGTGCGAGAACTTCCCGGGTTGTCGACCACACTGGGGTCTCTTTAAGCACATATTCACCTGTTGCTCACAGACGGTGAAAAAGGCGAGTCCGGAGATGAGAGGACTAAGGTTATCCAGATGTGCGGGGGTCTTGGGATTCAGATGAGGAACAAGAGTACTTTCCCGGCCATGACCCTTCCTAAGTCGGTTAGAGGGTGGCAGTCGACTTGGTTCTACTGCCAAGACGAGTCGACGCCGGGGCAGTCGACTGGTGTCCCTCCGTTCTCCATGGACCGAGTGGACAAACCCTCTTCTCTGAAGGTGCTTCCTGAGGAGAAAGCTCAGGTAAAAATGTTGATGGAGCGCGTATTCCAACTCGTTAGGGACGGAGTGACGGGTATGGATCTTCTGGAGGTCTTCCTTAGACGGCGTATCCAACCGCTTCAGTACCATGGCCACCCGATGTGGCTGTACTGTGGTACCGAAGACACCACTCGGGTCCATCCAGAAGCGGTCGACGACGCCACACTGGAGAGGTGGGTGACCGCAATCACAGGGAATAAGGACAACCCTCGAGGGGCTAGGAGGATCCCACCACTCGACTATACCTACACACCGGACACGGTATGACCACTTATCTCCTAATCTTGCTTTATTCATTCTGCTTCGCTGCGAATTGGTCGATTGACCTTTGTTTTGTTTTGTTGTCTGACAGGCCACCACTGAGTTATACTCGATGCCCAATGGAGCACAAACGCCGACTGAGGAGGAGGAAGGAAGTGGGGCGAAAGCCCGGAGGAGTGGGATTCGGATGCTGACGACGATGATGAGGGTGATGACTCTGGTGAGGAGGAAGAGAGGAGGAGGAGGAGGAAGTTGTACCTCCTCGCTCGGAAAGACGCTCGAAGCTTGTCCATGATCCCGCGGCCGAGCGTGGTAAGGGGTCGCAACCGTCACGCAGTTGTCCAAGCGCCCTCGGACTACTTCTCCGGTGCCGACTGAGAAAGCTCCGAAGCAATCTCGAGTGGCGCCGTCGAAGTCGGCGAAGGTCTTGCCGAAGATGAAGATGGTGATCCCCACTATCTCAGGGTAATAGTGTAGCTTGAGTTTGTCTGTTCCACATGAACTTATTCTTGGTTGACTCATGAGCTAACCGACTGACTTCTGGAACTGCAGTGCTGCTACTTCTGATACCTCGGCCAGAGCTGAAGATCAGGAGATGGAGGATGCTGTTACTTCGAAACCTGGTATGACTCTTGTAGTTCCGTCTTCAGTCAATTGGCTTCTTGTCTCTAATTTTGATTCTTTTTCTGCAGCTTCATCTAACGTCGTTATCGACCTTCCCGACGACGACGATGAGGAACCACTGAGGCAGAGAAGGAACAAGAAAGCGTCTGCTGGCAAGGCGACTCAGGACGTGCCAGCACCCAAGACATTGGTCGTGGAGGTAGACAATGTCACTCGGCCTACCGTAACCTTTGCGGTGCCGTTGACGAGTGCTCGTCCTTCATCGTCAAGTGCTGCTCAACCCTCGCTTTTCTCAACCTACCACGTCCCAGAAGACCAAGCTAGTGCTGCTAAAGAAGCAATACACCAAGCGGGGGTCATGATGGAGCAAGTGAAGGCAATCCGAGAAGCCATCCAGGCAGCCTATGACGCCAGTTCAGCTCTTCAGAGTAATGTTCAGGTCAGTCGGTCGTTGCCTGTTCTGTTAGGATATGACATCTGAAAACTCTTCTTTCTGAAATTCCTAGAGTTTGTCCTACACCCGCTGGGTGTGTCGATTGAAATTCCGGGTTAGTGGGGGCACGCTGAGTGCACCCACTGGGTGTAGTCCCCAAGGCTATGGTGGACTGCTGGTAGTCGACCATAGTCTTTATGTCTTAAGTTTTTTCTTTACTCGACTAGGTCGAATAGATTCATAGACCGGTGGGGGCACGCTGAGTGCACCCACTGGGTGTAGTCCTGAGACTGTGGTCGACCGCTGGCAGTCGACTATAGTCTGAAGAACACCTCCCGTTTTTTTTTGTTGTTGTTGGTCGACTGGTCGACTCTAACTAATGAAACTAGTGGGGGCACGCTGAGTGCACCCACTGGGTGTAGTCCCCGAGACTATGGTCGAATGTTTGTATTCGGCCGTAGTCTTAGAAACGCTATGATTTTTTCCTTAGTCATTCGCAAGTGAATTGTCTTTGACATCTGTCGCTTGGTTCTTCGTAGAAATCTTGCGACCTTGTGGCTCGTTATACTGAGTTGGAGAACAAACACATCCAGCTCGAGCTTGATCTGAAACTGACCCAAGAGAACCTAACAAAGGTGAAGGAGGAAGCTAAAGGTATGTTTGGTGAGTCCTTCGACGACTGCCTTTGCCTCTCGTTTGTTTCAGAGTCTGATCTCACTGTAACTTTGCAGACAAAGTGAGGGATGCCCTGAAGAAGAAAGACCTTGACTTGGGTGAGATGCAGAAAGCGGCTTTAGAGAAGACCAAGCTCGCAGATGAGAAGCTGGCTTCAGTCACCAAGCTTGAAGAAGAAAACACCAATCTGAAAGCTGCTCTTGATGCTGCCAACAAGGAGGTCAGTCGACTGAAAAGTGACAAGATTGCCCTGAATGACAAGGCCAGTGAGTTGGTGGGAAAGAAGAACGATCTGGAGGCTTATCTGGGTGGACTCGCCAAGAAGCTATTCCTCATGCTTGAAGGTAATCTTTTGTATCAAACAGACATTTTAACTGTGATCTCCGACTGTTGTCTTGACTCGGTGGTTGTGCTTGCAGAATTTTGCCAGAACTTTGAAGAGGAGACTGGTCGACTGGAAATAAACCTAGATCCCATCAACTCTCCTGTGAAAGATGTAGTCGCCATGAATGTGCTCCGGCTTGAATCTCGCGTTGCTGCTATCGTCAACTATCTCGCAAGGCTGAAGGTCGCAACTTCTCGCATCGACACAACACTCTGGCCAAGAGAGACGCTCCAGAACGACCTCGAGTCTCTGATGACTCGACTGAACGAGGTCCCAAGTCGAGTGCAGGAGTGGAAGAAGTCTTCTGCCAGGTGTGGCGTGGATGTTGCTCTGTCTCTGGTCCGCGTTCACTGCAAGGATGCACGAGAGGACAAGCGGGCAGCCCTTAGGGTGGCTAACACCAAGAAGCATGATTTCCGATCTTTCATGGAGACCTTCATCGCCGATGCCACTCGGATTGCAGATGGAATCGACATGGACGAGTTTGTTGCGCCTTCCAGCCCTCCACTCGGATTTGCCTCGGTATGCCGAGTGAGTTTTGTAACCGACAAACCTTAACAGGCTTAGCACCTGAGCACTTTCGGTTCCGTTAGGTGTTATCCGAACTTGGATTCGACATTGAATTTGTTTGTATTTGGTTTGAGGTGTCTTTTGCAGGCTAAAGCGAGGCTCTCATTGCAATCGACTTGTTCCCCGATACACTTAGGCGAGCACTGGGCTGCAGCTAAGCCCCCGAGTGGGAGGTCTGCTCTCCACTCGGTAGGATTTTCAAAAACTTAGGCGAGCACTGGGCTGCAGCTAAGCCTCCGTGTGGGAGGTCTGCTCTCCACTCGGTAGGATTTTTCAAAAACTTAGGCGAGCACTGGGCTGCAGCTAAGCCCCCGAGTGGGAGGTTTGTTCTCCACTCGGTAGGGTTTTCAAAAACTTAGGCGAGCACTAGGCTGCAGCTAAGCCCCCGAGTGGGAGGTTTGCTCTCCACTCGGTAGGATTTTCAAAAACTTAGGCGAGCACTGGGCTGCAGCTAAGCCCCCGAG
>NC_041385.1:493504455-493612242 GCF_002162155.2 Triticum dicoccoides
GGTAGGATTTTCAAAAACTTAGGTGAGCACTGGGCTGCAGCTAAGCCCCCGAGTGGGAGGTTTGCTCTCCATTCGGTAGGATTTTCAAAAACTTAGGCGAGCACTGGGCTGCAGCTAAGCCCCGAGTGGGAGGTTTGCTCTCCACTCGGTAGGATTTTCAAAAACTTAGGCGAGCACTGGGCTGCGGCTAAGCCCCCGAGTGGGAGGTTTGCTCTCCACTCGGTAGGATTTTCAAAAACTTAGGAGAGCACTGGGCTGCAGCTAAGCCCCCGAGTGGGAGGTTTGCTCTTCACTCGGTAGGATTTTCAAGGCGTACCTCTGGAGAAAGAGGTAGCAGTTGATCTGCACCTCGTCCTCCTTGCAGAGCGCATGTTGTATTTGTGGCGTAGCTCGGAAGGAGAGGGTAGCAGTCGACCTGCACCTCGTCCTCCTTGCAGAGCGCACGTTGTATTTGAACTTAGGCGAGCGTGATGCTGCAGCTAAGCCTCCGAATGGAAGGCTGGCTTACCACTCGGTAGGATTTGTTTAACTTAGGCGAGTACTTGGACTGCAGCTAAGCCTCCGAGTGGAAGGCTGGCTTACCACTCGGTAGGATTTTGTTTAACTTAGGCGAGTACTTGGACTGCAGCTAAGCCTCCGAGTGGAAGGCTGGCTTACCACTCGGTAGGATTTTGTTTAACTTAGGCGAGTACTTGGACTGCAGCTAAGCCTCCGAGTGGAAGGCTGGCTTACCACTCGGTAGGATTTTGTTTAACTTAGGCGAGCACTTGGACTGCAGCTAAGCCTCCGAGTGGAAAGCTGGCTTACCACTCGGTAGGATTTTGTTTAACTTAGGCGAAACAGATTTTGCAGCTAAGCCTTCGAGTGGGAGGCTGGCTCATCACTCGGTTAGGATTTTTTTACAGACTTAGGCGAATCAGATTCGCAGCCAAACCACCCACTGGGGGATTGCTTTATGTGGACAAAAGTGATAACAATTACTGGAAAATTGTAAAGCTCTTGTCTTTGATAAATAAACTACAGAAGTACTTTTATTACAACTCATCCGAGTGAATACTTAAGTGTAAAAGGGGCGGAGAAGCTCCGCGTTCCAAGCTCGGGGCTCGTCGATCTGATGCTTGACACTGTAGAGACGGTATGCTCCATTGTGGAGAACCTTGGTGACGATGAAGGAACCTTCCCAAGAAGGAGCAAGCTTGTGTGGTTTCTGCTGATCCACTCGGAGAACCAAATCTCCTTTCTGGAAGGCTCGACTCTTCACGTTTTTGGCGTGGAAGCGACGCAAGTCTTGTTGATAAATCGTCGATCGGATCAGGGCCATCTCCCTTTCTTCCTCTAAAAGGTTGACTGCATCCTGCCATGCTTGTTCTGCTTCAGCCTCGGTGTAGAGCTCGACCCGACGAGCATTGTGGAGAAGGTCACTCGGCAAGACCGCTTCAGCTCCGTAGACCAAGAAGAACGGAGTTCTTCCAGTCGACCGGTTAGGCGTGGTCCTTAACCCCCAAAGTAACGAGGGAAGTTCGTCGACCCATGCACCAGCGGCATGCTTGAGATCACGCATCAAACGGGGTTTCAACCCTTTGAGAATCAGGCCGTTGGCTCGTTCTGCCTTTCCATTCGACTGTGGATGGGCGACTGAAGCGTAGTCGACTCGTGTGCCTTGAGACGTGCAGAAAGCTCGGAATTCTTCGGAATCGAAGTTTGACCCGTTGTCAGTGATGATGTTGTGCGGGACTCCATATCTGAATATTAATTCTCTGATAAAGCTGACAGCAGTACCGGCATCGAGGTTCTTGATGGGTTTGGCCTCAATCCACTTGGTGAACTTGTCGACTGCTACCAGCACATGGGTGAAACCGCTTCTGCCTGTTCTCAAAGGGCCGACCATATCCAACCCCCATACTGCAAAGGGCCAAACAAGTGGTATGGTCTTTAAAGCTGAGGCGGGCTTGTGTGACATATTGGAGTAAAATTGACATCCCTCACACTTGTCGACTATCTCCTTTGCCATTTCCTTCGCTCTTGGCCAATAAAATCCGGCTCGGTATGCTTTGGCCACAATGGTCCGGGAAGACGCATGATGGCCACAGGTCCCCGAGTGGATGTCATCAAGGATTATTTGACCTTCCTCCGGCGTTATGCATTTCTGACCAACTCCAGTCGCGCTTTCTCTGTACAGCTGCCCCCTTATCACAGTAAAGGCTTTAGATCGGCGGATGATCTGTCGAGCCTCTTCTTCGTCCTCCGGGAGCTCTTTCCTCAAGATATACGCGATATACGGTATTGTCCAATCGGGAGTGATCACCAAAGCTTCCATGATCAGGTCGACCACCAATGGAACTTCAACCTCAGTCGGATCCGTAACACTCTTAGGTTGTGGGGCTTCGTCGGAAAAAGGATATTCTATGACTGATGGAGTATGGATATGCTCCAAGAACACATCACTGGGGATGGCTTCTCTCTTGGATCCTATCTTCGCCAAATCATCAGCCGCTTGATTTTTCAGTCGGGGTATATGGTGGAGCTCTAACCCTTCGAATTTCTTTTCGAGCTTCCTCACTGCATTGCAGTATCCAGTCATGGCTGGGCTTCTAACGTCCCACTCCTTCATCACCTGATTGACCACCAAATTTGAGTCGCCATAAACCATAAGGCGACGGACGCCGAGTGAAATGGCCATGCGCAACCCATACAAAAGTGCTTCATATTCTGCTTCATTGTTGGAGGAATCAAAGTGGATCTGGAGCACATATCTAAGCTTATCTCCTCGGGGAGAAACCAAAACTACCCCAGCACCAGAACCATTTAACACCTTAGAGCCATCAAAGAACATGGTCCAATGCTCCGAGTGAACTTGAGTCGGCTGCTGTTGTTCAATCCACTCGGCGAGGAAATCTGCTATAGCCCGGGACTTAATGGCTTTCTTTGCCTCAAATTTGATATCAAGGGGAAGGAGTTCAATCGCCCATTTAGCCACTCGACCAGTTGCATCTCTGTTGTGCAGAATCTCTAACAATGGTGCGTCGCTGATGACTGTAATGTCATGATCAGAGAAATAATGAGGAACCTTCTTCATGGTCATGTAGATCCCATATACGAGCTTCTGATAATGAGGATATCTTTGCTTCGATGGGGTCAAAACTTCAGAGAGATAATACACTGGGCGCTGAACTTTGAAGGTTTTACCTTCCTCTTCCCGCTCGATCGTAAGTACTGTACTGACGATCTGTCCTGTGGCTGCAATGTATTGCAACAGAGGCTCTTTGCTGATTGGAGCAGCAAGCACCGGCTGGGTGGAGAGCAGAGCTTTTAGCTCGACAAATGCTGCATCAGCTTCTGGAGTCCACTCAAACTTGTCTGCCTTCTTCATCAGTCGGTAAAGCGGCAACGCCTTTTCACCGAGGCGAGAGATGAATCGACTTAATGCGGCCAAGCATCCAGTAAGCTTCTGGACATCGTGCACACGCACAGGACATTTCATTCGGAGTATGGTGCCAACTTTTTCTGGGTTAGCATCGATTCCTCGTTCTGAAACGAGAAAACCGAGTAACTTTCCGCCAGGTACTCCGAATGTGCACTTTGATGGATTGAGCATGATATCATACCTCCTGAGATTGGCAAATGTTTCAGCTAGGTCAGTCAACAGGTCGGAACCCTTTCGTGACTTGACCATGATATCATCCATGTACGCTTCCACATTCCGATTGATTTGAGTGAGTAAACACTTTTGAATCATTCTCATGAACGTGGCTCTGGCATTCTTGAGACCGAATGGCATGGTGATATAGCAGAAGCACCCGAATGGAGTGATGAAAGCTGTTTTGATTTCGTCAAGTCCATACAGACGGATCTGATGATACCCGGAATAGGCGTCTAGAAAAGACAATCTCTCGCATCCCGCAGTCGAGTCGACAATTTGGTCGATGCGAGGGAGAGGAAAATGATCTTTTGGGCAGGCCCGATTGATATGTTTGAAATCAATGCACATGCGAAGTGAGTTGTCCTTCTTGGGAACCATGACGACATTGGCGAGCCACTCGGAGTGGTATATCTCTCGGATAAACTCTGCTGCAAGGAGTCGAGCCACCTCCTCGCCAATGGCTTTTTTCTTCTGAACGGCGGACCGTCGAAGATGTTCTTTAACAGGTTTCACTTTTGAGTCGACTCTAAGGTGATGCTCAGCCATCCCCCTGGGAACACCCGGCATGTCAGCTGGCTTCCATGCAAAGATGTCCCAGTTCTCACGGAGGAACTGGATGAGCGCTTCTTCCTATTTAGAGTCGAGTGTTGTGGAAATATGGGTCAGAGCTGCGTTGGGGTCTGTCGGGTGGATATGAACTGGCTTCGTCTCCACTGACGACTGGAACGCTGACTCTGTGGCGGGCTTCTGGGCCCGCAGCAAATCACTCGGATCTGCATTTTTCTTGTATCCTTCCAGCTCTACCACTGTTATCTGGGCATCCGCAATCTTCGAGCCTTTCTGGAAACACTCTTCTGCCTTCTTCCGGCTGCCAGTGATAGTGATCACTCCTTTGGGGACAGGCATCTTTAACTTGAGGTACACATAACATGGTCGAGCCATGAAGCGGGCATAGGCTGGTCTTCCCAAAATAGTGTGGTAAGCGCTCTGGAAATCCACGTCTTCAAATGTCAGCTTCTCTTTGCGGAAATGCTTCGAGTCGCCGAGCACTACATCCAGAGCTATTTGATCGAGTGACTCAGCCTTCTTTCCAGGAATGACTCCGCGGAAACTCATGTTGCTGGAGCTGAGCCTGGACATCGGAATGCTCATTCCCTTGAGCGTCTCTGCATATAGTATATTCAACCCACTGCCGCCATCCATCAATACCTTCGTCAGTCGAGTGCCTTCGACGACTGGGTCGACCACCAGCGCTTGCCTCCCAGGGGTGGCAATGTGAGTAGGGTGATCGGACTGGTCGAACGTAATGGGAGTCTGCGACCATTTCAGATAGCTTGGTGTCACCGGGGTGACCATATTTACCTCTCGGTTGATCACTTTCAGTCGACTTTTGCTCTCTACATCAGCAAAAATCATCAGGGTGGAATTGACATGAGGGTACCCTCCATCACTGTCCTCCTTGTCCTCGGCCTTGTCTGACTCCTTCTCTTTGTCCTTGGGCTATTTCCCTTGAAACTGCTGGATTAAGAGCCGGCACTGGCGAGTGGTATGTTTTGGGTAGATGAAGTTACCCTCTTCGTCTTTCTTAGTGTGGATGTGACACGGTAGATCCATCACGTCATTTCCTTCTTTATCCTTTACCTTCTTGAGGTTCCAAGATCCTTTGGGATTCCCTTTGAATTTGCCCTAAGTCACGGCCAGAGCGTCTCCAGGAGCAGCTGGCTCGGCCTTCCGCTTCTGCTTCCGACTGGAGTTTCCTTTTTCCGATTAACTCGGCTTATACTTGCCACTCCGGAGCCTGTCCTCTTCTTCACCGTTAGCGTATTTGGTGGCAATCTCCATCGTTCGACTCAGGGTCATATCTCCGGTTCGACCAAACTTCAGGCTCAACTCTCTGTTCTTGACACCATCCTTGAAGGCGCTAACCGCTTGATGGTCCGACACATTCTCCACGGTATGATGCAAAGTGATCCATCTCTGGATGTAATCTCTCAATGTCTCACTCGACTTTTGTACGCAGACTTGCAGCTCCATCAATCCGGCCGGTCGCTTGCAAGTTCCCTCGAATGTCCTGACGAACACTCGGGAAAGATCTTCCCAGGTGTAAATGCTGCTAGGAGCTAACTGATTCAACCACGCCCTGGCCGAACCCTCTAACATGAGTGGCAAATGCTTCATGGCCACCTCATCATTACCACCACCAATCTGTACCGCCACTCGGTAGTCTTCAAGCCAAGTTTCAGGCTTGGATTCTCCGCTGAACTTACTTACCCCAGTCGCCAACCTGAAGTTGGGGGGTATCACTACGGCTCTGATGGCTCTGCTAAAGCATTCTGGACCTGAAACATGGACTCGGCTGCTAGTGGGCACATCTCTTTCATGGCCACCTCTATGAGCTCTGTTATGATCGACCAAACCTTGCACGATGATGGATCTCGCGTCAAAGCCTGGTTCTCTGGGGTCGACCGGAGCTCTCCGCCCAACACTAAGCTGGCACCTGTCATCTTGCTGCCGATGGGCGTTAGACCCACTTCTCGGGGGCGGAGTGGGCACTCAACGCCTATCATCTCAATCAAATCGGTCATCATAGTGGTCCCGCCGGCCTTCACGTCCCACGCGCCTCGAAGGTGATCTTGGGCTGTGAGCCGACTGAATAGTATTCACAGTGATGGATCGACTGTGAATCCTGTTGCGCGACTGTGATACAACTAAATTCTGATCTCCTGCCGCCCGGAGCAAATCCCTGATCTGCATCAAGCCTCTTCCAGCCTCCAACTGAGAGGGCTGAATTGACTCCACTATACGGGCCGCAGCTGCCAAATTCTGAATCGGGGTTCGATATACCTGAGTTGGTTGACGAAAGAGCTGACGTCGGCTGGAGTCAGGTACTCGTTGACGCGCACGCTCGTCGAGTGCTCGTTGGAGGTTCTCCAGTCGAGTGCGTTCAGCCAAGTTGGCCAAACGCGCCTCTTCCAAAGCACGAGCCTTAGGAGTTTCTCCTGCGATGGGAGTATGCAGGGCATCCATGTTCCGGCGGCGAAGATCTTCTCTTTGCTGAGAAATGAGTTGCTCAGGCTGATATTCTTCGTGGGCCTGAGCGGGATCGCCTCCATCGTCCATCCCGTCGATGCGGGGGAAACCGGGAGGGCTACGAGGCCCGTTGACCATCAGGACCTCCGCCGCTGGATCACTGCTGTCGCACTCGGATGCAGTCTCTACGGAGCCAGTCGACAGATCGAACAGGCCATAGAGAGATTCGTCGGGCTCAATTGCCGTGACTTGGGTGGTGGCCGATTGGCGAGCCACTGCGTGTCTCACCCATCGCTGAAGCCTCGACCGACCGGAGCGCTTGCGCTGGCGGGAGACAGGGAGGGAGGACGGCACAGGAGTCGACCAATATGGGGTCGACGGCTGCCGCAGCAGGACGCCGCGGACACACGCCCGAAAGTGCGTCGCCCCGCGGACGGGGAGCGCGTCGATGTCGAGTGGTGCCTCCTGGAGCCAAGCGGAGTCGTCGGCGATGAAAGCGAGCGCACCGAGAAGGATCTCGCGGCCCTCGACCAGAGCTCCGCCAGAAACCATGATGAAGGCGATCGAACAAATTGCAACTTCTCCAAAAAGTCGCTAAGACACCTGCCCCACGGTGGGCGCCAACTGTCGTGGTTCTAAGTCTGACAGTAGAATGGGGGGTAGGTATGGAGAGGCAAGATCCTAGCTATGGAGTAGTTGTACACACGAGTGTTTTACGAGTTCAGGCCCTTCTCGGAGGAAGTAACAGCCCTACGTCTCGGAGCCCGGAGGCGGTCGACTGGATTATGTGCTTATGAGTTACAGGGGTGCGAACCCTTTACATTGAGGAGGGGGTGGCTTATATAGAGTTCGCCAGACCCCTCCGGCCCTTAGTTATGCAGGGTTTAAAGTACATTAAGACAGGGGGTTACCGGTAACGCCCTTATAAAGTGCCATGAAGACTATTAAAGCTACTTAATGACAGACCGTTGCGTGCTGAGTGACTTTAGGTCTCCTGGCCGTCGAGTGGTTAACTTCATGGTCAAGTGGCTATCTTCATCGTCGAGTTCCCTTGAGTTCGTCGAGTGAAGTCCCTCTTGGTCGACTGGAAGGTAGCTTCTTCTAAGGATGTCCTCGGGTAGGGTATCCTAGATAGGTCCATGACCCTACCCTAGGTACATGACTTCATCAATCACTACATCCATATTTGGCTGGTGGAGGCTCTAAGTTTAATTTTTGCATAAAGCTAATTTTTCCCTACAACAAAGGAATATATTTATTTAACTACAAGATTTGTCGAAAATATTGAGAAGGTAAGACCAACTCAATCCCAATTAAAAGTATCATCATTAACCCAATAAATTCATTAAGTAACGTGATGAGATCAAATCGATAATTCAAGAACCAGATACTCAAGATGTCCATAACCGGGGACACGGCTAATCATGATTAGTTTATACACTCTGCAGAGGTTTGTGCACTTTTCCCCACAAGACTCGATCTCCTCCGTTGGATTTCTCGCACTTCATGATGTTTGAGAAACGGATGACTGAGACACAGTCATTTATAAACATTAACTCTTTACTCTGGATAGACAGTACCACCTACATCCCCTACATCTGCTAGCCTACCTCTTCGAGAGCTCACGCAACTTACTTAAACTATGCCTGAGCCCATAATGGCTTGTGGTTGCACACGGAAGTTTCTAGCATGAATAATCTTATGATCCCTTTGAGCCTGGGTGGCATTCCATAGGATGATCACACAGGAACTCCAGGATCCCCTTGGACAAACACTGGCTTCTCCAGATGCCCGGGCAAACCACTGGGTGCTCCAGGGTGCCCCAACCAATCCACCCAGATGTGTATTAAAGTAGCCACCTTAAGTTAAACCCTTAATTAAGAATAACTCTCACATCTTTCATGAATTCTCTCAAAACCAAACCACGTCTATGAGCATAGCATAGCAGTATAAGCATAACGTAGTAACACCCATGGGTTTGAATATAAGGCAATAGGTTCCTACCTCATCAACTACTTCCCAATACCCACATGTTATCAAACCTACTCATGCAATGTTTGAGGGTTGAGACTAATGCATAAAAACTAGGTAGTAAAAGGATACGATCAAAGTGTGAACTTGCCTTGTACTATTTAAGAAGATGATTCACACACATAATTCCTGATAGTTCTACTCGTTACACTCAGTTCAATCTATCGAGAGCAAGCAATTGCATACATAAGCACTGAAGCATAAAATTCAAAGAAAAGATCTCGGAAAACTTCGAAAACAAGCAATTAACCCCTCCAATAGAAAACATTTTCTAAGAGTACCAAAATCGAGTGGATTTGGTCTTATCAGAAATTTTAGGCCAAGAGCTTCAATTTGCAAAAAGAATCAACCATATCGGACTTGTAAAACTCAAGTTATGATCAAAAGAAGTTTGAATATGAATCTGAACAAATTTTGAAATTTGAAAATTTCAAAAAGTTGATGCGACAGGTTCACTAGATAGTCGAAAACAAGACGAAACTATAGACGCTGGTTTCATCTAATTTGGATGAATGAGTAAAAAGTTATGGCTACTTGAAAAATCAAGGCCAAGCCGTTTTACGGAAGAAAAATAACTACGGCTAAAATAATTTTAGTCTTAAAATGTAAATACAGAGATTAATTTATAAATTTAATTATTCTATCGTACACTAGTCTAAATAAGAAAACATGCCCGTGCGTTGCAACAGAAGAAAAAAAAACACTTACCTATTCAATAAGCATGACTCAACCCCCCTCTCACAGGTCATTGTCTTCTATAACAACACGATAGCGAAACCAAGTGCCACTTCTTCTCACTCATGACAAAAACATTAAGAGGTAAAAAATGACAACTAAAAACTCATTATCCACAATATTCTTGGGACATACAAAAGTTGAAAAGCTTATGAAAACAATTAAATAATTTATTGACTGCAAATTATAGTTTGCCCTAAAAATTAAAGAATCAACTAAGTTTGACGAATCATATATTTATCTAACAAAGAAAATACGTAAACACCGGTGTTGGAATCTACCTAAACGATAACAAAATAAGCATTAACATACTCTAATTTTTAAAGAAATGTTTCAAAGACACATGCCTTGCTACCCATTTGGCGGAAAATAATGTTTGCGCAAGTGACACATGCCTCGAGTTTTGGGACCCTCAGATCAAAACTCAAGTGAACTGTCCTCAGTAGACGCGCAATTCACCAATTCTCCATCACCTCGTTTTCTCCAAAAAAGCATCACGCCGGCAAGAACTTCCAACCGGCCGAATCCCAGGTCAGTCATGGTGGCAAATCGAAGCACGGATCGATGGTGATGCTGCTCCGTCAGAAAAGCATGGCGTCTATCTTATCTTACAGGCTAGTATTTACACTAATACGATTTCAACAAAATAGAAAAAAGTATTTACACTAATAAAATAATACCGACATAAGTCCCCTTTAAAACCCATGAATAGAAAGAAAAAAAAACAGGTGTAAAGCATATACGACTGAAAAAGCGCGGAAAAAATTGCAAGCACAAACTAATAGCTCGACCAAACACTAAAACACAAACCCCCCTGTCATTCAACCATGCCTAAATACAAATATTTTCTAGGTGCAGCGGACATGTATATATATAGCCAGTGGTGGAGCTCGTGTGAGGCAGGCATGTTCTTTGCCGCCTCTGCCCCAGCCATTTTGCCATGCGTCTTTCTTTTATTTCTTTTATATAGCGCAGCACATCCCACATCACATCATGTATATCTTTCTCCCATAGCATCCACATAGCATCTTGTATATATATTTCTCCTATACCGCGCATATCCGCATATTTACTTCCCGTATTTATCCTTGCCATGCATCCTCTTCTAGCGCAGCATATTCCATCTTGGCCTCTCTTTTATTTCTTTCCTTGCATACCCTCTCTTTATTCCTTGCCATGCATGTCCTTATTTGTTGGGTCTTCTTTTCTTCTTAGATTAGAAATGGGACCGGCACCCCTTCTATTTTGTTCAATTTTCAAGAGGCTTCTCTGTTGTCTACTTGCTCACATATATAAATTGATGTAATTTTGCGTAAATCAGCGAGGTGGTATTAATACACGCGACCCCCTTTTTTTACATGAATACACGCGAACCTTTGTTACACGGAGCCCTTTGTTTATGCTACAAGCCAATACCAGCCCGGCTGGTTCCTTCCCTTTCATTAATCGTAGCAGCACAACGTTAAAGCCTCAAAGGGCCGGCCCATGATGGTGTGCGACGACCTAATTTTTTTTCCTGAACTTATAAGACTGTGGGTTCAGTAAAGAAAAACAAAAGGACCAACGAAAAAGGGAAAAGAAAGGAAGGCCCATTGATCAATTCTTCCAATGAACAAGGGAAAAGAAAGGCAGGCCCATCTCTACCATCTGGCCCATGACGTGCCGGAAAGAAAAATAGGACGTACGTTATTTTAGTACCACCTCATTAGTTAGGTGAAAAAACTGAAAGCGTAAAATCACGGGAAGAAGCGTATTGTGACGGTGAACCCAAGGAGTCAATCGGTGCTTTATTATTAGGGAAAGATATAATAAGCTATGAAAGTATATAAAAAATTACAAAGAAAGATACCTTTATAAGGTAGACAAAAGACGACTGCAGAGAGAGGAGACGACTTCTAGAAGTTCCATCGGAGAGGAGAATATATATATTTTTTAATGAATCTAGTCAAACCAAAATATTGATTTAACCCAAATCGGATGATTTTTGAAGGCTCTACGGATATATATTTATGTATGGAAAAGAGTTTTAGGGGTCAAAAGCTAGGCAATGTGGGACTAAACGTAGACGAAATATATATATAAAAAGAGAAAAACGCATGCGCCTAAAGCTTCGGTAGGCCGGCAGCGTGCGTGTGGGTGGCAGTTTTTTTTCTTTTTTCAAACACAAAAAAAGAAAGAAAAAAATAAGAAAAAGAAAAATATTTTTTTGGCAAACATAACCAAAAAATAAAAATACAATATGGGCCGGCCTGGGTGCACTGTGCACGTGGGTGACGGATAAAATTGGGCCGCATGTACAGTTTAAAAAAAATAGAAACAGAAAGGAAAACTGAATAAATAAAATAAAATAAAAAATTTTATAGGCATATTATATATCAAAATTTTCAGACAAAGATTTTCTACAACTTGAACATTTTCTTAGAGTCAAATAATTTCCTTAAAAGTTCAAATAGAGCAAACAGTGCGACTGTTGCAATAAAACCTCATAAAAATCATTTTAAAAATACTAAAATGATTTCAAATTTATTTCTCTCCAGTTTTCTAATATAGGAAATCATTTTACCCTAATTTCCATATATTTTATTTTTGCATAAAAATGATTTGAATAAAACCCAAATAACTCAAATTGAAAATAATTTCAAAGGGACTTTAAATTTGATTCTTTTAAACTTCCAACTCATATTTCACACAATTTGAAGAAGTCATTTTATCTTCTCTCATGAAAATCATTGGGTTGCTTAAAGTTTCTGAATTGGAAATATTTGCAAATGAAATTCAAATCTTTTCATAACCCGTTTCATTTATTTAAATGGAAGAAGTCATATAATCTTCACTCTAGGGTTTTTTTGATGAAAATATTTTGAATTCATGGAGATCAGAAATGCAAGATGAATGTTTGGGAAAGACATTTTATTCCCTCTTATTTAACTTTCAAATGTTTCGAATTTCACTCAAATTCACACAAGCAACCACACCATAATCAAACAAACAATCAAAACTATCTATTTAATATAACATTCCAAAATTTTAGAATTTTGGGATGTTACAAACCTACCACCCATAAAATGAATCTCGTCCTCGAGATTCGGAGAGGCTAGCAAGAATTAGGTTGGGTTCGGGGGTCTCCTCAAAATCCATTGATCGTCACAAAGGTTTGGGGTACTGCCACCCTTAGGAACATGGTTACGGTTCCATCAAAACTCATATACTCCATCCTTTGTGTTGACAGGGTCAATCTTCTCCGATCTTCAGGATAATTCCTTCCCTGGGCTCTTCTGATAGTGGCATAACCTTTTTTTCCTCAATTCTTCTGTCCTTTTATGTTGGTAAGGTTCTTCCAAGACCGGGTCTTCTTAGCTGATGGGTCTGGCGCCAATACTATACAACTATCGATATTCTCATGGTGGTCAACAATTTATGGTTTCTCCTGCAGGAAATGGGTCTAGACTTCATTCTCACCTTATGACCTGCGTTTGGCAACAGCTGCCTTTTACAAGGGAAATAATTGTCATACATTCTAAGGTTCAAACAAGGTTTAATATCGTCGTCTCTCTACTATCGGTAAGTCACTCAGATTTACCATCCCATATAGCAAGACCAATAATAAGAGTAAGTCGGTATGGTGATCAATCCATCCCACACCCAAATCATTACCTTGTATATGGTTTAGCGAATCTCGCATTCTAACACTCGATCATCCTCACAAGCATTGCAGAATTTCTCTTGTCGACGGACCAAGTTCGGATAAATACATGGATTCTGCAAGCCAAACAAACATCTATCGTTCCTTCACAACTCTCAGGTTTTGCGTAACTCCTATAAGATCGTTTGTTGATAAAGGCATATCCTCTTCCAGGGTTTTGCCCTCAACAAGAGTGTGCTTGCTTCTTGGCAGGTCCCGGGGCCTGTGGGTTATGGCCCATCTCGTCACTTGTAAACCTTGAACTCATCATCAGGGGCAACTGATCATTATTCCTACTTCCAACTTCCCAGCATTCTTAAATCCATCCAATTGTACTGTCTCCCTTACTTCTATTGGTACCAAACTAAGATGTGATTACTCAGACTCACCATGGAGTTACAGTTGCTCCATATTACCAACATTATACCTCCTTTATATCCAATAGTACTTCATCCCTTCATATTCTTGGGGTATCCCGCGTATCGAGATAAAACTCGTACTTATTTTGTCCGAAGTCTACTCGTGGGATATCATTATCTTTTCCAGGGGTCAAGGGTTCTCATAGTTACTACCACCCTTAAAAATGCTCCAATTCTTCCATAGACCATATTTCTCATATCCTCGAAAATGGTCAAAATCTTTCTTCATAAAATCTAAATTAGTACCAACGATGCTAACTTTATTGAGTCTCAAATTATTACAATCTCCTACATTTCCATTACATACCTCAACTCAACCCCTAGAAAGAAATGTCCCCCTACTACTACTACATTTCTTTTGTCGCTAACTCAACTATTTTACACAAGCCTCCTTCTCATTAGGACAATCCCTGGCAAAGTGCCCTACTTCATTACAACGAAAATATATTACTTCTGGCAAGTGTCGTTGTTTCCTTGTGATCACGTAGCCTCCTAAGGTCCTCGACTTCCTTTTTGGGCAACCGCTGAAGTAGTGCCTTGAATCTTTGCACCTAAAACATATGATATGACGCAGGTCCTTCTTGGAATCCAATCTATTTCTCTTCTTGAACTTTCCCGTTCCAATCAGGGCTTCTATTTCATGTGGGTCATACTCTACTTCCTCTGTCGGGAATTCTACTAGGTCCCATTGTCGGTGTCAAAACCGGCGGATCTCGGGTAGGGGGTCCCGATCTATGCGTCTTAGGCTGATGGTAACAGGAAGCAAGGGACACAATGTTTACCCAGGTTCGGGCCCTCTCGATGGAGGTAAAACCCTACTTCCTACTTGATTAATATTGAAAATTGAGTAGTACAAGAGTAGATCTACCACGAGATCGTAGAGGCTAAACCCTAAGAGCTAGCCTATGATGGTATGATTGTAATTGTGATCGGCCTTCTAAGGACCATCCTCTCCGGTTTATATAGACACCGGAGAGGGCTAGGGTTTACCTGGAGTCGGTTACAAGGAAGGAAATATAATATCCGGATCGCCAAGCTTGTCTTCCACGCAAAGGAGAGTCCCATCCGGACAGGGGCCGAAGTCTTGAGTCTTGTATCTTCACGCTTCAATAGTCCGGACGATGTATATAGTCCGGCTATCCGGATACCCCCTAATCCAGGACTCCCTCAGTAGCCCCTGAACCAGGCTTCAATGACGACGAGTCCGGCGCGCAGTCTTGTCTTCGGCATTGCAAGGCGAATTCCTTCTCGGAATACTCCAAGGTTACTATCGAACACGTAGACCGTGTCCGGATCTGCAAAATGATCTTCATATACTACCGTAGAGAGAATGATACTTCAGCTGACAACTTTTTAGACGATGTGATATGTCATTACGGTCAGGTCATTATTCAAACCGTTTTCCCACAACCAGCCACAACGCGTATTGCGAGGCGGTTTCCTTGACACGTCTTGTCAAAGAAGAGATCATGTCCCCTTATCACGGGATTCTCATCAATACGGGTACGGGTATTCCCACCGCGCCATCAATCGTGGCGCTTGGGAAGTAAGCGACTCTCAACAGGCTAGCAGGGAGGCGCACCACTTTCGTGGCCTCTATAAAGAGATAAGAGTTCGCCATTTTTACCCACGCCTTCTTTCTCCTTTGCCCACTCTTGCCCCCTCGAGCTCCAGCGCCCGAGTCCAAATCTTCTTCGCACAGCTAGACATGTCCGGAGTAGGAGGCAAGTGGGTGACCTCTACCGTGAAGGAGAAGCACATCGCGAATCTTCGGGCAGCTGGATACTTGGCCGCAGACATAGCGCACTGGCTATCGGACGACAGGCAGGTCACTCCAACTCCGGGACCCCACGAGAGGGTCGTGTTTCTCGCCCACTTCATCTACGGACTGGGGTTTCCACTTCACCCCTTCGTCCGCGGGCTCATGTTCTACTATGGGCTAGATTTCCATGATCTAGCCCCGAACTTTGTCCTCAACATCTCGGCGTTCATCGTTGTATGCGAGGCTTTCCTCCGCATCAAGCCTCATTTCGGCTTGTGGCTGCAAATCTTCTGCGTGAAGCCGAAGATCGTGAGCGGCCAGCAAGCGGAGTGCGGAGGAGCCATGGTGGGCAAGATGCCTAACGTCACCTGGCTCGACGACTCCTTTGTGGAAACCGTGAAGGGATGGCAATTGGGGTGGTTCTACATCACCGAGCCGTGCGACACCGACTGGGCGGCGGCCCCCGAGTTCCAATTCGGAACCCCCATGCGGCTCACCTCCTGGGAACAGAAGGGCATGTCCTGGGGAGAATCTACAAAGCTGACCGGACTCCAAAACTGCATCAAGGGCATGAAGGACAAGAACATCAAGCTTGTCGACGTGATCCAGGTTATGCTCATTCGCCGGATTCTGCCGTGCCAAAGGAGGGCATTTAATCTATGGGAGTTCATCCCTACCGAACACCAGACGCTTCAGAGGCTCTACGGCATGAAGCACAAAAATGCATGGAAGGCATTGTTCAAGGCCTCCGAAGTACCTCCTACCATATCCAAGGACCGTGGGCTCCACGCCGCACGGCCTCCTAGTCAGGTGAGTTCTCAGGCTGCCACCGAATTTGGTTCTTCCCAATATATTTATGGGGGAGCCTTAAGTAATTGTGCATATTTGTTCAGGATTATGTGGAGACAACGGAGCAGATTGACTGTCCGGCTCCGCTGCCAGAAAGCCCAGCTAATGCTCTCCTGACGAAGATGCTAGTCCCGGCGCCCTACAAGGGGCCGGAGAAGAAGGCCGATAAGAAGGCCCCGGGGATCCGAAAGGGTCTCCGACGCAAGGTTGCGCCAGAAGCCTCATCCGAAGACGACGAGGCACACTCCTCCCACAAAGGGGAAGAAGAAGAAGAGGAGGCCGCCCCATCCGGAAAGGACGAGGAGCCTAAGAGGGCGGACCAGGGGGGCAGGAGAGGCCCCCGGTGCAAGGCCGTCATACCCTTGTCATCTGATGACGACGAGGCAGATTCCTCCCGCGGAGGCGGGGGGAAACAAGAAGAAATTCCACCTCCCCGTATTGGGGGGGGGTGGGGAAAGAGGAAGGCCGCCCCGGAGGGGGAGGCTGAGACGTCCAAGAAGGGAAAGGTGTCCCTTCCGAACTACTCCGCCACCGCCGCCGATAGCGAGGAGGGGTGGCTGCCAAGGAAGAAGCCCCTAGTGCGATCATAAGTGTCTGCACTCTATCGTAATGTTGCTTCATAGTTTTGTTATAACGCCAAACTTGTATGCAGTACGGCCAGGGTCCATCCCGAGGTGTCATCTTCGGATGGGTCCTTGAGTGATTCGGCGATGAACTCGCTCCCGACGGCCACTACTTCTCAGCCTGTAAATGACACAAAGGTGTTATCCCAAAGGCTCCCAGAGATGGGGGAGGTGGCTCTGGAGGCGCCCCAAGGCGGCATTCCAGACGTCGGACATGTGGGGTTCAAGATCCCCGCGGATCGTGTTGATGAGAGCCGCAGTAAGCCGGACTCTCAGCCGAACACTGTTTCGGAGTCTTCAATGGTTCCGGACTCAGACGGGCAGCCCCTCGTTAGGGAGGGAGGGCCGTCTGTGTCAAGGACTTCCGTTACACTCGAGGCGTCGGATTTTCTGTTGGAAGTGCTTCACGGCGCTTCCATGGATGAAGAGCACTGTACTCTTATGAGTGCGGTGATTCAGAAGGTTTTTTCCGCCAAGAGCGGACTAACCGAAGCCTGCACCAGCCTCCTGACAGGCTTTGAGGTAAGTAATAAAAATGTGTGAAATTACCACCCTATAGGTAGTAGCCCCTGATACTCTGTTTGGCGTTCGGAAGGAAAAACCAAACGGAGGATCAATTACAGTCCGCAGGAGTCTAACAATAAGTTTGAATGTGAATAAACATGTTGTGCTGCTAGCCGCTGTTGTCCGTACGACCGAGATCGCCGGCCTAAAACAGGACTTGGAGCGGGCACAGGGAGAGCTCGACCTCACGAGGAGGTAGCTCGAAGAGAGCAAAGGTGAATGATTCCCCTCTCTCATATAATGAAGGATAGATAAAATTGGTTATTCTAACGACGAAGCGTCGTGATTTGATAACAGAGGCCACCACCGAAGTGGCGTCTCTCAAGAAAGCGTTGTCCGAGGCAGAACACAAGGCGGCCTTGGAACCCAAAGAGCGCGAAAAGCAAGATGCGAGAGTGGGAGAGGTACAACAAGAGCTCCAGGGTCTCGGCAAGAGGTTCGAGGCCATGGAGCATGAGCTTAAGGCGAAAGAGGGCGAGCTTATGAAGGCCCTTGCAAGTATAAAAGACACCAAGGCCGAAGCCGAGAAGGCACAGCAGGAGATCCAGGAGGCCAAAAAGATAGCGGTGGGTAAGAAATTCTTTATGCAAAGCAAACATGTGGAGGAGGCGTTTCTTTTACTTACCCGAGTCCGGAGCTCTCCAAGGGCATTCGCAGATCTGCCATGCAGCGTATCAGACGCCACAGAGTTCTACCGTGCTCAGGAGGGGAGCTCAACGGAGAAGCTGTTTTGGTCCCAGTATGCTGGGGCCGAACATCCAATGCCTCTGAGTGACCAACTAAAGCAGTTGGTCGAACTCCACAGGGCGGCCGAAGTGGCTATGAAGGATTCCATAGTCCGGATGTGGCCTGGTGAGCCCCTGCTCACCAGCTACTTCGGCCTGATCAAGCAGATGGTGAATGCCTGTCTGCGACTAGAAGTCATCAAGCAATCCGTTTGCATTCAGGGTGCCCGCCAGGCCTTTGCCCATGCGAAGGTGCATTGGGGCAAGCTGGATGCGGAGAAGATGGTGAAGGATGGGCCGCCGGAGGGCAAGGAACATCGCTATCCGGAGAAGTATTTGCTGGGGAACGTAGTAATTTCAAAAAAAATTCTTACGCACACGCAAGATCATGGTGATGGCATAGCAACAAGAGGGGAGAGTATTGTCAACGTACCCTCGTACACCGTTAAGCAGAAGCGTTATGACAACGCGGTTGATGTAGTCGTACGTCTTCACGAATCGACCGATCCAAGCACCGAACGTACGGCACCTCCGTGTTCAGCACACGTTCAGCTCGATGACGTTCCCCGGGCTCCAATCCAGCTAAGCGTCGGGGATGAGTTCCGTCAGCACGACGGCGTGGTGACGATGATGATGTTCTACCGGCGCAGGGCTTCGCCTGAACTCTGCGACGATATGACCGAGGTGGAATATGGTGGAGGGGGGCACCGCACACGGCTAAGGAACAATCCGTAGATCAACTTGTGTGTCATGGGGTGCCCCCTGCCCCCGTATATAAAGGAGCAAGGGGAGGTCCGGCCAAGGAGGAGGAGGCGCGCCCAACGGGGGAGTCCTACTCCCACCGGGAGTAGGACTCCTCCTTTCCTAGGAGTAGGAGAGAAGGAAGGGGAAGAGGGAAGGGAAGGAAGGAGGGGGTGCGGCCCCTCCCCCTAGTCCAATTCGGACTAGGCCTTGGGGGGGCGCGCAGCTTGCCCTAGGCAGCCCCTCTCTCTTTCCCTTATGGCCCAATAAGGCCCAATACTTCTCCCGGCGAATTCTCGTAACTCTCTGGTACTCCGAAAAATACCCGAATAACTCGGAACCTTTCCGAAGTCCGAATATAGTCGTCCAATATATCGATCTTTACGTCTTGACCATTTCGAGACTCCTCGTCATGTCCTCGATCTCATCCGGGACTCCGAACTCCTTAAGTACATCAAAACTCATAAACTCATAATATAACTGTCATCGAAACCTTAAGCGTGCGGACCCTACGGGTTCGAGAACTATGTAGACATGACCTAGAACTATTCTTGGTCAATAACCAATAGCGGAACCTGGATGCCCATATTGGCTCCTACATATTCTACGAAGATCTTTATCGGTCAAACCGCATAACAACATACTTTGTTCCCTTTGTCATCGGTATGTTACTTGCCCGAGATTCGATCGTCGGTATCCAATACCTAGTTCAATCTCGTTACCGGCAAGTCTCTTTACTCGTTACGTAATGCATCATTCCGTAACTAACTCATTAGCTACATTGCTTGCAAGGCTTATAGTGATGTGCATTACCGAGAGGGCCCAGAGATACCTCTCCGACAATCGGAGTGACAAAACCTAATCTCGAAATACGCCAACCCAACATGTACCTTTGGAGACACCTATAGTACTCCTTTATAATCACCCAGTTACGTTGTGACGTTTGGTAGTACCCAAAGTGTTCCTCCGGTAAACGGGAGTTGCATAATCTCATAGTTACAGGAACATGTATAAGTCATGAAGAAAGCAATAGCAACATACTAAATGATCAAGTGCTAAGCTAACGGAATGGGTCATGTCAATCACATCATTCTCCTAATGATGTGATCCCGTTAATCAAATGACAACACATGTCTATGGTTAGGAAACATAACCATCTTTGATTAATGAGCTAGTCAAGTAGAGGCATACTAGTGACTATATGTTTGTCTATGTATTCACACATGTATCATGTTTCCGGTTAATATAATTCTAGCATGAATAATAAACATTTATCATGATATGAGGAAATAAATAATAACTTTATTATTGCCTCTAGGGCATATTTCCTTCAGTCTCCCACTTGCACTAGAGTCAATAATCTAGTTCACATCATCATGTGATTTAACACCAATATTCATATCTGTATATGATTAACACCCATAGTTCACATCGTCATGTGATCAACACCCAAAGGGTTTACTAGAGTCAATAATCTAGTTCACATCGCTATGTGATTAACACCCAAAGAGTACTAAGGTATGATCATGTTTTGCTCGTGAGAGAAGCTTAGTCTACGGGTCTGTCACATTCAGAGCCGTATGTATTTTGCAAATATTCTATGTCTACAATGCTCTGCATGGAGCTACTCTAGATAATTGCTCCCACTTTCAATATGTATCCAGATTGAGACTTAGAGTCATCTGGATCGGTGTAAAAGCTTGCACCGATGTAACTTTTTACGACGGGTTCTTTTATCACCTCCATAATCGAGAAGTATTTCCTTGGTCCTCACTAAGGATATTCTTGACCGCTGTCCAGTGATCTACTATTAGATCAAAATTGTATTCCTTTGCCAAACTCAGAGCAAGGTATACAATAGGTCTGGTTCACAGCATAGCATACTTTATAGAACTTATGACTGAGGCATAGGGAATGACTTTTCATTCTCTTTCTATTTTCTGCCATGGTCGGGTCTTGAGTCTTTCTCAACTTCACACCTTGTAACACAGGCAAGAACTCCTTCTTTGACTGTTCCATTTTGAACTATTTCAAAAATTTATCAAGGTATGTACTCATTGAAAAATCTTATCAAGCGTCTTGATTTATCTATATAGATCTTGATGCTCAATGTGTAAGCAGCTTCACCGAGGTCTTGCTTTGAAAAACTCTTATTCAAGTATCCTTTCATGCTATCCAGAATTTCCATATCATTTCCAATTAACAATATGTCATCCACATATAATATTAGAAATGCTACAGAGCTCCCACTCACTTTCTTGTAAATACAGGCTTCTTCAAACGTCTGTATAAAACCATATGCTTTGATCAACTTATCAAAGCATATATTCCAACTCTGAGATGCTTGCACCAGTCCATAGATGGATCGCTGGAGCTTGCACAATTTGTTAGCATCTTTAGGACTGACAAAAACTTTCTGGTTGCATCATATACAACTCTTCTTTAATAAATCCATTAAGAATGCAGTTTTGACATCCATTTGCCAAATTTCATAATCATGAAATGCAGCAATAGCTAACATGATTCGGACAGACTTAAGCATCGCTACGGGTGAGAAAGTCTCATCGTAGTCAACCCCTTGAACTTGTCGAAAACCTTTCGCAACAAGTCGAGCTTTATAGACAGTTACATTACCATCAGCGTCAGTCTTCTTCTTAAAGATCCATTTATTCTCAATGGCTTGCTGATCATTGAGCAAGTCAATCAAAGTCCATACTTTGTTCTCATACATGGATCATATCTCAGATTTTATGGCCTCAAGCCATTTCATGGAATCTGGGCTCATCACGGCTTCCTCATAGTTCGTAGGTTCATCATGGTCTAGTAACATGACTTCCAGAACATGATTACCATACCACTCTGGTGCAGATCTTACTCTGGAAGACCTACGAGGTTTGGCAGCAACTTGATTTGAAGTTTCATGATCATCATCATTAACTTCCTCACTAATTGGTGTAGTAATCACTGAACTGCTTTCTGTGATGAACTACTTTCCAATAAGGGAGAAGGTACAATTACCTCATCAAGTTCTACTTTCCTCCCACTCACTTCTTTCGAGAGAAACTCCTTCTCTAGAAAGGATCCATTTTTAGCAACGAGATCTTGCCTTCGGATCTATGATAGAAGGTGTACCCAACAATTTCCTTTGGGTATTCTATGAAGACGCACTTCTCCGATTTGGGTTCGAGCTTATTAGGTTGAAAACCCTTTTCATATAAGCATCGCAACTCCAAACTTTAAGAAACGGCAACTTTGGTTTCTTGCCAAACCACAGTTCATAAGGCGTCGTCTCAACGGATTTCGATGGTGCCCTATTTAAAGTGAATGCAGCTGTCTTTAATGCATAACCCCAAAATGATAGTGGTAAAACCGATAAGAGACATCATAGATCACACCATATCCAATAAAGTGCGGTTACGACGTTCGGACACACCATAACGTTGTGGTGTTCCAGGTGGCGTGAGCTGTGAAACTATTCCACATTGTTTTAATTGAAGACCAAACTCGTAACTCAAATATTTGTCTCCGCGATCAAATCGCAGAAACTTTATTTTCTTGTTACGATGATTTTTCCACTTCACTCTGAAATTCTTTGAACCTTTCAACTATTTCAGACTTATGTTTCATTAAGTAGATATACCCATATCTGCTCTAATCATCTTGTGAAGGTCAGAAAATAACGATACTTGCCACGAGCATCAACACTCATTGGATCGCATACATCGGTATGTATTATTTCCAATAAGTCAGTAGCTTGTTCCATTGTTCCGGAGAACGGAGTTTTAGTCATCTTGCCCAAAAGGCACGGTTCGCAAGCATCAAATGATTCATAACCAAGTGATTCCGAAAATCCATCTTTTATGGAGTTTCTTCATGCGCTTTACACCAATATGACCTAAACGGCAGTGCCACAAATAAGTTGCACTATCATTATTAACTTTACATCTTTTGGTTTCAATATTATGAATATGTGTATCACACGATCGAGATCCAACAAACCATTTTCATTGGGTGTATGACCATAGAAGGTTTTATTCATGTAAACAGAACAATAATTATTCTCTAACTTACATGAATAACCGTATTGCAATAAACATGATCAAATCATATTCATGCTCAACGCAAACGCCAAATAACATTTATTTAGGTTCAACACTAATCCCGAAAGTATAGGGAGTGTGCGATGATGATCATATCAATCTTGGAACTACTTCCAACATTCATCGTCACCTCACCCTCAACTAGTTTCTGTTTATTCTGCAACTCTCGTTTCGAGTTACTACTCTTAGCAACTGAACTAGTATCAAATACCAAGGGGTTGCTATAAACATTAGTAAAGTACACATCAATAGCATGTATATCAAATATACATATGTTCACTTTGCCATCCTTCTTATCTGCCAAATACTTGGGGTAGATCCATTTCCAGTGACCAGTCCCTTTGCAGTAGAATCACTTAGTCTTAGGCTTAGGTCCAGACTTGGGCTTCTTCACTTGAGCAGCAACTTGCTTGCTGTTCTTCTTGAAGTTCCCCTTCTTCCCTTTGCCCTTTTTCTTGAAACTAGTGATCTTGTCCACCATCAACACTTTGATGTTTTTCTTTGATTTCTACCTTCTCTGATTTCAGCATCACGAAGAGCTTGGGAATAGTTTTCGTCATCCCTTGCATTATAGTTCATCACGAAGTTCTACTAACTTTGTGGTGGTGACTAGAGAATTCTATCAATCACTATCTTATCTGGAAGATTAACTCCCACTTGATTCAAGCGATTGTAGTACCCAGACAATCTGAGCACATGCTCACTAGTTGAGCGATTCTCCTCCATCTTTTAGCTATAGAACTTGTTAGAGACTTCATATCTCTCAACTCGGGTATTTGCTTGAAATATTAACTTCAACTCCTGGAACATCTCATATGGTCCATGACGTTCAAAACGTTTTTGAAGTCCCGATTCTAAGCTGTTAAGTATGGTGCACTAAACTATCAAGTAGTCATCATATTGAGCTAGCCAAACGTTCATAACGTCTGCATCTGCTCCTGCAATAGGTCTGTCACCTAGCGGTGCATTAAGGACATAATTCTTCTGTGCAGCAATGAGGATAAACCTCAGATCACGGATCCAATCCACATCATTGCTACTAACATCTTTCAACACAATTTTCTCTAGGAACATATTGAAATAAACATATGAAAGCAACAACGCAAGCTATTGATCTACAACATAATTTGCAAAATACTACCAGGACTAAGTTCATGATAAATTTAAGTTCAATTAATCATATTACTTAAGAACTCCCACTTAGACAGACATCTCTCTAGTCATCTAAGTGATCATGTGATCCAAATCAACTAAACCATGTCCGATCATCACGTGAGATGGAGTAGTTTCAATGGTGAACATCATTATGTTGATCATATCTACTATATGATTCACGCTCAACCTTTCGGTCTCCGTGTTCCGAGGCCATATCTGTATATGCTAGGATCGTCAAGTTTAACCTGAGTATTCCGCGTGTGCAACTGTTTTGCACCCGTTGTATTTGAACGTAGAGCCTATCACACCCGATCATCACGTGGTGTCTCAGCACGAAGAACTTTCGCAACGGTGCATACTCAGGGAGAACACTTCTTGATAATTAGTGAGAGATCATCTTAAAATGCTACCGTCAATCAAAGCAAGATAAGATGCATAAAGGATAAACATCACATGCAATCAATATAAGTGATATGATATGGCCATCATCATCTTGTGCTTGTGATCTCCATCTTCGAAGCACCGTCGTGATCACCATCGTCACCGGCGCGACACCTTGATCTCCATCGTAGCATCGTTGTCGTTACGCCATCTATTGCTTCTACGACTATCGCTACCACTTAGAGATAAAGTAAAGCAATTACAGGGCGTTTGCATTTCATACAATAAAGCGACAACCATATGGCTCCTGCCAGTTGCCGATAACTTCGGTTACAAAACATGATCATCTCATACAATAAAATATAGCATCACGTCTTGACCATATCACATCACAACATGCCCTGCAAAAACAAGTTAGACATCCTCTACTTTGTTGTTGCAAATTTTACGTGGCTGCTACGGGCTTTAGCAAGAACCGTTCTTACCTACGCATAAAAACCACAACGATAGTTCGTCAAGTTGGTGCTGATTTAACCTTCGCAAGGACCGGGCGTAGCCACACTCCATTCAGCTAAAGTGAGAGAGACAGACACCCACCAGCCACCTTTAAGAACGAGTGCTCATAACGGTGAAACCAGTCTCGCGTAAGCGTATGCGTAATGTCGGTCCGGGCCGCTTCATCTCACAATACCGCCGAACCAAAGTATGACATGCTGGTAAGCAGTATGACTTGTATCGCCCACAACTCAATTGTGTTCTACTCGTGCATATAACATCAACGCATAAAACCTGGCTCTGATACCACTGTTGGGGAACGTAGTAATTTGAAAAAAAAAATCCTACGCACACGCAAGATCATGGTGATGGCATAGCAACGAGAGGGGAGAATATTGTCTACGTACCCTCGTAGACCGTTAAGCGGAAGCGTTATGACAACGCGGTTGATGTAGTCGTACGTCTTCACGAATCGACCAATCCAAGCACCGAACGTACGGCACCTCCGTGTTCAGCACACGTTCAGCTCGATGACGTTCCCCGGGCTCCAATCCAGCTAAGCGTCGTGGATGAGTTCCGTCAGCACGACGGCGTGGTGACGATGATGATGTTCTACCGGCACAGGGCTTCGCCTAAACTCTGCGACGATATGACCGAGGTGGAATATGGTGGAGGGGGGCACCGCACACGGCTAAGGAACGATCCGTAGATCAACTTGTGTGTCATGGGGTGCCCCCCTGCCCCCATATATAAAGGAGAAAGGGGAGGGCCGGCCAAGGAGGAGGAGGCGCGCTCAAGGGGGGAGTCCTACTCCCACCGGGAGTAGGACTCCTCCTTTCCTAGTAGGAGTATGAGAGAAGGAAGGGGAAGAGGGAAGGGAAGGAAGGAGGGGGTGCGGCCCCTCCCCCTAGTCCAATTCGGACTAGGCCTTGGGGGGCGCGCAGCTTGCCCTAGGCAGCCCCTCTCTCTTTCCCGTATGGCCCAATACTTCTCCCGACGAATTCCCGTAACTCTCCGGTACTCCGAAAAATACCCGAATCACTCGGAACCTTTCCGAACTCCGAATATAGTCGTCCAATATATCGATCTTTACGTCTCGACCATTTCGAGACTCCTCGTCATGTCCCCGATCTCATCCGGGACTCCGAACTCCTTCGGTACATCAAAACTCATAAACTCATAATATAACTGTCATCGAAACCTTAAGCGTGCGGACCCTACGGGTTCGAGAACTATGTAGACATGACCTAGAACTATTCTTGGTCAATAACCAATAGCAGAACCTGGATGCCCATATTGGCTCCTACATATTCTACGAAGATCTTTATCGGTCAAACCGCATAACAACATACTTTGTTCCCTTTGTCATCGGTATGTTACTTGCCCGAGATTCGATCGTCGGTATCCAATACCTAGTTCAATCTCGTTACCGGCAAGTCTCTTTACTCATTACGTAATGCATCATTCCGTAACTAACTCATTAGCTACATTGCTTGCAAGGCTTATAGTGATGTGCATTACCAAGAGGGCCCAGAGATACCTCTCCGACAATCGGAGTGACAAAAACTAATCTCGAAATACGCCAACCCAACAAGTACCTTTGGAGACACCTGTAGTACTCCTTTATAATCACCTAGTTACGTTGTGACGTTTGGTTGTACCCAAAGTGTTCCTCCGGTAAACGGGAGTCGCATAATCTCATAGTTACAGGAACATGTATAAGTCATGAAGAAAGCAATAGCAACATACTAAACGATCAAGTGCTAAGCTAACGGAATGGGTCATGTCAATCACATCATTCTCCTAATGATGTGATCCCATTAATCAAATGACAACACATGTCTATGGTTAGGAAACATAACCATCTTTGATTAATGAGCTAGTCAAGTAGAGGCATACTAGTGACTATATGTTTGTCTATGTATTCACACATGTATCATGTTTCCGGTTAATACAATTCTAGCATGAATAATAAACATTTATCATGATATGAGGAAATAAATAATAACTTTATTATTGTCTCTAGGGCTTATTTCCTTCGGTATTATGATGGCGTTATGAAGGTCACTCGCCTCGTGGCCGATGAATGTACCAAGGACATAATTTTAGAATGAATTCACTTATGTCATGTTTGTAATTTAAGGACGAAGTTACTTGCGCTATGCAGCGCTTTTGTTATTTAAAATATTACCTTATGTGCGGCTGTTTATAAAATTCTAAAAGTAGGCCAGTCGTCGGCTTTCGCCCCCATGCAACTAGTACTGGGGTGTTCGTGGAAAATCCGGACACTCTTTATCCAAATGTTTGGTCCCTTAAGGAGGTGTCCGATGCAGCGAACAAGGCAATCGGACTATGCGGCTTTATAACCTTCACTTAGCCATAGAAGTCTACAATTTTAAATTTCGGCGAAGCCCCTAGAATCCGGAAGGCCGAATTGGGGCGCTATATACGCCTAGATCGGACGAAGCTGAATTATCGCCTAAAGCGGAAAAATCTTTAAGGCTTTTAAGACCTCTCGAACAGCGACCAGCTCTCACCACATCATGCCGGTCAGTTTTCGGCTTTCTCTACTGAGGTGCTTATCCGGAAGAACCGGGACACAATCGCAGTAGTTCTCCCTGCGCTACCTTAGCCGATATAACGGAACGTAAGGCACCAAAACAAGGGAGTCGGGCTATCCCAAATGTAGACCCAAGACATGATTCAGAGCTGATGCATATAATGCTATAAGTTCGGGGTGCCGCATAGTTGAAAGTGTTCGGACTTGTCTTGCCGTATTATGGGGCGCCATAAGAAGCCCCTGGCAAACTGAACGTACCAAGGTGTACGGATGCAATATCAAATAGACATTTGTATGAAAAAATGCTCAAATAAGAATAATAAGCTGATGCTATATATGATCTCCCATTGATGAATAATACATTTAAGTGTATGTTTACAATGAATGCATTAAGCGGAGATAAATAGGGTTATTTGACATACCCTATCCGGGGGCAGGCTACGTACAGATAGATAAAGTAGGTATAACGATCGTAAATAGATTCCACCTGGGTATTTCCTTCTGTGCGTAAAGCCTGTTGCCTCCTTGGGTTTCTCTCCTATGGAAGTCCGTCGATCCGGCTCTTCTGAAGAGGCTACACTAAAGCAATGTCCTGAAAGGTGAAAGGAAAGGTTATGAAGGTATGAGGCGGTGATACCGTGCTGTTGACTGAGCCACTGCTTCGCCCCCGCCTGTGCCCATGGTATTTTGAGTGTGTAATTGTGTACGCATGGTGCGAATGCTGCTTTGATGGGATTTGAGCGGAGGTCGGACTGCTAGTCGCACTCTTGGCATGCCTGGTGATCCTGTTGCAGGGTGCTCCGAACTCGCTTGACGGTGCTTGAGGTTGTCGTCGCCGGATTGGTGGTTTGCCGGAGGAGGCCGCATTGTACTTCTGCCGCAAGGGCTGCAGTATGCTCTTCTATACGGAGAGAGCGGTCCATGTTTCCGTTGACTGTTATGACCCCGTGCGGGCCTGGCATCTTGAGCTTGAGTTATGCATAGTGTGGTACCGCATTGAATCTAGCGAATGCGGTTCGTCCGAGCAGTGCGTGGTAACCACTGCGGAAAGGGACGATATCGAAGATTAACTCCTCTCTTCGGAAGTTATCCGGAGATCCAAAGACCACTTCCAATGTTATAGAGACCATACAGCGGGCCTCTACTCTAGGAATTACACCTTTAAAGGTGGTTTTGGTAGGCTTAATCCTTGAAGGGTCGATGCCCATTTTGCACACTGTGTCCTGATAAAGCAGGTTCAGGCTACTGCCTCCGTCCATAAGGACTCTTGTGAGGTGAAATCCGTCTATGATTGGGTCTAGAACCAATGCGGCGGAGCCGCCGTGACGGATGCTAGTAGGATGATCCCTACGATCAAAGGTGATCGGGAAAACTGACCATGGGTTCAATTTGGGGACGACTGGCTCCATCGTGTAGACGTCCCGTAGTGCTCGCTTCCTTTCTCGCTTGGGGATGTGAGTGGCGTAGATCATGTTGACCGTTTTCACCTGGGGGAAATTTCTTTTGTCCCCCCATGTTCGGACGCCGGGGCTCATCGTCATCGTCGCTGTGCAGCCCTTTGTCCTTGTTTTTGGTGTTTATTTTGCCGGCCTGTTTAAATAACTAGCAGTCTCTATTGGTGTGGTTGGCTGGCTTGTCTGGGGTGCCATGAATTTGGCACGAGCGCTCCAGTATATGGTCTAGACTGGACGGTCCCTGATTGTTTCTTTTGAATGGTTTCTTCCACTGACCGGATTTGGATCCGCTGAATCCGGCATTGACTGTCGTGTCTTCGTGTTGTCGCTGTTATTCTGCCGCTTGTGTCTGTTGCGCTGTAGCTTACCATTATTGTCATGGACATCTGACGTGCCAGAATGTGGCATAGTGCTGCTGCGAGCCAACCAGCTGTCCTCGCCCGCGCAAAAGCGGGTCATTAGTGTCGTGAGAGCTGCCATGGACTTGGGTTTCTCCTGGCCGAGGTGTCGGGCGAGCCACTCGTCGCGGATATTATGCTTGAAGGCCGCCAGGGCTTCGGCGTCCGGACAATCAACTATTTGGTTCTTTTTAGTTAGGAACCGAGTCCAGAATTTCCTGGTTGATTCTTCGGGCTATTGAGTGATGTGGCTCAGGTCATCGGCGTCCGGAGGTCGCACATATGTGCCTTGGAAGTTGTCAAGGAATGCATCTTCTAAGTTTTCCCAACTGCCAATGGAATTTGCGGGCAGGCTGTTAAGCCAGTGCCGGGCGGGTCCTTTGAGCTTAAGGGGAAGATACTTGATGGCGTGTAGATCATCCCCGCGGGCCATGTGGATGTGGAGAAGGAAATCTTTAATCCATACCGCGGGGTCTGTTGTGCCATCATATGGTTCGATGTTTATGGGTTTGAGCCCTTCTTGGAATTCATGATCCATCACTTCATCAGTGAAGCAGAGGGGGTGTGCGGCGCCTCTGTGTTGGGCTATGTCACGATGCAGTCCGGCCAAATCAGGCTGGTTGTGTTCGGGCTGGCCGGATTAACTGTTAGTGTCTCCGGTATGACAGTCATCGTCATGTGCTGCGGCGCGCCCCTGTGATCCGTATATCGATCTTGGTTGTCCTGCAATGTTATCCAATCTATCACGCAGGCCCTGAGTATTGCCCCGGGCCGTAGTAAACTGGTGTGGGGGTGCAGGCTGGTATTCGGGCTGATATGCCGTTTTATCCCGACCTTGAGGCGGCCGGTCAGCCATGTGGCGCTCGAGTCCATATTCCTCGGCTGCCAGGACTTCTGTCCATCTGTCTGTGAGCAGGTCTTGATCAGCTTGAAGCTGCTGCTGCTTGTTCTTCAGGCTCCTCGCGGTGGCAATAAGCCGGCGCTTGAAGCGCTCCTGCTCCACGGGGTCCTCAGGCACGCCGAACTCGTCGTCGCCGAGGCTAATATCGACTTCAGAGGGGGGCATGTAGTTGTCCTCCTCCGGATACCCGTCCGTGCCTGTTCATCTGGGCTGTCCTGCCCATCTTCTAGCTCGGCCTGCTCGAAAGCGGGCTGATCGGGGTTGTATTCATCTTCAGCACCGTCCGGATTGTTTTCGTCTCCGGTGCCGGTATGGCCTTGGCGGGGCTTGGAGCGCCGCTGGCGACGCCCATGTTTTGCTTTCTTCTTGGAGGGGTTATCCTCCATTGCCTCATCGCCATTTGTTTCTTTCAGAGTGTCCACCATATATATCGTATGAAGAGGTGGTTGTCCACCGCCCTGTGGGCGGTGGCGCCTGTGTTTCTCCTGCATCGTCGTCCATACCATCGATGTCTTCGGAGTCAAAGTCAAGCACGTTGGTTAAATCATCGACCGTGGCAATGAAGTGGGTGGTGGGTGGGCAGCGAATTCCTTCGTCGCCTCCTTCCCACTCAAGCCGGACATAGTTTGGCCCAGAGCCTCCTGACAAAGAGAGAGACTTTAATGAGTTCAGCATGTCGCCAAAGGGCGAGTGCTGAAAGATGTCCGCAGCGGTAAACTCCATTGCCGGAGCCCAACCTGGCTTGGCTGGCTCGAGGGTATGCGGACCAGAACCAACAACCGAATACGAGTCCGGGGGCCCGAGGTTACAGGCCTCCACAGAGGTGAGACCTGTGTTCGGCTCCAACGCCGATGAGTGTGCGGCCTGCGGGGCGGGGTCCACCCCTCCGTCCTTGGGCAACGCGACCTGCTCCGGATTTAGATCCGGGGCTACTTCAGGGATGATATCCCGAACATTATCCGGCAGCAGGTCTAGGCCGTGCTCGTCGTGACTGTCCGGCGCTCCTGGCACGCACCCGAATCCGCCGTGTAGTTCAAGTTTCCGAACCTGACCTGGTGGCCAGGGGCGTAGCTGTCAATCTGCTCCAGATGGCCAAGCGAATTGGCCCGCAGTGCGAAGCCACTGAACACAAATATCTGTCCCGGGAGGGAAGTCTCGCCCTGGACGGTGTTGTTGGCGATTGAAGATGCCATCAAGCCTCAAAGCGACGACACAGAGGAACTCTCAATGAAAGCACCAATGTCGGTGTCAAAACCAGCGGATCTCGGGTAGGGGGTCCCGATCTGTGCGTCTTAGGCTGATGGTAACAGGAAGCAAGGGACACAATGTTTACCCAGGTTCGGGCCCTCTCGATGGAGGTAAAACCCTACTTCCTACTTGATTAATATTGAAGATATGAGTAGTACAAGAGTGGATCTACCACGAGATCGTAGAGGCTAAACCCTAAGAGCCAGCCTATGATGGTATGATTGTAATTGTGATCGGCCTTCTAAAGACCATCCTCTCCGGTTTATATAGACACCGGAGAGGGCTAGGGTTTACATGGAGTCGGTTACAAGGAAGGAAATATAATATCCGGATTGCCAAGCTTGTCTTCCACGCAAAGGAGAGTCCCATCTGGACATGGGCCAAAGTCTTGAGTCTTGTATCTTCATGCTTCAATAGTCCGGACGATGTATATAGTCCGGCTGTCCGGATACCCCCTAATCCAGGACTCCCTCACCCATTTCGACAATTTTGGGAGATGTGTCCTTCTGCTCCACATGAATAACATGACTTGGTGCAGGGTTTAATTGGGCCTTCTTCGGGTGTGTCCTCCACCTCTTCCTTCATCACATGTTCTTCTAAAATTTCCATGAGGGCTCCTTTCATTGTTTCCTTCTTCTGCTGGATGGTTCTTTGTACCATGGGGTAATGTGACACTAAGCAGGGTAGTGGGTAGTCCCTTCACACAAGAAACAAGTAACCTACCTAGTTGGGCATTCTTCAGCTGGGTGACGTCCTTCACAATTAGGGCATTCATCCTTGTGTTCTTTACGGTTGTGTCCTATTTCTCCACAAAGCTTGCATGCATAGAGTTTCTTCGTATCATTTCCATAAGGCTTCAAATTCGGGGACATAAGACGAGAATTTAGCAAAGTGAACTTAAATTCCTTCCAAGTGGTTACTCCTTGCCATCCATTGATGTTTTGGTACATCCTCCACCTAGTAGCAGCACCTCTTTCAAAGCACTGAAGAGCATTGAGGGAGTCCTGGATTAGGGGGTGTCCGGATGGCCGGACTATGACCTTTGGCCGGACTCCAGGACTATGAAGATACAAGATTGAAGACTCCGTCCCGTGTCCAGATGGGACTTTCCTTGGCGTGGAAGGCAAGCTTGGCGATACGATATGAAGATCTCCTCCCATTGTAACCGACTCTGTGTAACCCTAGCCCTCTCCGGTGTCTATATAAACCGGAGAGTTTTAGTCCGTGGGACGAACAACAATCATACCATAGGCTAGCTTCTAGGGTTTAGCCTCTCTGATCTTGTGGTAGATCTACTCTTGTACTACCCATATCATCAATATTAATCAAGCAGGAGTAGGGTTTTACCTCCATCGAGAGGGCTCGAACCTGGGTAAAAACATCGTGTCCCTTGTCTCCTGTTACCATCCCCTAGACGCACAGTTCGGGACCCCCTACCCAAGATCCGCCGGTTTTGACACCGACATTGGTGCTTTCATTGAGAGTTCCTCTGTGTCGTCACCGTCAGGAAGGATGTCGCACCCCGTCTTTAAAGACGGCGCTGTTGCTAAAGGAGCTTTGGCTGTCAGCCAAACTCTCCGGCTAGGCAGGTTTTTGATGATCGCCTGTTCGGCCACCGCGCCGACGATGACCTCTCGGGCCATCAAAAGCAATCTTCACATCAGCTCGGAACTCGCCGAGCAGTTAGATCCGGCGGAGCTCTCTTCCCTGAATGAGCTCCTGGATCGCATTGCCGCCCTGGGAGTCGCTACAGATTACGGCCAGATTGGGCTTAAACCCGATCAGAGAGAGATCGACTCTCCCCAGGTCACCCACCACGTTGAAGTGGTGGAAGAACAATGCAGTGCATCTTCGCCCGCTCTAAGGACCAGATGTGTCCGGATTCCCGACCCCTCGAAGCCGGATACCCGCGGAGGGGAGGATGTTGCCCAAGTCCTGAACCTAAAGTCAGGCAACATGCCTGATTCATTGAATAATGTCCAAGAAAGCAAGCTTCCGAATTCGGAAACTTCTTGGCCCCTGAATCTTTTATCGGGCAAGGTTCCGGATTTAAATCCACCCGCCCACCCAACTATAAGGGATTTATCCCAAATACGGCAAGTGCCCGGGGAAACAGTACACCACTATTGGGCTAGATTCCTCCTGGTTATGAACAGGATAAAGGACTGCCGTGAGGAAGAAGCAATTTCATTCTTCTGTAACAACTGCACGGACATCGGAATCCTCAACGCCATAAGTCGCCACGAAATTACACGCTTCGCCGACTTGACATCCATAGTATGAAAGTACTGTGCGACAGAAACTGTTCGGAAAACCAAAGATAAATTCTGGGACAATCCGGCCCTGAATACAACACGAGTCCGAAACAAAAGGGCGCATTATCGCCAGGCACCTGAGACAAACATCAAAAAACAAAAACCCTCTATAGGGTATGGGACCGTACTGGAGGGATGGCTCAATGGACCCTGTAAAATTCATAGTTCAGGGGAAATCACACCAACCCACAGCCTTAGAGCATGTTGGATACTCCGGTAGGTGGCCAGAAGTGGCGAGGAGCTTCTAACTCCAGAATCCGAAGAACACCGCCCCAGAAACGCCAGTATGGTGTCAACAGTCTTCGAGACTTTCGCATCAAATAATGCAAGGAAACGAACCCTCCGCAACCTTACCGAAGTCTACCAAGTAGCAACAATAAACCCATGGAGTGACACGGCTATTACCTTTAATGCCAGTGATGAACCTAAATTCCGGACAGCCCGAGCACCAGCCGCATTGGTCCTCAGTCCGATAGTGGACGGCTTACGACTTACAAAGGTACTCATGGACGGCGGCAGCGGACTTAACCTCATATACGAGGAAACCCTGCGAAAAATGGAAATAGACTGGAGCCGCATTGAGCGAAGCAACACAACCTTCAGAGGAATAATACCAAGCCGGGAAGCGTGCTGTTCAGGGAAAATCACACTGGATGTGGTGTTCGGCACACGGGATAATTACAGATCCGAGGAGGTCACATTTCAAGTGGCCCCGTTCAAGAGCGGATACCATGCTCTGCTAGGGAGAGAAGCATTTACAATTTTTCAAGCCATACCCCATTATGGGTACATGAAGCTCAAAATGCCCGGACCCAACGGAATCATCACTCTTGCAAGTGATCCGGACACAGCGCTCCGAGCCAAAAACAAGACAGCCGCACTGGCCCTGGAGGCATTATCCGAAGCCCTAGCGGCCGAGGAGATAACTGCGTTGCGCTCCACGGTGGACAGGGACGATGTGATACTAGATAAGAGAACCAAGTCCACCTCTTTCAAACCAGTGGACGAAATAGTCAAATTCCAAGTCTATCCAACGGACCCCACAAAAACGGCCTCCATCGGGGCACAACTAAAACCCGATGTAGATGCCGCACTTAGAGAATTCTTGCGAGAAAATTGGGACATTTTTGCCTGGCACCCTTCAGACATGCCAGGAATCCCACGCAGGCTGGCTGAGCACAGCCTGAACATCCTAAAAGGGTTTAAGCCCGTTAAGCAGACTCTACGGCGTTTCTCCGAACCCAAGAGACAAGCCATGGGAGAAGAGCTAGCAAAACTACTGGAAGCTGGATACATCAGAGATATAAAACATCCAGACTGGCTAGCAAACCTGGTGATGGTACCAAAGAAGGACAAATCCTGGCGCCTATGTGTCGATTTAAAAGGCCTAAATAAGGCCTGCCCAAAGGATCCTTTCCCGCTCCCCTGAATTGATCAAATCATCGACGCCACCGCAGGACACGACTCATTGTGTTTCCTCGATGCATACTCTGGCTACCACCAAATCAAGATGGCAGAGTCAGACCAAGCCGCAACGGCATTCATCACCCCATACGGCCCATTCTGCTTCAACACGATGCCCTTCGGGCTCAAAAACGCCGGCGCAACATATCAGCGCATGATTCAGACATGTCTAGCCAACTAGATCGGCAAAACAGTTGAAGCATACGTAGATGACATGGTCGTGAAAACCAAACACGTCGATAGTCTAGTAGACGACTTGAGGCTCACGTTAGACAATCCCCGAACATATGACATTAGGCTTAACCCGGAAAAATGCATTTTCGGCGTACCAGCCGGAAAGCTCTTGGGCTTCATCGTATCCGGTAGAGGAATTGAAGCAAACCCAGCCAAGATCCGAGCTCTATCACAATTGGATACCCCAAAAAACCTCAAAAAAATACAAAAATTGACAGGATGCATGGCGGCTCTAAGCCGCTTTATCTCCCGCTTAGGAGAAAAGGCATTACCCCTCTATCGCCTCCTGCGGTGCACCGAACACTTCGAGTGGACGGATGCCGCCACGGCCGGACTCGAAGAAATAAAAGCCATACTGGCAACAAGTCCGGTCCTGGCCGCGCCCAACACGGGCGAACCAATGCTATTATACATCGTGGCAACCCATCAAGTTGTAAGTGTGGTGCTCGTCGTTGAACGAGAAACGGACGGACACAAGTTCCCTCTCCAAAAACCAGTTTACTATGTGTCCACTGTCCTAACTCCATGCAAGTCACGGTACCCGCATTATCAAAAGATAGCATACGCGGTGTTCATGGCATCCCGGAAGCTGCGACACTATTTTCAAGAGTGTTCAATAACAGTGGCATCCAAAGTACATCTTAATGATATTATAAACAACCGCGACGCAATGGGCCGGATTGCCCAATGGGCCATCGAGCTCCTCCAGTTCGACATAACTTACAAGCCAAGGCGAGCTATTAAGTCGCAGGTTTTGGCCGACTTCATCGCCGAATGGACTGAAGCCGAGCTCCCTAAAGAGTACGGCGCATACTCCAACTAGATCATGCACTTCGACGGCTCCAAAATGTTGGCTGGCCTGGGGGCTGGCGTCATTCTGACGTCCCCAACCGGAGATACAGTACAATACGTACTTCAGATAATGTACATGGATTCCAACAACGCAGCCGAATACGAGGCCCTTCTACATGGTTTCCGGATGGCAGTCTCCATGGGCATTCAGCGCCTAGAGGTCCGTGGGGACTCAAACCTCGCAATATCCCAAATAAATGGAGACTTTGACGCCAATGTTCCGAAAATGGCAGCTTACCGCAACACCATCTTAAAGATATCAGCTCAGTTTGAGGGGCTCGAATTTCATCACATAGCCCGAGAGAATAACCAGGCAGCAGACGTGTTGGCACACATCGGCGCCAAGCGCGATGCCGTCCCTCCCAACATCTTCCTAGAGAGGCTGTTCAAGCCATCTGTATCATGGGAGGGAGAGTCCGGAAACAATAGCCCGGACACAACCGCACTGCCCCTCACCGAACACTCTGACACAGTTGGTGGCTCCGCCAACGAAACAACACCGTCAGCCCACACAATAATGGCAGTCATTGCCCCGTGGACAGAACCATTCCTAGCCTACCTAACTAGGTAGGAACTTCCCGAGGACCAAAACAAGGCCCGCTGCATAGTGCGGCGATCTAAAGCCTACAAAGTCCACGAGGGAGAGCTTTATAAGAAAAGCACAACCGGAGTCCTTCAAAGGTGTATCTCCGAAGAGGAAGGGCGAGACCTTCTGGCTGAAATTCATGTCGGACTTGGCGGGCACCACGCCGCAGGCCAGGCCCTTGTAAGCAAGGCCTTCCGTACCGGATTTTATTGGCCAACGGCTCGGGCAGACGCTCAGGACTTAGTGCAGCGATGCGTCGGTTGCCAGTTATTCGCCAACCAAAGCCACATGCCGCCTACCGCCCTACAAACTATACCCATTACCTGGCCTTTTGCGGTCTGGGGGCTTGACATGGTTGGACCCCTTAAAGGAGGAACCCACAAGCAAAAATATCTACTGGTCATGGTGGACAAATTCACCAAATGGATAGAGGCCAAGCCTGTAAAGACGGCCGAATTCGGATCGGTGATAGACTTCATATCCGGGGTCGTACACCGTTACGGCGTCCCCCACAGCATCATAACTGACAACGGCACGAACTTCACGGCTGATGAAGTTAAAGTCTGGTGCAAAAACATGGGCATTAAGCTCAACTACGCTTCAGTCTATCACCCTCAAACCAATGGTCAAGTCGAGCGAGCCAACGGTCTCATTTTGAGCGGCATCAAACCAAGACTAGTACGATCCCTCAAGGAATCTAATACGCACTGGGTAGAGGAGCTTGACTCCATACTCTGGGGGTTGCGGACCATGCCGAATCGCACTACTGGATTTTTTATGGTATACGGCGCAGAGGCAGTACTGCCCTGCGACATAATTCATGACTCACCTCGAGTGTGCATGTACGAAGAAAGAGAAGCCGAGCTCGATCGACAGGACAACTTGGACGCATTGGAGGAGGAGCGCGACGTGGCAAAAGCTCGTTCCGCATTCTATCAACAACAGGCTCAAAGATATCAAAGCAGAGAAGTACGGGCCAAAACTTATAACATTGGCGAACTAGTTCTACGCCTGCCGGACAAGAAAAAGGACAAACTAAAGCCCAAATGGGAGGGTCCCTTCATAATCGACCAAGTACTGACTGGTGAAGCGTACCGTCTGCAAAGCGCATCGGACAACCGACTCGAGACGAACCCATGGAACGCAGCACGCCTACGAAGATTCTACGCCTAGCGCCGGACTCCGTGTTCGTCTCCTTCCTCCGTCCCCTTTTTATTTTTATTTTTATTTTTTCACATTAGCTGTCCGGGATTTCGCTCCCTCTCCCTACCTTTTTTCTCCTAGGCCCTTAGGGGCTTGCATGTGCATTGTTCGCACATACTTGACGCGCCACCCGCGGTCATCATACCTGGGGGCTTCTTTATCAGAAGTTTATATAAAACAGGCCTCATGCCCAAAACATGTGTGACACTTCTGCATGAACCTTTTATACACCATTATATGCATCGATATGACTTAAGTTTTGGCCAAGCTGGGTTGCCTGGCTCCTGTGCTTACCCCTACATTCCCGTTCGTTCGGCTAGGAGGTAAAGGGAGCACCTCTGTGATTGTCACTGCCGGGTCAGCCGGATGTGTACCTCAGACTGGGTGAAGTCGAAAGCTAGCGTTCTTAAGGGAATATTCGGTCGGTGAACTAAAAGATGATCTTTCGTGTTTATTTATCTGCCCCCAGATGCTTTTCTGCTCTTTTTAGCAGTTCGGACATGCACTTTAGGGCATGCCTCCCAGGGAAAGGAACCCCTAACGGAACTATTTTCCCTGGAAGATGTTTCTTACTAACCATGTAATATAACATAACTAGTTGGGCACTTGTCTGCTAAAGCAATTATGACCCCTACGCCTTGTCTCCATGCATGCCCCGGTTCTTACATGATCGAGAGGGTATTCGGACACACTCCGGACTATAGGGTCCAGAGGTCGAAGCGAAAAGGTCCGCAATGACGAACGATCTACAATCCGGCTAGAAGGCATTTTTCATGTCATTTTAAATTACAGAGTCAATCCGACTCGGTATATTCTTCTTCAATACCATCCAACAGGCGGTCTAATTTACAGTCCTATTGGGAATACTTTGCAGCCAGCTCTACCTGGACATATACTAAGCTGACAAGGATCTCCTTTCCGTCAGGACCAATAGGGACGACCTCGGACATGTGGTTTGGGTAAGCCTTCGTGTACCGAGTCTTCACCATGGCCCAGGCCTCCCTGGCACCTTGACAGCAGGCCGATATCTTCCACAACCGGAAGCGCTGCCGCACTCCCTCCAGCTTCTTTGTAACCTCCCCAAGGCCTTCGGGAATGGAGAGGTATGGCCACATAGCCTGAATGACACTCTGCATTGCCTGCCAAACTCGTTCGTGCAGTTGCAACAGCTCGGGAAGAAGGTCTCCTGTTGAACCGGGCATTTCCTCCGCAGGACGACCTGTCAGCAGACCTACAAACATAGCTTTGTTAATCGACTTCCTCGCCGAATTCTTTTTTCGAAGATTCGTTCAAGCACTTACTAAATATGCCGCGTCGGAGTCGCCGATTCTCCTTTACGGAAGCAGACAGCTGAATACGAACATCCTTTAGTTCCTCGCCCACCTGGGTATTGGCGTCTTGAAGTTTGTTCTTCTCTTACCTCACCCTCGTCAGCACGCTCTCGCCAGCCTTTAGTTGGCGTAGGAGTTGTTGCTTGTCCGGATTTACTCCGGCCCCATCTGCACTATTATAGTCAGAGTTAAACACCTGCGGCACTTCACAACGGAATTATCTTTCGAAGCATATATTACCTGAGGGCGTCTCCTTGGCATTTTCTGAAGTGGCCAGTGCGGCCTCGAGTTGGGCCTTGCACTCTTCAAGCTCCTGGGACAGTTGCATATTCTTCTTTGTAAGACACTGCATAGCACATGATCCTTAAAACAGTTATCTTCACTGTTTCAAGTCTCGGGGGCTACTGACATACATAACCTTCAATTTTACTCACCTGTATGTCTTTTACATACTGCTCTGTGGCTCTGGCTAGACCATTTTGAGCAGCACGGAGATACGCATCTCCTGTATTAAAGGCATCCAACGCCTCTGGGGAAAAACATGCGTCATGAAGAATAGTCCGGCGACGCCTGTGGTTCAGGGCACTCTCCACCTCTGAATTGGTGGCAGATAGCCCGTCTGCGTCCTCTGTTGGAGGAACGCCCGAGGCGCACCCCGTGCACGTCACCGCTTCCGGACCCGGCCTTGAACCTTAGCCGCCGGATATAGTCTGGCGGGCTCTCTTCTTTCTAAGAAAATCATGAGCGTTAGTAAGACTCAAGGGCATAAACCCTAGGCGTTAAATTTGCACGCCGTACCGTTGCGCCGGAATCTCGATCTGGTCCACACTTCTTTTGACCTGCCTGGCTTCAGCGGCCCTTGTTGGCTGCCCACCACGGGCTCATCCTTCCGCCCCAAGGATTTATCCTGCGAAACGAAACACTATTAGTTCACAGCATTCAAGATAAAGCATGGATGGATCTCCTTGAAAATACTGGGACTTCGATCTCGGTTACCTTTGAGGCTGGAAGCAGTCCGGGATAGTCGGCCATAATGGCCACTAGGGTGTTATCCCTACTCAATTGATGAAACACCCCGTCAATTAACTCGACGCATAAGTTCGGATCCTCTTGGGAGTCCGGATCGAGGGACCGTTCCGGGTCCTCGGGTTGTGGAGGAGGACTGTTTATCTCCTTCATAGTCTGGCGCAGCTCCTGCGTTAACATTGTTAGACTAAGTACTCGACTATGGGAATTTCGAAAGCAGGTCGGCAGGTGAAAATGTTCGCTCACCCAACTGGGAGGATTGTACATGGAGAATCCGCCCTCCAGGTTGGCACGGAGTAATTCCTCTTCTTCTCCCTTGTACAAAGCGGATAAGATTCTCGTTAAAGTGGCAGCCGAATCTGGCCCCTTACGACCGCACCGGGTGGCGTTGTCCTCCCCGTTGAAATCCCACATGGGGTGGCCTCTGTACTAAAGCGTCTGCACCCCTCGCGTAATGCATATGTCCATGACCTTGATCATGGTCAGTCCGGAATGAGCCAACAACCTTATCCGGCTCATCAGGTAAAGGACGTCCCTGTCAGTTTCCCTCTGAGGGTTCCGCGGGCGCCAGCTCAGGCGCTTCTTTAACGGAGCATTATTGAACTCAGGGAGGCCGATCCATACAGGGTCCGGCAGGGGGACGTCATCTATATAGAACCACTCTGAGGACCAGTCCTCAAACATCCTCTTTGGGGTACCGGATAGATATCCGGTCCCGGCGATGCGCCATAGTTCGGCTCCGCCCACTTGATAAATAGACCCCTCCTGAGAATGGGGCATGAGGCAAAACAACCTCTTCCACAGCGTGAAATGGGCCTCAACACCCAAGAACAGCTCGCAGAGGGCCACGAAGCCCGCAATGTGCAGAATGGAGGCGGGCGTGAAGTTGTGTAGCTGGAGGCCGTAGAACTCCAACAACCCTCGGAGAAATGGATGAATTGGAAATACGAGTCCTCTCATCAAATAAGGGACTAGGCATACCCGCTCTCCTTGAGAGGGATTGGGGACGCTCTCTGCCTGCTCTCCGCCGCTATAGGTAGCAATCCCGGCTTGAACTGGGACCATATATGCTGGGGGGGAGAAGCCCCTTGGACTGAAGCACTACTAGCTCGCTATGCGGGACGGAACACCACCCCCAATCTCCGGGCCGAGGGCTGGAGAGGCGAGAGGAGGAGCTGCACTGACCGGCCATGATGGAATGGATCTCTGTCGAAGGCACTCTGATGAAGGCTCGCGGAGGGAAGATGGTGTGAATTGGATCTAAATCCCCGTCTCTTTTATGGGCGGTTCATTAACGCAACCGGGGGGGGTAAATGAAAAAATGCCCTAGCTTTTCGCATTTATTTGACACATGGAAGATGGTCATTATAGGGCACAGAAGCCGAGGAGGGCAACACACACTAGAAGCCGGACACTATTCGACGGGTACAGGGAATTTGAAGAACAACCCGCCTTGCAATGCCGAAGACAACTTGCGCGCCGGACTCGTCGTCATTGAAGCCTGGTTCAGGGGCTACTAAGGGAGTCCTGGATTAGGGGGTGTCCGGATGGCCGGACTATGACCTTTGGCCGGACTCCCGGACTATGAAGATACAAGATTGAAGACTCCGTCCCGTGTCCGAATGGGACTTTCCTTGGCATGGAAGGCAAGCTTGGCGATACGATATGAAGATCTCCTCCCATTGTAACCGACTCTGTGTAACCCTAGCCCTCTCCGGTGTCTATATAAACCGGAGAGTTTTAGTCCGTAGGACGAACAACAATCATACCATAGGCTACCTTCTAGGGTTTAGCCTCTCTGATCTCGGGTAGATCTACTCTTGTACTACCCATATCATCAATATTAATCAAGCAGGAGTAGGGTTTTACCTCCATCGAGAGGGCCCGAACCTGGGTAAAAACATCATGTCCCTTGTCTCCTATTTCCATCTGCCTAGACGCACAGTTCGGGACCCCCTACCCGAGATCCGCCGGTTTTGACACCGACAAGCATGTTGGGCCATATCCTTTCCGGCTATAGTTTCATTCTTCATGTGACCTTCCATGTTTTGAATCCATCGGTCTATCTCCAATTGACTTATTGGTCCCGGAAATGTGAGTTCATCTCCATTCATCCTCTATTGGTTCCAAGGGTTTTGCGGTGAGATAAGAGAGATAGAGAGGGATACACGCAACACAAACAATAGCTTTGAGGAGACATATTTTATTTTGTGGCTGTCGAAAAAACATCAAACAAATGATAGCTCACAATCGTCGCATCTAACATAAGTATATAATAGGGGTTTGGTCTTCTAAAGGTCAATAAATCTTCAAAGTCACCAAACTCTTCTTGTTCATGTCTCCGATGGCTTCTTCCGATCGTGCTTGTCCTTCTCAAGTTCTTTTGCCAGATCATCTCTGTTGACGCGAAGTCTGTCATGACGTCCTTTAATATTCTGGAGTTGCATTCCAAACTTCTGGGTTTCAGCATCCTTGGCATGAACCATGGACCTACTGTCCTTCAGTTCCTGATAGGTCTCCGGTATATCGAGGTTTTGCTCCTCCAACTTGGCTACTTTCAATTTTTGGGTCCTGAGTTCTTCACGAAATAGTTCCTTGTCAAATACGAATTCCTAAAGATCCACCCTTCTTCTTGATGTAGTACTACAGATCCTGGTGATACACCAGCTAAAGCTAAAACTTCATCTTTTGCTAATAGGTGCTCCATTAGCCATGTTGTCATCCAATCCTTCCGAAGTAAATGCATGCTCAACTCAGTACGGTGACAATAGCATAAGCGGGCGATAACATCATGAATAACCTTGTTTCTATCCTTGTCATTGCCATGAGCTATCATTCCATAGTTGATATCTAATGTCTTGGGGTTTTTCTTGACAAAAACTTCAAGTTTTAACGCTCCATGTTCCGGTCTTTCTCCGACACACAGATTCTCGGGTATTGACAGCTTCAATAGTCTGGCAAGTTCTATTAGGTAGCCTTCCTAGGTCATACCAATCTGGAAATTCTACAAAGCCTTCAAATTCTCCTAGTCTTCCGAATCTTCAACCGTTGTAGTTTCCATCATTGTAATGCATGATAAAAATCCTCTTTATTCCAAAGTGGTCTTAGTTGTCTGATATCTTGTACTTCTTGGAGTGATCTCAATAGTTATATCTTCGTGTGGTCAAAAGGGGAAAGGGTTATGGTCTAACTAAAAGGGAATATTTGATAAATCTCAGAAAAGAAGAGAGGTAAAAGATCTTTTTGAAAAATAAAGTTTTTAGAGAAAATCTTTCCTATGGGCTTGCCAGTCTCTAGGGTCACGTTCTACAGTCATCATGTGCTCTGATACCATCTTGTAGCCACCCGACCTGAATGGACTGAAGTCTGTGTGCTTAAGTGTCATCCCTGGATCAGTATGCTGACACACACAGTACTCAAGGATTTATAACAGAGGTAAATCACATGTAAAAAGTAACACAAATACTATTACCTCAATCCATTAAGCGGAAGAAACAACAAGGTTGTGGATTCCCATCAACACCAATGGCAAAGTTGAGTGTAGAAATCGTAACCCCAATGTATCACTTACTCGTCATAAGAATCTTGATGTTTCAGCCGTGTAGGTCAGTACATTGAATGTACTGGCAAATTCACACCATAGGATAATGATGAATAATAGCTATCACTACATGCATATTTGGCTGGTGGAGGCTCTAAGTTTAATTTTTGCATAAAGCCATTTTTTTCCTACAACAAAGGAATATATTTATTTAACTCCAAGGTTTGTTGAAAACATTGAGAAGGTAACCCCAAATCAATCCCAATTAAAAGTATCATCATTAACCCAATAAATTCATTAAGTAACGTGATGAGATCAAATCAATAATTCAAGAACCAGATACTCAAGATGTCCATAACCGGGGACACGGCTAATCATGATTAGTTTATACACTCTGCAGAGGTTTGTGCACTTTTCCCCACAAGACTCGATCTCCTCCGTTGGATTTCTCGCACTTCATGATGTTTGAGAAACGGATGACCGAGACACAGTCTTTCAGAAACATTAACTCTTTACTCTGGGTAGACAGTACCACCTACATCCCCTACATATGCTAGCCTACCTCTTCGAGAGCCCACGCAACTTACTCAAACTATGCCTTGTGGCTGCACACGGAAGTTTCTAGCATGAATAATCTTATGATCCCTTTGAGCCTGGGTGGCATTCCATAGGATCATCACACGGGTACTCCGGGATCCCCTTGGGCAAACACTGGGTTCTCCAGGTGCCCGAGCAAACCACTAGGTGCTCCAGGGTGCCCCAACCAATCCACCCAGATGTGTATTAAAGTAGCCACCTTAGTTAAACCCTTAATTAACAATAACCTTCACATCTTTCATGAATTCTCTCAAAACCAAACCACGTCTACGAGCATAGCATAGCAGTATAAGCATAACGTAGTAACACCCAAGGGTTTGAATATAAGACAATAGGTTCCTACCTCATCAACTATTTCCCAATACCCACATGTTATAAACCTACTCATGCAATGTTTGAGGGTTGAGACTAATGCATAAAAACTGGGTTGTAAAGGGATATGATCAAAGTGTGAACTTGCCTCGTACTGTTGAAGAAGATTATTCGCACTCATAATTCCTGATAGTTCTACTTGTCACACTCCGTTCAATATATGGAGAGCAAGCAATTGCATACATAAGCACTCAAGCATAAAATTCGAAGAAAAGATCTCGGAAAACTTCAAAAACAAGCAATTAACTCTTGCAACGGAAAACAATTTCTAATAGTACCAAAATTGAGTGGATTTGGTCTTATCAGAAAGTTTAGGCCAAGTGCTTTGATTTGCAAAAAGAATCAACCAAATCGGACTTACAAAACTCAAGTTATGATCAAAAGAAGTTTGAATATGAATCTGAACAAATTTCGAAATTTGAAAATTTCAAAAAGTTGATGCGACAGGTTCACTAGATAGTTGAAACAGAGTCGAATCTATAGACGCTGGTTTCATCTAATTTGGATGAATGAGTAAAAAGTTATGGCTATTTGAAAAATCAGGGCCAAACCGTTTTACGGAAGAAAAATACTTACGGCTAAAAGAATTCTAGTCTTAAAATGTAAATATAGAGACTAATTTATAAATCTAATTATTCTACCGTATACTAGTCTAAATATAATAAGCTATGAAAGTATATAAAAAATTACGAAGAAAGATACCTTTATAAGGTAGAGAAAAGACGACTTCAGAGAGAGGAGTCGACTTCTAGAAGTTCCATCGGAGAGGAGAAAAAATATTTTAATACAATATGGGCCGGCATGGGTGCACTGTGCACGTGGGCGACGGATAAAATTGGGCCGCACGTACAATTTTTTTTAAAATATAGAAACAGAAAGGAAAAGTTCATAACGAAAATAAAATAAAATAAATTATAGGCATATTATATTTCAAAATTTCCAGAAAAAGATTTTCTATAGCCTGAACATTTCCTAGAGTCAAATAAAGTAAACAATGCGACTATTGCAATAAAACCTCATAAAAATCATTTTAAAAATACTAAAATGATTTCAAATTTATTTCTCTCCATTTTTCTAATGTAGGGAGTCATTTTACCCTAATTTCCATATATTTTATTTTTGGAGAAAAATAATTTGAATAAAACTCAAATAACTCCAAATTGAAAATAATTTCAAAGGGACTTTAAATTTGATTCTTTTAAACTTCCAGCTCATATTTCATACAATTTGAAGAAGTCATTTTATCTTCTCTCATGAAAATCATTGGGTTGCTTAAAGTTTCTGAATTGGAAATATTTCCAAATTAAATTCAAATCTTTTCAGAACCCGTTTCATTTATTTAAATGGAAGAAGTCATATCATCTTCACTCTAGGGATTTGTGATGAAAATATTTTGAATTCATGGAGATCCGAAATGCAAGATGAAAGTTTGGAAAAGTCATTTTATTCCCTCTCATTTAACTTTCAAAAGTTTCAAATTTCACTCAAATTAACACAAGCAACCACACCACAATCAAACAAACAATCAAAACTATCTATTTAATATAACATTCCAAAATTTTAGAATTTTGGGATGTTACAGATGGCCTTCAGCCATGATATTTTCGTGTAATCATAGTCTTTATGAGGACTCGATGTAATAAGTGTGTGATTGAACTCTGTTATAATTCCTCGAGTACTGTGTGTGTTAGCATTACCGATCTAGGGATGACACTTAAGCACAGAGACTTCGGTCCATTGGGATCGTGGTCGCTACAAGATGGTATCAAAGCACACGCTAACTATAGGACGCGTCCACTAGAATAAGCCACATGATTTCTCTTCTCTGCTCATATCTAACTCTCCTTTATTTCTACTCTATAGACGGCAGACCCCAGGAACAAGTTCACCCAGCCGGATGACGACACCCCTTTCGAATGACACTTTAAGGAAGTCACTAAGTACCTGAACATTGGACTACCAAGCTTCACTGGGACTTTCTCTGCAACTGTACAGGAAGAGGAGCGCTGGAAGATCAAAGTCTGGGTACCTGGGAGGACGTTCGCGCCAACAACGGAGCCTATTGATTTCTACCTGGATGCTCCAAGATGGAGTTTAGGAAAGAGCATGGCATCCCATATCACTTTTGGACGCATATGTGAGGTGTATCACAAGGAGCTGGAAAACACTATCTTCCAAATATGTGGCCACCGAGACGAAGAATGGGAGATGATTCGTACCAGGAAGGACGGATCAATTGCAGCTAACATTCAGATGATGGGTAATCACATTCGTCGATAAGAGAATCAACTATGTTTCAACATGAAGAAGATCAAGAAGCTGATGAAGAAGAACAACAAGCTAGAAGAGGAACTCAAGTTTACACGGGATGGGTATGATGAAGAAATTGCCGTACTACTGGAGAAACATGAAGATCTAAAGAGAAAGCTAGGACTACCAGTAGAGACTCATAAGTGAGAAACAACAAAAGAGATCCGTTCAGAGGACTACATCATCTTGGACGACACCGGCACAGATAGTGATGCAAATGATGACAGTGATGACGACTACATTGACGAAGCTGGAGCAGATATCATGGAGTCTTCCTCTGACCAAAATTTCTAGACGACCACAATGTTACTAGTAGTATTCTTCCAAGTAGTTAGCATCGATCGAGTTTGTAATCGTAGTTTAGATCATTTGTGTGAACCTTGTGTGATATTGAATGAAGTGATTTGATTGTGTTTGTCTCATGAGCATATGGGTAGTGAATCTCTCTTAGACCTTATTCTATTCTGTTTTCTCACCCCTTCTAACCCATCAGATGCCTCCGAGACGTGACAATGGATTCGTGTTCCCACTGGAGCTCACTTAGTTGATCCAGCAGCAGAATGCCTTGATGAAGATGCTAGTTCAGAACCAGAACCAAGGCAACAACAACAACAACCCACCGCCACCACCCCCTGTTGGCAACCTAGCCCGTTTTGTGAGGTTGAATCCGTTGGTGTTCTCTAGTAGCACCGAGCCAATTGTTGCAGATGATTGCTCCGCAAGATTGGAAGAGAGATGACCACTGCAGGATGCATAGATGCGGAGAGGGTGCACTTTGCCGCACATCAGCTTGATGGACCGGCAGTATCTTGGTGGGAGAACTTCACCACCACTTACCCCATTGATACAGTTACGTGGGATCAGTTTCAGCAGGCTTTCCACGCCCCCCATGTTTCCGCGGAAGATATGAGCATGAAGAAGCACGAGTTTCGCAACTTGCGCCAAGGAGGTCGTACAGTGGGACTGTATGTGGATGAGTTTAGCAAGTTAGCACACTATGCCCCAGATGATGTGGCCACAAATACCACAAAGCAGGAGAAATTTCTTGAGGGACTCAATGATGAGCTGAGTATGCAGTTGATGGTGGCAACATTCAAAAACTACTAGGAGTTCGTAGACAGGGCCCTCATGATAAAAGGCAAGCAGTAATAGATTGACAATCGAAAGAGGAAGTACGGACAGGGGAGGCATACTTCTGGAGCTCAGCAGAAGCCCCGCTATTCCCCGTACTCGGGAGGACATACTCATAACCATGGAGGACACATGCACAACGAAGCAAGTTTGCACAACCATAGTGGCCCCAAGAATGGCAATGGGAATGGAGGAAGCAGCAATCAGAACCGTTCCAACACCTCAACACCAGCCAAGAGGGATCTGATCCACGTTACTTGTTTCAAGTGCCAGAAAACCGGACATTATGCCAATGATTGTCCTAAAGCCAATAATGGAAATGGCAATGGAGGTTCTGCAAAGAAGCCCAACCCCTTCACCAAAGGTCAGGTGAACCATGTCAGTGTGGAGGATATTGAGGATCAACCCGAGGCAGTTGTCGGTAAGTTTTTGGTTAATTTATTTACAACAATTGTTTTTTCGATACTGGTGCATCTCATTCATTCATATCAAGGGGATTTGTTGATAAGTATAAGTTGCCAACAGTAGCCCTTAAGTCACCTATGTTAGTAAGTTCCTCAGGAGCGGAGTATATGGCTAGTAGGGATGCTATCAGCTGCCAGTAACCATAGGTAGACATGTTTTCCCCACCGACCGGATTGTTCTGGAGTCACAAGGATTGGATGTGATACTAGGCATGGATTGGCTATCCAAGTTTGAGGGAAACATCGATTGCGCCAGTAAATCAATTTTACTCACCATCCCCGAAGGAAAGAGGATCAAGTATGTATCCAGGCATGCGCTGAGGAGGACTCAGGTGAATTCCTTATCAGGAGTTGTACAGGAGGAAGTACCAGTGGTGAAGGATTATCCCGACGTATTTTTGTAGGAGTTACCAGGCATGCCACCAGATCGAGACATTGGGTTTTTGATTGAGCTATTGCTAGGCATCGGACCAATATCCAAGAGACCGTATCAGATGCCTGCAAAGGATCTGGAGGAAATCAAGAAACAGATAAAGGAGTTACTGGAGAAAGGTTACATTCAACCAAGTTCATCACCTTGGGGAGCCCCAATGCTTCTAGTGGAGAACAAGGATGGATCTTTGAGGATGGTTGTTGATTATCGTGTGCTGAATGAGGTGACGATCAAGAACAAATACCCTCTACCTATGATCAATGATTTGTTTGACCAGTTGCAAGGAGCTAAAGTTTTCTCCAAGATTGATCTTCGACCAGGTTATCACCAGTTGAAGATCTGAGAGCAGGATATACCTAAGACAACTTTTACCATGAGGTATGGGTTACATGAGTATATAGTTATGTCCTTTTGTTTGACTAATGCCCCTGCTTATTTCATGAGTATGATGAACAAGGTGTTCATGGATGACATTTTGTCTACTCGAAAAGTGAAGAAGCGCATAAGGAGCATTTGCGTTTGGTTCTTGAGAACTCAGAGAACATTAGTTGTATGCCAAGTTCAGCAAATGCGAGTTTTGGTTGAGGGAAGTTGGATTTCTCGGACATGTTATATCCGGAGAAGGAATAGCAGTAGACCCTACCAAGGTTGCTTCTGTCACTAAATGGTTGGCACCCACCTCAGTGGGAGAGACCAGAAGTTTTCTTGGACTTGGAGGTTATTACCGGAGATTTATTGAGAATTTTTCCAAGATTGCGAAGCCCATGAAGGAGTTATTGAATAAGGACACCAATTTTATATGGAGAGGCCAGTTTTCAGGAGTTGAGGAAACGTTTGGTTATAGCCCCAGTGCTGATTCTTCCAGACCAACACAAGGATTTCCAAGTGTATTGTGACGCTTCACATCGAGGACTTGGAGGTGTGCTTATGCATGAAGGAAGAGTTGTTTCATATGCCTCACGACAGCTTTGACCTCATGAGTTGAATTCTGCTACACATGATTTGGAGTTAGCAGCCGTAGTGCATGTGCTCAAGACATGGAGACACTTTCTCATCGGAAACCATTGTGATGTATACCCAGAACATAAGAGTTTGAAATACATCTTCACACAGAAGGAGTTAAACCTCAGGCAAAGGAGATGGTTGGAGCTAATAAAGGATTATGACATGAGATTGCATTATCATCCAGGAAAGGCCAATGTCGTAGCAGATGTGTTGAGCCGCAAGAGTTATGTTAACACGCTCATAACCGGAGGATTACCTAAGGAGTTAGCGGACGACCTTCGAGAGCTACACTTGGAGATAGTTCTGAGAGGTTATGTTGCAGCATTGGAAATTCAGTCCACTTTGTTGGGTAAGATCAAAAGAAGCCTAGAAGACGGACAAGGGGGTTGTTGAGATAAAGGATATGATGAGTAAAGGAAAGGCTAAAGGATTTCGTGAGGATGAGCATGACAATTTATGGTTTGAGGATCATATTTATGTGTCTGATGACCCTGAGATTAGGAAGTTGATTCTTCAGGAGGCTCATGATTCGCCTTACTCGATTCACCCAGGCAACACCAAGATGTATCTGGATTTGAAGGAAAGTTTCTGTTGGACAGGAATGAAGAAGGATATTGCCGAGTATGTAGCAGTATGTGATGTATGTCAGAGAGTTATGGTAGAGCATCAGAAGCCAACATGATTGCTATAACCATTGCTGATACCCGAATGGAAGTGGTATAAACTTGGCATGGATTTTATCACTGGATTACCCAGGACTCGTTCAGGCTATGACTCTACCTGGGTTGTAGTCGATCATCTGATGAAAGTAGCCCATTTCATCCCGGTGAAGACAACTTATACGGGTGCTAAGTTGGCGAAGATATACATGACCAGGATCGTATATCTGCATGGAGTTCTAAGGACCATTGTATCAGATAGAGGAACACAGTTTACTTCAAACTTTTGGAATCAGTTGCATGAAACTTTGGGTACCAGGCTAGAGTTCAATACAACCTTTCATCCACAGATAGATGGACAGACCGAGAGAGTGAATCAGATTGTGGAGGACATGTTGAGAGCTTGTGCGCTAGATTATGGATCTAGTTGGGATGACAATTTGCCCAATGCAGAGTTCTCCTATAACAACGGTTATCAAGCCAGTTTGAAGATGGCCCCTTTCGAAGCCTTGTACAGAAGGAGGTGCATGACACCACTATCATGGGATGAAGTTGGAGATCAACAGCTGTTCGGACCAGACTTAATCAGGGATTTTGAGGAGAAGGTTAAATTGATTCGAGACAGACTCAAGATAGCCCAATCTAGGCAGAAGAGTTATGCGGATACTAAACACAAGGAGATAGTCTACGAAGTCGGAGATAGAGCATATCTTCATGTGTCCCCACTTCAAGGAGTTAAACATTTTGGAGTCAAGGGAAAGCTAGCAACACATTTTGTGGGACCATACAGAATTTTGGAACGCATGGGAGAAGTTGCGTACAAGGTGGAATTTCCCGAAGGATTGTCAGGAGTTCATGATGTGTTTCACTTTTCCTAGCTGAAGAAGTGCACGCAGAGATGGCCGATATTCCTCTGAGGGATGCAGTGCCATTGGAAGCAATTAAGTTGGATAGTGATCTGACCTATGAAGAGAAGCTAGTCAAGATTCTCGAGTTTTCTATCCCAGTTACTCACAGCAAGGTTATCAAGTTTTGCAAAGTTGAGTGGAGCCACCATACCAAAGAGGAAGCCACCTGGGAGCGAGAAGAAGATCTTCGCAAGGACCACCCAAACCTTTTTGCTGACCAACCCGAATCTCGAGGACGAGATTCATCTTAAGGGGGCTAGGTTTGTAACATCCCAATTTTCAAATTGGATGTTATACATAGATCATCATATGCATATCATGTTTTATTTTGCATTTTGGTTGTGATCCTAGAAATCTTAAGCAACTCAAGGACCCAAGGAGAGAGTTGGACGTTTCACAAAATTCATATTTGAATTTATTTCAAATTTGAAAAGAGGATCAATTTGATTTTAATATTTTTTCTTTCCAATTATTTTCAATAATAAAAATAAATGACAAAAGATAATATGACTTCTTCAATAGAAGAGAAATATAGGAGAAGAAAATTTAAAATCAAATTATTATTTTATTTGTATTTTATTTGCTATTTTATTTGAATTAGAGAAAACTTGCATTTTCGAAAATTGCATTTTAGTCCAGAAAAATGTTCATCTTGTCCTAAATTTAAGGTTTGGACGGAGAAAAATGTTTCTAGAATTTTTAGTTTTTTTAATATTTTCTTAGGATTTTTCTTTGCGGCAAAAATTATTTTAAAAAATAACTTCCCGGACCGCACTGGGCCGAAGCCCAGCCGACCCGTCCGACTCACCGCCGCCTCCCTCACGTGCGGGAGCTGGACTCCCACCGAAGTCCGGGTGCACCTCGCCCAATCGCCCCCTCCCGCAAGTCGGGGAGCCCTGGGGGCCTCTTTATAAGCCTCGGCCCCCCTCCTCTCCTCTCAAGCCGCCGCCACCGCCCGCAGCACCCATCGCCACTGCAACCCACACCAGCGCGCCACTTGCTAGCGCCGCCGCCCCGTGCTGCTGCTGCTGCCGCAAGCCGCTCACCGTCGCTGTCGCGTCGCGCCGCGCCTCGCCTCGCCTCGCCCCTCCACCGCAGGAGCCGCCGCCGCTGCCCGACACTGCCGCTCCGATCTGATCTCGTCGCCGGCCGGTCATACTCCCGTGAACCGGTATGAACCGCCCAGTTCGAATGGTTTTTATCCCGTTCTTTTTTTCGGTTTTAGGTTAGGTCGGTTTTTATTTTTTTAGTCTAATTAACAAACGTTCACCCGTTCATTCGGTTTATTGAACGGTTTTCGTTCGTTTAGTTCTGTTAACGAACGTTCAAATGGTAGATTTTTCTTTTCAGTTTTATTTTCGGCTAGGGACCTATCCGCGAATAAGTTTTATCGCGATTTAGCCCCTGATCTTAAAACTAGTGTAACTTTTTGCTCGTTTGTTCAAATTAGGTGAAACTAGCGCCTAAATCTTCATAACACTCTCTTATTTCCATTTAACCAGCTTGAACATGATTTTGACACTTTAAAATTAGAGTTTAGTTCAGATTAGTAAACGATCTTGTTTCGTTCGTATCTTGAGTTTCATTTCTCCGTTTGAGTTGTTTCTTCTTGCAAATCGTAGCTAATCACATGTACCTACTGTTAAGATCTAATCCACATGATAATAATGTTGATAGGTTTTGTTTTCTGTTTAGTTTAGTGGTTTGCTTGTTCGTGTTCTATTTGGATCTTTTCTTGATTTTCTCGTTGTTTTGTTTTAGTGATTGCTTATGTATGCTACTGTTTGTCTATGCTAGATTATCCGCAGTGCAAAGCTTGTTACTACGAATCTCTAGAGTTTGCAGATCGTCAGCAAGGCAAGTTACACTTTGATCATACTCTTCTATACCCAGTTTTTACTATGCATTATTTATGCCCTCAAATATTTGCATGAGTAGGATTGGGAACATGTGGTTTGGTTATAGTATTATGAGGTAGGAACCTAATACCTTTTAATCACCCCGGGAATATACATTATGCTTTATTATTGCTTAGCCATGCTCGTAGACGGGGTTTGGATCGTGATTCACATGGAAGTTATGAGATTTATTAATCTTGGATAACATTAAGGTGGCAACTTTAATACACATCTGGGTTGAGTGGTTGGGGCACCTGGGGAACCCAGTGTTGTCCATTAAGGGAAATCCCGGGGTACCCGTGTAATTTTTCCTCGGTTCGCCACCCAGGCTCAAAGGGATCATATGATATTTCATGACTAGAAACTTCCATGTGTAGCCACAAGCCATTATGGGCTCTGGCATAGTTGAGTAAGTTGTATGAGCTCTCGAAGAGGTGGACTAGCAGATGTAGAGGGAAAGTAGGTGTACCGGTCTACCCGGAGTAGAGAGTTAATGCTTCAGAAAGATTATATCTCGATCTTCCGATCATGGATGCGGTCGAGTCTTGTGGGGAAAAGTGTGCAACCTTTGCAGAGTGTATAAACTAATCATGGTTAGCTGTGTCCCTGGTTATGGACATCTTGAGTATCTGGAATTGGATATTATTGTTGATCGCATCACTCTCTAATTAATTGAATCGGGTTAATGATGATACTTATTTATTTGGGATTTTGAGATTGGGGGAACCTTCTCAAATATTGGAACAACTTGGGAGTAGTTAAATAAATGCATTCCTTTGTTGTAGGAAAAAACTAGCTTTATGCAAAATCATAAACTTAGAGCCGCCACCAGCCAAATATTGCATATATATATAGTTTCTTGCACTCATTGCTTTACAGTGTAACTCTGCCAGCATATTCAATGTGCTGACCTACACAGTTGCAATGTCTCATGTTGCAGACTACTCAGACAACGAATAAGGTGCGATAGGTTGTTGCCTTGCACTCAGCTATGCCGTTGGAGTTGATGGACTCATTTACCTTCGAAGCTTCCGCAGTTAATTAGTTTAGATGGCCTTCAGCCATGATATTTTTGTGTAATCATACTCTTTATGAGGACTCCATGTAATAAGTGTGTGATTGAACTCTGTTATAGTTCCTCGAGTACTGTGTGTGTCAGCATTATCGATCCAGGGATGACACTTAAGCATAGAGAATTTGGTCCATTGGGATCGTGGTCGCTACACTTACTTGGAATTCTATACACTTATGATTGGAACTATTAGCAAGCATCCGCAACTACTAACAGTCATTAAAGTAAAACCCAACCATGGCATTAAGATAGATTGGCCCCCTTCAATCTCGTATGGATCAATTTCAATGCTAGGCTGAAGCCGCTATCACCCTTGCCCTCCAATACATAGTCCTGTCAACATACAACTAACCCTATGGTGTGATCCACGCACGCACTCATATGATGGGCACCAAAGGACAACAGCATAACCACAAGCAAATTAAACCAATCATCGATAGGACAACAAAAATCTACTCACACATCATAGGATGTCAACACATCATTGGATAATAATATGAAGCATAAAGCACCATGTTCAAGTAGAGGGTACAAAGGGTTGAGGGAGACTGGACCGCTGAATATAGATGGGGGAAGGTGATGGAGGAGTTGGTGAAGATGACAAAGTTGTTGGTGTAGATCGCCGTCACACGGTGATTGCCCCAGCGGCTTTCCAGCGACACCAGGGGAGAGGGGGAGAGAGCCCCCCTCCTTATTCTTCTTCCTTGACCTCCACCTAGATGGGAGGAGGGTTTCCCCTCTGGTCCTTGGCCTCCATGGTGGCGGAGGGGTGGGAGCCCCTCCAAGATTAGATCTCTCTCTCTCTCTATGTTTCCTTTTTTTCCTGCGTTCTCAGATTCTGGCCTTTCACCATTTCTTAAATTCCCGGAGATCCGTAACTCCGATTGGGCTGAAATTTTAACACGATTTTTATCCGGATATTAGCTTTCTTGCACCTAAAGAAGGGCACCAACCACCTTATGGGGTGACCACAAGGGTCCAGGGCGCGTCCTACCCCCTGAGGCGCGCCCCTGTGGCTTGTGGACCCCTCGGGCATCGTCTCACATTGATTCTTTTTCCCAAAAATCACATATATTCCAAAAAATCTCCATAAGGTTTTATCACGTTTGGACTCCGTTTGATATGGATATTCTGCGAAACAAAAAACATGCAATAAACAAGAAACTGCACTGGGCACAGGATCAATATGTTAGTCCCAAAAATAGTTTAAAAAGTTGCCAAAAGTATATGAAGTTGTAGAATATTGGCATGAAACAATCAAAAATTATAGATACGACGGAGACGTATCACTCATCAAAGTGAATATTCCCACTCTGAGATGCTTGCACCGGCCCATAAATGGATCGCCGGAGCTTGCACACTTTATCAACATTCTCTGGATCGACAAAACCTTCTGGTTGCATCATATACAACTCTTCCTTAAGGAAACCTTTAAGGAACATTGTTTTGACATCCATCTGCCAAATTTCATAATCAAAAAATGCAGCTATCACCAACATGATTCTGACGGACATAGCATAGCTACGGGTGACAAAGTCTCATCGTAGCCAACTCCTTAAACTTGTGAAAACCCCTTTGCCACAAGTCGAGCTTTATAGACGGTGATATTAATGTCTGCGTCTGTCTTCTTCTTGAAGATCCATTTATTCTGAATGGCCTTTCTCCCTTCAGGTAATACTTCCAAAGTCCATACTTCATTTTCATACATGGATCCCATCTCGGATTTCATGTCCTCTAACTATTTATCGGAATCCGGGCCCACCACCGCTTCTCCATAGCTCGTAGGTCCATCATTATTGTTGTCCAACATCATGACCTCTAAGACAGGGTTACCATACCACTCATGAGTAGTAGTATGTGATAGCCCACAAGTATATGGGGATCGCAGCAGTTTTCGAGGGTAGAGTATTCGACCCAAATTTATTGATTCGACACAAGGGGAGCCAAAGAATATTCTCAAGTATAGGTAGTTAAGTTGTCAATTCAACCACACCTGGAAAACTTAATATCTGCAGCAAAGTATTTAGTAGCAAAGTAATGTGGAAGTAACGATAACAGTGGCAAAAGTAATAGTAGCTGTTTTGTAGTAATTGTAACGGTGGCAACGATAAAGTAACTAAGCAAATATCAATATGTGAAAAGCTCGTAGGCATTGGATCAGTGATGGATAATTATGTCGGATGCGATTCCTCATGCAATAGTTATAACATAGGGTGACATAGAACTAGCTCCAGTTCATCAATGTAATGTAGGCATGTATTCTGAATATAGTCATATGTGCTTATGGAAAAGAACTTGCATGGCATCTTTTGTCCTACCCTCCCGTGGCAGCGGGGTCCTATTGTAAACTAAGGGATATTAAGGTCTCCTTTTAGTAGAGTATCGGACCAAAGCATTAACACTTAGTGAATACATGAACTCCTCAAACTACGGTCATCACCGAAAGTGGTCCCGATTATTGTTACTTCGGGGTTGCCGGATCATAACACACAGTAGGTGACTATTGACTTGCAAGATAGGATCAAGAACTCACATATATTCATGAAAACATAATAGGTTCAGATCTGAAATCATGGCACTCGGGCCCTAGTAACAAGCATTAAGCATAGCAAAGTCATAGCAACATCAATCTTGGAACATAATGGATACTAGGGATCAAACCCTAACAAAACTAACTCGATTACATGGTAAATCTCATCCAACTCATCACCGTCCAGCAAACCTATGATGGAATTACTCACGCACGGCGGTGAGCATCATGAAATTGGTGATGGAGGATGGTTGATGATGACGACGGCGACGGATTCCCCTCTCCGGAGCCCCGAATGGACTCCCGATCAGCCCTCCTAAGAGAGATTAGGGCTTGGCGGCGGCTCCGTATCATAAAACACGATGAATCCTTCTCTCTGATTTTTTTCTCCCTGAACGTGAATATATGGAGTTGGAGTTGACGTCGGTGGAGCCTCAGGGGGCCCACGAGACAGGGGGCGCGCCCAGGGGGGCAGGCGCGCCCCCACCCTCGTGGACAGGGTGTGGGCCCCTGGTCTTGATTCCTTCGCCAGTATTTTTTATTAATTCCAAAAATATTCTCCGTGAAGTTTCAGGTCATTCCGGGAACTTTCATTTCTGCACAAAAATAACACCATGGCAATTCTGCTAAAAACAGCATAAGTCCGGGTTAGTTCCATTCAAATCATGCAAGTTAGAGTCCAAAACAAGGGCAAAAGTGTTTGGAAAAGTAGATACGATGGAGACGTATCAATATGCTTGTCGACCTACGAGGTTTGATAGTAACTTGATCCGAAACTTCATGACCACTATCATTAGCTTTCTCTTCAATTGACGTAGGTGTCACAGAAACATCTTTCTATGCTATACTACTCACTGGTTGAAGTAAAGGTTCAACAACCTCATCAAGTTCTATTTTCCTCCCACTCAATTCGTTTGAGTGAAACTCTTTCTCGAGAAAGGACCCATTCTTAGCGATAAACACTTTTCCCTCAGATCTGAGATAGAAGGTATACCCAACCGTCTCCTTTGGGTATCCTATGAAGACACATTTTTTGCTTTGGGTTCGAGCTTTTCCAGCTGAAGCCTTTTGACATAAGCATCGCAACCCCAAACCTTAAGGAATGACAGCTTAGATTTCTTGCCAAACCACACTTCATACGGTGTCGTCTCTACGGACTTAGATGGTGCCCTATTTAAAGTGAATGTAGCTAATACATAACCCCAAAACGAGAGTGGCAGATCGGAAAGGGACACCATAGACTGCACCATATCTAATAAGGTACGATTACGACGTTCAGACACACCATTACGCTATGGTGTTCCAGGTGGCGTCAACTGTTAAATGATTCCACATTGTCTTAAGCGATTGCCAAACTCATAACTCAGATACTCTCCCCCTCGATCAGATCATAGGAATTTGATCTTCTTATTATGATGATTCTCAACTTCACTCTGAAATTGCTTGAACTTTTCAAATGTTTCAGACTTATGCTTCATTAAGTAAACATACCCATATCTACTCAAGTCATTGGTGAAGGTGAGAAAATAACAATATCCACGCGCGCGTCAACACCCATCCGATCGCATACATCAGTATGTATGATTTCCAACAAGTCACTTGCCCGTTTCATTGCTCCGTAAAACGGGGTTTTGGTCATCTTGCCCATGAGGCATGGTTCGTATGTGTGAAGTGATTTAAAATCAAGTGACTACAAAAGCCCATCATCATGAAGTTTATTCATGCCCTTAACACCAATATGACCTAAGTGGTAGTGCCACAACAATGTGGTATTATCATTATCAACTCTACATCTTTTGGCATCAATGTTGTGAACATGTGTATCATCACTATCGAGATTCAATAAGAATAAAACCCTCACAATGGGTGCATGACCATAAAAGATATTACCCATATAAATAGAACAACCATTGTTCTCTGATTTAAATGAGTAACCATCTCGCATTAAACAAGATCCAGATATAATTTTCATGCTCAACGCAGGCACTAAATAACAATTATTCAGGTTCATCACTAATCCCGATGGTAATCAGAGGGTGAGTGTGCCGACGGCGATCACATCAACCTTGGAACCATTTCCCATGTGCATTGTCACTTCGCCTTCGCCAGCCTCCGTCTTTTCTGTAGTTCTTGGTTTGAGTTGTAAATGTGAGCAACTGAACTGGTATCAAATACCCAGGCACTACAACGAGAGTTTATAAGGTACACATCAATAAAATGTATATCATATATACCTTTGTTGATGTTGGCCCCCTTCATGTCAGCCAGATACTTGGCCTAGTTCCGCTTCCAGTGGCTAGTTCCCTTGCAATAGAAGCACTCAATCTCCGGCTTGGGTCCAGCCTTGGGTTTCTTAATGGGAGGAGCAACCGCTTTGCCACCTTTCTTGACGTTTCCCTTGTTTACCTTGCCTTTCTTGAAACTAGTGGTTTTATTCACCATCAACACTTGATGCTCCTTCTGGATAACTGATTCAGCGACTTTCAGCATCGCGAACAGCTCGGAGACTGACTTGTTCATCCCTTGCATGTTATAGTTCAACATAAAGCTCTTGTAGCTAGGTGGTAGCGATTGAAGATTTCTGTCAGTGACAGCCTCTGGTGGGAGCTCAACTCCCAAGTCATCCAGACGGTTGAAGTACCCAGACATTTTGAGTATGTGCTCACTGATAGACCCGTTCTCCTCCATCTTGTAGGGATAGAACTTATCAGAGATCTCATACCTCTCGATCCGGGCATTCGTCTCAACGCTAAACTTCAACTCCTGGAACATCCTGTATGCTCCATGACGTTCAAAATGCCTTTGAAGTTCCGGCTCTAAGCCATACAACATGGCACACTGAACTATTGAGTAGTCATCAACACGCGACTACCAAGCATTCACAATGTCCGCAGTAGCTGGAGGGGGTGGCGCACCAAGCATTGCATCAAGGACATAAGCTTTTTGGTAATACGTGAGGATAATCCTCAGATTACGGGCACAGTCCACAAAGTTACTTCCATCATCTTTCAGCTTAGCTTTCTCTAGGAACGCATTGAAATTCAGGGGAGCTACTGCGCGAGCCATTGATTTACAACATAAATTTGCAAAGATAACTTAGACTATTGTTCATGATAAATGAGTTCAGTTAATCATATTATCTAAGAACTCCCACTCAAATCAACATACCTCCGGTTGTCCAAGTGTACATGATCCAAATTCACCAACCCAACTCCGATCATCACGTGAGATGAGGTGGTTTCAATGGTGGACATCTCTATGTTGATCATATCTACTATATGACTCGTGTTCGACCTTTCGGTCTCTTGTGTTCTGAGGCCATGTCTGCACATGCTAGGCTCGTCAAGATTAACCCAAGTGTTCATCATGTGCAAAACTGGCTTGCACCCGTTGTATGCGAACGTAGAGTCTATCGCACCCGATCATCACGTGGTGCTTCAAAACGACGAACTTTCACAATGGTGCACACTTGGGGCGAACACAATTTCATCTTGAAATTTTAGTGAGGGATCACCTTATAATTCTACCGTTGTCCTAAGCAAAATAAGATGCATAAAAGGATTAACATCACATGCAAATCATAAGTGATATGATATGGCCATAAACTTGTGCTTTTGATCTCCATATCCGTAGCACCGGCATGATCTCGATCGTCACTGACATGACACCATGACCTCCATCATCATGTCACCATCGGGGTTGTCTTGCCAACCATGCTTCTACTACTATTGCTACTACTTAGCGATAAAGTAAAGCATTACATAGGGTTTAATGATTGACACACATGTCATACAATAATTAAAGACAACCCTATGGCTCCTGCTGGTTTCCATATGCATCGACATGCAAGTCGATATAAACTATTACAAACATGATCATCTCATACATCAAATATATCATCATGTCTTTGGCCATATCATATCACAACATACCCTGCAAAAACAAGTTAGACATCCTCTAATTTATTGTTGCATGGTTTACGTGGCTGCTATGGGTATCTAGCAAGAGTGATTCTTACCTACGCAAAACCACAAGGTGATATGCAAGTTGCTATTTAACCTTCTACAAGGGCCGCCTTCGTCGAATCCGATTCAACTAAGGTGGGAGAGACAGACACCCGCCAACCATCTTATGCAACAAAGTCACATGTTAGACGATGGAACCGGTCTCATGTACGTGGGCATGTAAAGTTGGTCCGGGCCGCTCCATCCCACAATACCGCTGAATCAAGAAAATACCAAGTAAGGAAGCAATCTTAATATCAATGACCACAAACTCCTTTGTGTTCTACTCGTGATGTCATCTACGCAAAGATCTAGATCATGATGTTGCTGTTGGGGAACGTTGCAAGGGAAACAAAAAATCCTACACTCACCAAGATCAATCCAGGAGATGAACATCTACCAGAGGAGAGATATCATCTACATACCCTTGTAGATCGCTAAGAGGAAGCCTTAAGAAACACGGTTGATGTAGTCTAACGTCTTCGCGATCCAATCACGATCCATCCCACGAACTCCCGATCCAAGTGCCGAACGAAAAACACCTCCGCGTTTAACACATGTACAACTTGATGATGCCTTCACCTCCTCGATCCATCGAGCGATGGTGAAGTAGTAGCTCAAGTCCTCCGGCAACACGGTGACATGGTGGCGGCGGTGGTGGTGGAATCTCAGCAGAGCTTCGCTAAGCACTACGGAGAGGAAGAGGGCTACGAGGGAGAGGGAGGGCAGCATCGTGGCATAGATGGGTGTGGCTACCCTCCCTCTACCCCTCTATATATAGGGGGAAGGGGGAGGAGGAGGCATCCTAGGGTTTCCCTTGGGGGGTCGGCGGCCACAAGGGGCAACCCTAGATGGGTTTTGGGTGGGCCCCCTAGGTTCCTTGCCCCCCAAGCAAGGAGAAGGCAGCCCTGGGGGCGCACCAATCCTCCTGGTGATCGCGAGCTGAGGTGAGGGGGCGCACAGCCCCTTAGTGGGATGGTGTGCCTCCCTCCCTCGGCCCATGAGGCCCCCAACACTTGCCGGGGCCCTCGAAACCCCTTTTGGTTCTCCTGGTCATAACTCGGTAGCCCCGGAACACTTCCGGACTTCGATTCCCTTTGTCCTATATATCTATATTCACCTCCGGACCGTTCCGGAGTTCCTCGTCATGTCCGGGATCTCATCCGAGACTCTGAACAACCTTTGGTTCCCACCAAAACAACTCAACTATACTTATATCGTCACCAAACATTAAGTGTGTAGACCCTGCGGGTTCGAGAACTATGTAGACATGACCGAGACACCTCTACGGTCAATAACCAATAGCGGGACCTAGATGTCCATATTGGTTCCTACACATTCTACGAAGATCTTATCGGTCGGACCTTGATGTCAAGGATTCAAACAATCCCGTATGTAGTTCCCTCTGTCTGTCAGTATGTTACTTGCCTGAGATTCAATCATCGGTATCACCATACCTAGTTCAATATCATTATCGACGTGTCTCTTTACTCATTCTGTAATATAAGATCTTGTGACTAACTCATTATTTACATTGCTTGCAAGCCTGTTTGATGTTGTATTACCGAGTGGGACCTGAGATACTGTCATACGGTATGAAAAATCCCAGTCTTGATCCATGACAACTCAATAGACACCCTCCGAGATACCTGTAGAGCACCTTTATGGTCACCCAATTATGTTGTGACGTTTGGTACACGCAAGGTATTCCTCCGGTGTCAGTGAGTTGCATGATGTCATGGTCATAGGAACATATACTTGACGTGCAAAAAACGATAGCAATAAACTTGATATAATCACATGCTACATTTATAGTTAGGGTCTTGTCCATCACATCATTATCCCAATGATGTGATCCCGTTATCAAATGACAACTCAGGTCTATGACTAGGAAACCATAGCCATCTTTGATCAACGAGCTAGTTCGGTAGAGGCTTACTAGGGACATGTTGTTGTCTATGTATCCACACATGTATTTGAGTTTCCAGTCAATACAATTATAGCATGGTTAATAAATGATTATCATGAACAAGGAAATATAATAATAACCAATTTATTATTGCCTCTAGGGCACATTTCCAACAGGTGGGTCTCTGGGATTTGCATCGTTGGCCATGGTGGATGGAGGGAGGGGGGATGTTGGGGCACGGGAGAGTGGAGGGCGGGCGCGGGAGAGTGTAGGGCGGGGTGCGGAAGTGTTTTGGAGGGAAGGGAGGGACAATGGCGCCTGTGCCACCGAAGGGCGGGCAAGGGGAGGACAAGGGCATGCGTCCAACCCGCCCGCACGCAGTCCATCGGTCGCAAACTCGACTCAAGCTTGGGCCAGGAATGGGTCAAAAGCAGACAGAAAACAGACAATGGTCCATTTGCGGCTGCATGTTGGAAGGCCTGCTTTGTCCGTTTACCCCCAAACAGACGCGGGTGGACAGGATGCGGTCGCGCGTTGGAGTTGGACCAATGAGAGGCATAGAAATAGAAATCCCAAGATCATATTACATCTATTCAACCCTAAAACTCTATTGAACCCAAATGGCTCACCGATCTAGTTAGGCCATTACCAATTTAGATTTAATTGTGTAACTAATTTCTCTCTTGGATTTTGCAAATTATAAATTCGGCAAATTATCATTAGTTGTGAATTAACTGTGGCACTACACCATAAGCATTTTCATAGTAAATTGCTTGGTCAGCAATGATGATATGATGGTTTGATTGTATTTTATTTCATCATTACTTACCATGCATTTCATGATGTGTGTAATAATTATTACTTGGAGTGTTTCTTTAGTCCTACATGGCACATTATAAAAGTTTAGTCAACCCAGCAATAGTTTAAACAACTAGGTATGATTATCATGCATTGCACCTTGTGGTACACAGACCTCTCTAACGGTGAATAGCATCCCTCCATGAACTATGCACCACTTCTTCATCCGTAGTGGACTGATATTTACCTTTACCACTTCAAGATTAGACCTCTGCGAGTGAAGTATCAAGTGTTGTAAGATTTCATAATTCATACATTGCACCTCAGAAAAAAATGTTGTAGCACTACAATTAATAATGAGAGAGGTGATAATGGCACCATGCCATGATTACCATGCAAAACTACAAAAATTTAACGCCACCTAAATATTGTACTATGCAACTTCACATTGTGAATCCACAAATTACTAAATAAGGAGACAATATGATACTATGCAAATGATTAGGTAGTAACTAAAGTGGTATCATGCACTATGACACTACCCACTTTTAGAGGTCTTAACCTTGTTATTTTGTCAAAGATAAATAGGCAATGACAATGTAGTAACTAAAGTAGTATCATGCACTATGATACTACCCACCGTGAGAAGTATCAATAGGATGAATAGGCAACTACATTTTTTACCTCATTTCTTTAACAATTTTAGGATCCACGGGTTATTAAGTTTCCCTAAATGCAACTAGGTGGCCGAAAACCTACATGATGTTGTAGGATTGAATAAGTATGTTGGGTGTGGGGTGAATAGACTACTAAGCCAAAAGGGGCTCTTTTCCCATGTTTTAGTTTTCTAGGAACAGTACAAGAAATAAGCTAGCTTGCAACCATCAATATTGGTCACCGAATGGTCATTGTTTTTCAATTGCGACCTTTTTTGTGACCAAAAATAGTTGGTCAAAAGCTGACCATTTTTAATGGAACTTAACAACCTTTTTTTTGATATGGTCGTAGAAGGTTACAACCAAAATAAAAGGTCGTTGGTCCTACGACCAATTGTTTTGATCGCTGGTTGTGTGCCCAAGCTACGTGGGATCCAACATGGCAAAATTACGACCAATTGAACTGGTCATTGATAAGAATCAGCCCAGTCCAATTCGGTGTCTATATGGGCCAAGCCCATTAATTCAGCCCATTTCTATACATTATTCCTACCAATTTTGGTCAGCTACACGGGCCAAGCCCTATAACTCGACCTTTTTATTTTTTGGGCCATGGCATTTTTGCATTCTATATAATTTCTATTTTGGCTTCTATTTTTCTGTCAGATTCAGTTTTCCATATAATATCTAATTTGGCTTTTATTTTATTTTATTTTATTTTGTCAGGTTCAGTTCTCAGATTACTGTAGTGGTGCAAGTCCAAATTGTCAAATCTTCTAGGCTATGGGTCCCAGTCGTCATGTTTTACTTTTTCACAGCTTGTTACTAATGGATATACCAATCAGAAAGGAGTAACACATAAAATCTTGAAAGAACAGCCACAATACTCTAGTCACAATATTCCTGTCAGAAAGGAGAAACACAATTTTCTATTACAACATTCCAGTCACAATATAACCACACAATATTTCACACAATCACAAGATAACACTACAGATAAAATGCTTAGCAAGTATAAGGACATCTCCAACACCTTAACGCCTTCAACTTGCAAAACAACACATCCATCCACATATTAAGGACTGAGTTTAGATCAATTGATCCCTTGACATAAGTCAATAAGAAACTATGCTCATGTATGAACAAAAATAAAATAAACAAAACTTTGATGCCATAGCGTGTGCCACAAAAATCTTAACAAATGCAAATATAACCACAGGGAGCACATGCTACATGCATCAAACATCAGACCCATATATGCTCGAGAAGATGAGTAGATACCTGACTTCGTGTCAATGCTGTGAATGGCGACGTAGTTGATGAAGATCTGGTTTGCATCGCCTTTGACATCCATGTAATCTAAGTCCTTGAGAACCTGGATACCAAATTGATCTTAGAAATGAAAATTGCAAATTATACATAAACCAGTCGTAGAACCACTACAACCTATTATATTGCCTTACCAAAAGTACTAGTAGAAAAAAACTCTAATAATGAGGTCTACAACTCAATGCATCATAGCAACATAACTAAGAAGATGATCACCATGAAGAAGGGAGCCCTAGGAGCTCACCAGAGGGTTGTGGTGTGGCAGCAGGAGACGAGGAGGTAGTCAAACTGTCGAGATCGAGGGTTAGCCGAGCCTACTACCACACACGAGGCCACAACCAACCCAACATCATCACCACCATCGGAGCCCTCACCACTGTCCAAGCTTTATTGAGCTCCCTACAAATTGCATTTCACATTGAAGAAATAATAAATGGAGTTGTAAAGTGAATATCCTAGGGCATTGAAGCCAAGGAGTTATAAGAAATTATGTAAATAACACAAACAAAAAGGAAACATAAGAAGATATCCTATCTGTATGAAATGTACATAGCTTATTTCTTTAGCCGACAAAATTTGTATAAAGCTTTTTTTTGCAATGCAATTATGTTATGTACATATGAATGACACCAAAGTAATTTGAGATGGAAACAAGTACAACAAGCAATCTAACATGTATAGTGGCACCAGCAAAATAGCAAGACACGAAAGAATTTACCCACTACCTATTCATAACAACCAGTTTTCGCAAATGGGCATGATGTCGCTTGAACTACGTCAGTATTTCCCCAAAGAGGAAGGGATGATGCAGCACAACTACGGTAGGTATTTCCCTTAGTTATGAAACCAAGGTTATCGAAATAGTAGGAGAACCAAGCAATACTATGTAAATGGTACTTGCACACAAAAAACAAATACTGGCAACCTGACGTGTAAAAGGGGTTGTCAATCCCTTTCGGGTAACGGTGCCAGAAATTGTCAAGTTGATGGGATAAAAGTTGTGATAGATTGATAGATGCAAATAACTTTCATGGATATATCTGATCATAAACTCAAAGTTCATCAGATCCCAACAAACACACCACAAAAAGAGTTACATCAAATAGATCTCCAAGAGACCATTATATTGAGAATCAAGAGAGAGAGAGAGAGAGAGGAAGCCATCTAGCTACTAACTACGGACCCGTAGGTCTACAATGAACTACTAACGGATCATCGGAGAGGCACCGTAGGTCTTTTCTTTATAGCATGGACATATGGAGTTTTATATGGTTCAAAGCAATAGTCTAGTTTTGACATGAAGATTTCAATACTCAAGCATATCAACAAGCAACCATGTCTTTCAAAATATCAACACTAAAGAAAGTTATCCCTAGCCCATCATGCTCAATCATTGATCCATTCATGAAACCCACTCGCATATTAGCTACAACCAATGCTCAAGTACGACCATAGTGCCCCTTAGTTGGTGCTTATAAGAGAAGATGGAGACTCAATAAAAATAAAAAATTGTGTAAAGTAAATAGATTGGCCCTTCGCAGAGGGAAGAAGGGATTTTTAGAGGTGCCAGAGTTCAAAGCTGAAATTGAGAGATAATATTTCTTTGAGGGGCATACTTTTCCCGTCAATGAAATCAACTGAGTAATTCCCAACACTTTCCTTGCTAGATATATCATAGGCGGTTCCCAAACAGAAAATAAAGTTTATTCCTTTTTCCACCATTCTTTCACAATCCATGGCTAGCCGTATCCACGGGTGCCTTCCATACCAACACTTTCCAAGGAATTTATTATTTGACAACATAAAGTAAACTTATTCATTTCGGGATGGGCATCCCTATTAATTACCACCGTACTATCGTGCAATGACAAGTCAATAAACACTCATCTTGAGAATAACACATCTAGCATGGAAAATATTGGCCACCCCTCGCCGCTTCATGAGCAGTACTAGCACACAAAAGGGAAATTTATTTTCAAAATTAGAGATGCCACATACAAATTTGCTTAGAACAACACGAAAATACCGCATATAGGTAGGTATGGTGGACTCATATGGCAAAAACTGGGTTTTAAAGATCTTGGATGCACAAGCAGTATTTCTACTTAGTACAAGTGGAGGCTAGCAAATAGATTGAGAAGCAACCAACCAAGACACGAAAAATCATATAAGCGAGCATTAAGCATAACTAACACCGAATAATGCACCACAAGTAGGATGTAATTTCATTGCATAACTATTGACTTTTGTGCTTGCATAGGGAATCACAATCCTTAACACCAATATTCTTACTAAAGCATAATTACTCACCGATGACTCACATATCACTATCATCATACCTCAAAACTATTACAAAGAATCAAGTTTTTTTGTCCAATGATCTTAAAGTTTTTATATCCCCCTTGAATATCTATCACTTTGGGACTAGTTTCATATATTGCAATTGCTTTGACAAGCTCAAATAAATTTAAGTGAAGAACATGAGCATAGTATTTTCATCTCTCAAAATAATATAAGTGAAGCATGAGAGAATTTCTTCAAAGTTTCTAACTCTCAAACAAATCTATGTGAAGCATGAGAGCATTTCTTCAAAAATATTAAAGCACACCATGCTCAAAAAGATATAAGTGAAGCACTAGAGCAATTCCATACCTCAAAAAATTTAAGTAAAGCATAAAGAGCAATTCTAATAAATCATAGCATAATTTTGGCTCTTTCAAAAAGATGTGTCCAGCAAGGATACTTGTGACAAACTAAAAAGCAAAACAAGCAAATACTCATATAATACAAGATGCTCCAAGAAAAACTCATGATATGTGACAAATAAAAATATAGCTCCAAGTAAAATACCGATGGTCGTTAGAAGAAAGAGGGGATGCCACTCGGGGCATCCCCAAGCTTATTTGCTTGTTTCTCCTTGAATATTATCTTGGGGTGCCATGGGGCATCCCCAAGCTTAGTCTCTTGCTGCTCCTTATTCCTTCATCTGTAGTGATCTCACCCAAAACTTGAAACTTCAATCACACAAAACTTAACAAAACGTTCGTGAGAACCGTTAGTATAAGAAAGCAAATCACTACTCTAAGTACTGTTATAAACCCATTCATATTTTATTTTATATGTTTTTTCAAAGTTTTAAACTATTTCTGAAATTATTATTAATTCAAAAATAACTTTATTGCATGAACAGTATGTCAGGATGACACCAGCAGTCAACCCAGCTGGTCCAAGTCAAACCTGACCGCTGGGTCCCACATGTCAGTCACTGAATTGATTAACAGAGTTTAATTTTAACTAACTAAGTTAATTAGACACTAGGGCCCACATGTCAGTGTCTAATTAAGTTAAACTAATTAATTTAATTAGTAGTTAGTTAAATTAGCGATCGGGCCTATTGGGAAATGTAGTAGAAAACAAAAAAATCGGCCTATGATCACCCAGGAACAATATGAAGAGGCATAACGGGTTGTGATCAAAGATCGTTACCAGGCTCCGGGAGTGCAGTGGAAGTAGATGAGTCTGTGTAGATCGTACTTCGAGTCCCTCAAAATTCGATGACTATCCCGCGAACCGCCCATGAACAATCCCTCGAATGGAAGACCGAAAGCACGACCTCTCTACTTGGTTGCAAGCGCACGGTGTTCATGATCCGGCAATGCTTCATCGTCCAAAGCTAATCATCACCGGAGAATTAGAGGGAGCAGATTAGAACCACATTTGGCTTCTAATTATGAGGATTAGAGGTGGCTAGGGCTCGCTCTAATTAGTCAACCAGGACCAACTAGAACATGCACTACATCAACTAGAGGAGGCTCCAAAACTTGTGTTTCAATAGGGAGAAATCCTCTAGTATATATAGTTTAGGAGGGGAGGAGAGGGCAGCCACCAAGGAAGGAAAGCCTCCCTTGGTGCACCAGCCATGGGGGGAGTCCAGTTCCCACCCCAAGTAGGATTCGCCCCCCACCCCCAATAGGAAAGGGGGTGCGCCACCTCCAGTTGGGCCTTCATGGCCCAAGTTTCCTTCCGCCTCTTGGCCTTATTAGGCCCATTGATATTAAATTAAATATAAATTTGTTCTAAACATTTTCAGACCTTATATATAATTTAACATTCCCAGAATATTTTCCACCTATATATATATATATATATATATATATATATATTAATCGGTATTACCCGATATTCACCGAAACCCTTTCGGTGACCCCGAAACGCTTCTGGAACCTCTCTGAACTATTTCAGATATTAATGAAACAATTCCACAAATATATTTCATCACTCCCAACCTACTAACACTCGGCAGATTGTGAATACCTTAAGCTTGTGACCCCATAGGTTCGGTAAACCATACACATGAACGAAACCCTTTCTCTCAATGACCGGTAGCAGAACCATGGACATCCATATCGATCCCTATGATTACACGAATGATATTCAAGTGAACCTTTGGTTATGTTACCTTTGCTTCGGGATACTTCACAAAAACTGGTGTGCATCGGTATCCTCCAAAGTCACCACCATGCTCACTATACCGTTGCTCCCATTACGGATTTTGTTCTTTTTCGCTGACGTGTTCCGGCATCCCCGTGATGCAGTCACCTGTGTCTGGCCAGACGATGATGGATGCCATCACATCTAGAGGGCCCTAAGAATATCTCTTCATTGTCGGAGGAGCAAATCCCACTCTCAAGTTTTCCGGTCACTTGTCAAACTTCCCGGTGAGCCTGAAAGTCGTTGTTATGATCACCTTGTTATAAATGACATTTGAGAAATCCCAAAGCCCGCCGTCTGGTAGGAAGTGACTAAGACACTCTCATGGTCTGAGGAACTAAAACACATGCTAACACTCTGTGTTATAACAGATGATTTTAGACGATGTAATCACATAGTATAACAGAAAAGTATTGGGTCGATTCAATATGATCGTTCTTCTAACGTCATACCCTCAATGTTGTTTTAGGACTATCGCTACACTTAATGATATCCTAAGATCCGGAAAACATGATCATGAACAATACTTGAGCCGGTCTTAGAGGCGAGACCGGGAACCTACTATTTTGCCGTTTATCATTTCACACATGCATATGAGTTTTCCATTGAATCACATATTCCAGGATCATAGCAGTTATAGCATGAAATATAAACTCTTAATTATGAATAATGGAAATATAATTATACAATATTATTGCCTCTAGGGCATATTTCCAATAGTCTCCCACTTGTACTAGAGTTAAAAATCTAGTTAGCACTTTTAACTTCTACACCAATGGCAATTCGGTGTTAGTCCATGCTTTGCTTGTGGTATAGACTTCACCCTAAAAAATCTGGCAACTTCAGATCCGCGTGTATCATTTGCATTTCTATGCATCTATCATGCTTTCACAAGAATTCACAATTTGTGTGAAACCGCCTTTGTATATATGTCGAATCACAAGTAGAACCTTTGATTCCTTAGACTGAGTTATGGAAGCACTATTAATAATAGTGCTCCAATGATACAATCATAGAAACCATACCAAGCTCATAAATGAACCTTCGATTCATCACCCTTTATTTTTGCTTCTAAAGCAATAATATACTTATCCTTCTATTATAGAATTCACCACAATATTTTTTTGGACCAACTCCAACTTACCGTGCCACCATAAATCACTTTGAATTTGAAATGAAAAAAACTCACTTGGAGCATAGATGAAGATTTTATCGATGTACTACTTACAATGAACCTTCATTGATGTAACTCCTTACAGAAATCTCTTCATTTTCTCCGTGTGTGAGAAACATGTCGTTAATCTTTTAACGACATTTTTCATTGTTGTCCTATGATCAACAATTTGACCATACTAGTAACTTTTACTTACAACTAACTTGGAGTATTGGAAATATCTGGTTGTTTACATACCATGGAATACAAGTGTGGTCGAAATCATGTTTTGCTCATCAGTATTTCAGGATACTGACTCCTTCCATGTGACACTGACAAGAAAATCTTCTTGACATTTTACATACTAAATTGCTTTAGTATTATGTCAATATGTATTTTGGCTAAGACCGATTAGACACTATTATCTCCATAGATCATTATGTCTAATATCAAGACTAATCATTGTCTAAGTATTCTACCGAAAAATAGTTCCAATAAAGTCTTAATTTATTTTCAAGAAATTTACATAACTTCCAATAAACAATAAGTCATGTACATATATTGTTTAGAAATATTATCATGCTCCCACTTACTTTCTTGTAAATACAATCATCTTCACTCTACTCGATGAAATCAATTTATTTAACCATTTCATCAATATGAAGATTCCAACTCTACTATGCTTGCTTCAGATCATTATAGGGTCTCTAGAAGTTTGCATACTTACTAGCATCTTCTGGATCAACAAACTTACCTTGGATCATATCAAACATACAACCTTGGTTCCATTTCCATCTCATGGGAATCATTTTGACATCCATATGTTTTATCTCATGATTGAAATATTTAACAATTGCTAGTTTAACCCGAACTGACTTTAAGTATTGCTACGATGAGAGAATCTCATCATAGTCAGTTCTTTGATCTTGTCATAAACTATTTGTAACAAGTCAATTAGCATTATAAATATTTTTATCTTTGTCAGTTTATATATCCATAACTAATCTTTAGGCTCTAAGTAATTCAAAGGGCTCATCAAGTTCTAAGCTTGAATTATGTGAATGGATACTATCTCGGATTATGTTGGCCCATAGCCATTTTCTGGAGTCAGGGCCCATCAACGCTTCTTTGTGATTTATAGGTTCATTATTTGCCCAACAATATTTCGTCCGCATACCACGATGGTCTGCACGAATTTTCCCAATGTATATAGTTCAGCTGCAAGTTCGACCATAGTCTCTATATCTCATGTAGAGGCTTTTCTCTCAGTCGCAGTAAGAAATTCTAGAATTACATCCAGCGTTTCTTTTTTTACCTGATTGAAGATTCTGCAATCTTGTCGAGTTGCACTGTCCTCCCACTCACTCTTTTGTAGAAAACATTTTCTTCAAAACTTTCCGCACTCTATGGCAACAATTTGCCTCGGCGTAGTGATAGAGGAATACCCAACTATTTGGGATAACCTACAAAGTAGCACTTATTTCAATAAATTTGATGGCTCTCCCTTTTCAGTGTGAAAGCCACAATCTCTAAAGCATCCATCACTTGGAGAGTATATTGACGAAATAATTAATGTCATCTTTGATCTCACCATGTCATACATAGTTTGATTGCATCTGCATAAAACAATCTACTCTCATTCGTGTTACTAGGAGGTGCAAGCTATAAAATTCTTTTACATCTCATCAGACGTTCACTAAATTTGTAACTCAAATATTCTTTTCTGCAATCCAATTGTAGAAACATAATTTTCCTGTTATAATAATTTCTACTTCATTCTATAAACCTTTTGAAACACTTCAAAACATTGAGATTTATGTCTCAATTAGTAAATATAAATATCTACTTGAGTCATTCTTGAAGATAGATAAATCCACTACTTGCAACAACACTTATTGGACTACACACATCGATATGCATATTGCCAATTATTTTGTTGCTCGTGAAGGAAATACGCCCTAGAGACAATAATAAAGTTATTATTTATTTCCTTAATTCATGATAAATTTTTATCTAGAATTGTATTAACCGGAAACTTAGTACATCTGTGAATACATAGACAAAACATATAGTCCCTAGTATGCCTCTACTTGACTAGCTCGTTAATCAAAGATGGTTGTGTTTCCTAACCATAGACATGTGTTGTCATTTGACGAACGGGATCACATCGTTAGGAGAATGATGTGATGGACATGACCCATCCGTTAGCTTAGCATTATGATCGTCTTAGTTTCATTGCTACTGCTTTCTTCATGACTTATACAAGTTCCTCAAACTATGAGATTATGCAACTCCCGAATACCGGAGTAACACTTTGTGTGCTACCAAATGTCACAACATAATTGGGTGATTATAAAGGTGATCTACAGGTGTCGCCAATGGTGTTTTTTGGGTTGGCATAGATCGAGATTAGGATTTGTCACTCCATGTTTTGGAGAGGTATCTCTAGGCCCTCTCGGTAATTCTCATCACTATAAGCCTTGCAAGCATCGTAAGTAATGAGTTAGTTATGGGATGTAGTATTACGGAACGAGTAAAGAGACTTGCTGGTAACGAGATTGAACTAGGTATTGAGATACCAACGATCGAACCTCGGGCAAGTAACATACCGATGACAAAGGGAACAATGTATGTTGTTATGCGGTTTGACCAATAAAGATCTTCGTGGAATATGTAGGAACCAATATGAGCATCCAGGTTCCGCTATTGGTTATTGACCGAAGACATGTCTCGGTCATGTCTACATAGTTCTCGAACCCGTAGGGTCCGCACGCTTAACGTTCGATGACGATTAGTATTATGAGTTTATGTGTTTTGACGTACCGAAGATAGTTCGGAGTTCCGGATGTGATCACGGACATGACGAGGAGTCTCGAAATGGTCAAGGCATATAGATTGATATATTGTACGACTATGTTTGGACATCAGAATGGTTCCGGATGAGTTCGGGCATTTACCGGAGTACCGGGGGGTTACCGGAACCCCCCGGGGAGTGTATGGGCCTTATTGGGCCATAGTGGGACAGAGGAGGCGGCGGCCAGGTGGAGGGCATGCCCACCCCCAAGCCCTATCCGAATTGGATGCCCCCCCTTCCTTCCTCCCTCTCTCCCCCTTCCTTCTCTCCTAGTCCAACTAGGGAAGGGGGAAATCCTACTCCCGGTGGGAGTAGGACTCCTCCAGGGTGCGCCGTAGAGGGCCGACCCTCCCTCCTCCTCCACTCCTTTATATACGGGGGGGCACCCCAAAGACACACAAGTTGACATTGTTTAGCCTTGTGCGGTGCCCCCTCCACAGTTACACACATCAGTCATATCGTCGTAGTGCTTAGGTGAAGCCCTGCGCTGGTAACTTCATCATCACCGTCACCACGCCGTCGTGCTGACGAAACTCTCCCTCGGCCTCAACTGGATCAAGAGTACGAGGGACGTCCCCAAGATGAACGTGTGCTGAACGCGGAGGCGTCGTACATTCGGTGCTTGGATCGGTTGGATCATGAAGATGTTCGACTACATCAACCGCGTTAACCAAACGCTTCCGCTTTCGGTTTACGAGGGTACGTGGACACACTCTCCCCTCTCGTTGCTATGCATCACATAGATAGATCTTGCGTGATCGCAGGAATTTTTTGGAAATTACATCGTTCCCCAACAACTCGTTCTCTATGACCCGTGAACGGAATTTTAGTTTACTTCACTAATTGGACGGAACTTGCAAGTATCAGATGATTCTCAATCAAATGACATCAAAATTCATCACTATGAAATTTCTCCATGCTAGTTTCTTGAATCTGACTAAATGAAGTGCCACACACATGTGGTATTCTTTTAGTCATGTGACATTTAGCGTCAGTATTACTGACATTTAATATTATTGTCAAATATTCATAACATTCATCTCATTCACAATAAGAGTATGCCCTTTTGTTCATAACATCGAACAACTATTGTTCTGTCATGGACAACCTCCTTCATAACATCGAACAACTATTTTCTGCCATGAAGAACTTCCTTGCAACTTCTATGCAATGGACTAGAGTGTATAAAAACTTTAAAATGAATTATGACAATAAATACAGTGGAAATACACTGATATAAATACTGTAACCTTTTACGATCCATCAAAATGTTTTAACCTCATTATTTCTTGGTCATTTAGGCCGTTCGAATTTTCTTGCAACGATTTGCAATAACATGCAATTGAGTCGATATCCTTCTGGTTAACCTTATAACTACAATACCGATGAATCAGTAATCAACAAATTGATCATTTTTCCGAAGAACTACTGCTACTTCTTGAGCTTGCGTTGATTTTTCCCTTGAAGAGGAAAGGGTGATGTAGCAAAGTAGAGATAAGTATTTCCATTAGTTAAGATCCAATGTATCAATCCAGTACAAGGCACAAGCAAGTCTCCAATATATGCACCGGCACAAACTAACAAACACTTGCACACAACGCTAAAAAGGGGCTATCAATCACTTCATGGTCAAGAACAAGAGTGAGATCTAATAGAGATAGGAATAAAAGATAAATAAAAGGGCAAAATAAATTAAATATAAATAAAGTGCAGTAAGGTTTTTTTATTTTTTTATTTATAGATCTGAAAATATATGATGGAAAATAGCCCCGAGGGACATAGGTTTCACTAGAGGCTTCTCTCTTGAATAAAGCATATGGTGGGTGAACAAATTATTGTTGAGAAGTTGATAGAAAAGCGCATAATTATGACGATATCCAAGGCAAGGATCATGAATATCCAGTATGCATCTACTACTATTATTGAAGCCTGCATCTACTACTATTACTCCACACATCGACTGCTATCTAGTATGCATCTAGAGTATTAAGTACATAAGAACGGAGTAACGCCTTAAGCAAGATGAAATGATGTAGAGGGATAAACTCAAGTAATATGATATAAACCCCATCTTTTTATCCTTGACGGAAACAATACAATATGTGCCTCTTTACCCCTACTATGTCACTGGATGAGGACACCGCAAGATTGAACCCAAAACTAAGCACCTCTCCCATTGCAAGAAAAACCAATCTAGTTGGCCAAACAAAACCGATAGTTCGAAGAGAAAGACAAAGCTATATTAATCATGCATAAAAGAGTTTAGAGAAGACTCAAATAATATTCATAGATAATCTGATCAAATACACAATTCATCGGATCTCAACAAACGCACCGCCAAAGAAGATTACATCAAATAGATCTCCAAGAACATCGAGGAGAAAGTTGTATTGAAGATCAAAGAGAGAGAAGAAGCCTTCTAGCTACTAGCTATGGACCCTTAGGTCTACGGTAAACTACTCATGCTTCATCGGAAGGGCCGCAACATTGATGTAGAGGCCCTCCATGATCAAATCCCCCTCCGGCAGATCGCCGAAAAAGGCCCCAAGATGGGATCTCATGGGAACAGAAGCTTGTGGTGGCGAAAACGTATTTTTGTGGAAACTTCTGATGTTCAGGGAATATTTGAGAATATATAGTGCTGGAATTAGGGTTAGGGGGCCCTCGAGGGGCCCACAAGCCAGGGGGCGCGCCCTCCTGGGGCGCGCCTTGGAGGCTTGTGTCCTTCTCGGGACTCCTCTGGCCCTCTCCCCACTTCTCCTGGGTGTCTTATGGTCCAAGAAAAAACATCATAAAGTTTTATTCCGTTTGGACTCCGTTTGATATTCTTTTTCTGAAAAAGTCGAAGAAAACAAGGAAAAAACAGAAACTGACACTTGGCTCTAGGTTTATAAGTTAGTTCAAAAATAATATAAAATAGCATATTAATGCATATAAAACATCCAAAATAGATAATATAATAGCATGGAACAATCATAAATTATAGATACGTTGGAGACATATCAAGCATTCCCAAGCTTAATTCCTGCTCGTCCTCGAGTAGGTAAATGATAAAAACAAATTTTTTTATGTGAAATGCTACCTAACATATTTATCAATGCAATTTTCTTTATTGTGGCATGAATGTTCAGATCCATAAGATTCAAAACAAAAGTTTAATATTTACATAAAAATAATAATACTTCAAGCATACTAATAAAGCAATCATGTCTTCTCAACACGGCCTAAGAAAGTTATCCCTACAAAATCTTATAGTCTCGCTATGTTCCATCTTCATCACACAAAGTATTTCATCATGCACAACCCCGATGAGAATCCAAGCAATTATTTCATACTTTTAGTGTTCTCAAAGTTTTTCAACTTTCACGTAATACATGAATGTGAGCCTTTGATATAGCACTATAGATGGAATAGAATATGGTGGTTGTGGAGAAGACAAAAAGAAGGAGAAAGTCTCACATCAACTAGGCAAATTAATGGGCTATGTATATGCCCATCAATTGATATCGATGCATGTGAGTAGGGATTGCCATGCAACGGATGCATTAGCGCTATAAGTGTATGAAATCTCAAAAGGAAATTAAGTGGGTGTGCATCCAACTTGCTTGCTCATGAATACCTGGGGAAATTTGAGGAAGCCCGTCATTGGAATATACAAGCCAAGTTCTATAATGAAATATTACCACTAGTATATGAAAGTTATAAAATAAGAGACTCTTTATCATGAAGAACATGGTGCTACTTCGAGGCACAAGTGTGGAAAAAGGATAGTAACGTTGTCCCTTCTCTCTTTTTCTCTCATATTTTTCTTCTTTTTCTTCTTTTTTGTTTTGTTTGGGCTTCTTTGGCCTTTTTTTATTTGGTCTTCTTTGGCCTCTTTTATTTTCTTAAAGTCCGGAGACTCATCCCAAATTGTGAGGGAATGATAGCTTCCATTATCCTTTCCTCACATGGGACAATGCTCTAATAATTATGATCATCACACTTTTATTTACTTACAATTCAAGAATTACAACTCGATACTAGAACAAAGATACGACCCTATATGAATGCCATCGGCGGTGTACCGGGATGTGCAATGATCAAGAGTGACATGTATAAAGAATATGAATGGTGGCCAAGCCACAAATACTACGCCAACTACATGATCATGCAAAGCAATATGACAATGATGGTGCGTGTCATAATAAACGGAATGGTGGAAGTTGCACGGCAATATATCTCAGAATGGCTACGGAAATGTAATAATAGGTAGGTATGGTGGCTGTTTTTAGGAAGGGTATATGGTGGGTTTAATGCACCGGAGAAAGTTGCGCAGTACTAGAGAGGCTAGCAATGGTGGAAGGGTGCGAGTGCGTATAATCCATGGACTCAATGTTAGGCATAAAGAACTCACATACTTATTGCAAAAGTTTATTAGCCATCAAAACAAAGTACTACATGCATGCTCCTAGGGGGATAGATTGGTAGGAAATGACCATCGCTCACCCCCGGCCGCCACTCATAAGGAAGACAATCAAAAAATAAATCATGCTCCGACTTCATCACATAACGGTTTACCATACGTGCATGATACAAGAATCAAAAACTTTAACACAAGTATTTATATCAAACCACAATTACCCACTAGCATGACTCTAATGTCACCATCTTTATATCTCAAAACAAATGCAAGGAATCAAAATTCTCATACATTCTATGCTCTTTATATGAAAGTTTTTGTTATATCCCTCTTGGATGCCCATCATATTAGGACTAAATTCATAACCTCAGAAAATTACAATTCTATTTAAGACTCTCAAATAAGTGAAGCATGAGAGTTCAAAAATTTCTATAAAATAAAACCACTGCCATGCTCTAAAAAGATATAAGTGAAGCACTAGAGCAAAGTGCCTAGCCCAAAAGATACAAGTGAAGCACTAATGTCTACTACACAACCTTCTTATTGTAGACGTGTTGGGCCTCCAAGTGCAGAGGTTTGTAGGACAATAGAAAATTTCCCTCAAGTGGATGACCTAAGGTTTATCAATCCGTGGGAGGCGTAGGATGAAGATGGTGTCTCTCAAGCAACCCCGCAACCAAATAACAAAGAGTCTCTTGTGTCCCCAACACACCCAATACAATGGTAAATTGTATAGGTGCACCAGTTCAGCGAAGAGATGGTGATACAAGTGCAATATGGATGGTAGCTAAGAGTATTTGTAATCTAAAAATATAAAAACAGCAAGGTAACTAATGATAAAAGTGAGCACAAATGGTATTGCAATGATAGGAAACAAGGCCTAAGGTTCATACTTTCACTAGTGCAAGTACTCTCAACAATAATAACATAATTGGATCATATAACTATCCCTCAACATGCAACAAAGAGTCACTCGAAAAGTAACTAATAGCGGAGAACAAACAAAGAGATTATTGTAGGGTACGGAACCACCTCAAAGTTATTTTTTCCGATCAATCCATTGGGCTATTCCTATAAGTGTCACAAACAACCCTAGAGTTCATAATAAAATAACACCTTAAGACACAAATCAACCAAAACCCTAATGTCACCTAGATACTCCATTGTCACCTCAAGTATCCGTGGGCATGATTATACGATATGCATCACACAATCTCAGATTCATCTATTCAACCAACACAAGTACTTCAAAGAGTGCCCCAAAGTTTCTACCGGACAGTCAAGACGAAAACATGTGCCAACCCCTATGCATAAGTTCACAAGGTCACTGAACCCTCAAGTTGATCACCAAAACATACATCAAGTGAATCACGTGAATATCCCATTGTCACCACAGATAAGCACGACAAGACATACATCAAGTGTTCTCAAATCCTTAAAGACTCAATCCGTTAAGATAACTTCAAAGGGAAAACTCAATCCATTACAAGAGAGCAGAGGGGGAGAAACATCATAATATCCAACTATAATAGCAAAGCTCGCGATACATCAAGATTGTGCCAAATCAAGAACATGAGAGAGAGAGAGAGATCAAACACATAGCTACTGGTACATACCCTCAGCCCCAAGGGTGAACTACTCCCTCCTCGTCATGGAGAGCGCCGGGATGATCAAGATGGCCACCGGTGAGGGATCCCCCCTCCGGCAGGGTGCCGGAACAGGGTCCCGATTGGTTTTTGGTGGCTACAGAGGCTTGCAGCGGCGGAACTCCCAATCTATTGTACTCTTCGGTGTTTTTAGAGTATATGAAGATATATAGGCGAAAGAAGTCGGTCAGGGGAGCCTCGAGGGTGAGGGGTGCGCCCAGAGGGGGGGCGCCCCCTGCCTCGTGGCCACCTCGAAGCTTCCCTTACATGCACTCCAAGTCCCCTGGATTGCTTCCATTCCAAAAATAACTTTCCCAAAGGTTTCATTCCGTTTGGACTCTGTTTGATATTCCTTTTATTCGAAACACTGAAATAGGCAAGAAAACAACAATATGGGTTGGGCCTTTGGTTAATAGGTTAGTCCCAAAAATAATATAAAAGTGCATAGTAAAGCCCATTAAACATCAAAAGTAGATAATATAATATCATGAATACTTCATAAATTATAGATACGTTAGAGATCTATCAGCATCCCCAAGCTTAATTCCTGCTCGTCCTCGAGTAGGTAAATGATAAAAGAAACAATTTATGAAGTGTGAATGCTAGTAGGTGCACAAGTTTGATCAATGATAATTTTAGTCACCCTTTTTAGCATCATTATATGTCATAATAATATCTCATCTCATAAAACTTTTCATGATCAAGTAACAAGCTATTCACATGTTAAAGCATAGACCATAAACTTTCTTGAAAACTAGCAAACTTCATTCTCAGTCATCAAACAATTGCTATTCATCTTAGGAAGGGTCTATGTCAGAGCTTTGATTTAGCAAACTCCACATACTCAACTATCATTTAGTCTTTCACAATTGCTAACACTCACGTGATATTTATGGGTCCAGAGTTTTAATCGAACACAGAGAAAGATAGGGGCTTATAGTTTCGCCTCCCAACCTTTTACCTCAAGGGTAATGTCAACAATAATAATTTATGAACGCCTACATCCAAGTGGATATATACATCCGGATCACCCCAAAACAAAGTGCTTGCCAAAGGAAAAATGTAAAAAGGAAAGGTGTTGATCACCATGACTCTTATATAAGGCTAGAAGATGAAAGTAAAAGATAGGCCCTTCGCAGAGGGAAGCAGAGGTTGTCATGCGCTTTTATGGTTGGATGCACGAAATCTTAATGCAAAAGAACGTTACTTTATATTGCCACTTGTATATGGACCTTTATTATGCAGTCCGTCGCTTTTATTGCTTCCATAACAAGATCGTATAAAGCTTATTTTCTTCACACTAATAAGTCATACATATTTAGAGAGCAATTTTTATTGCATGCACCGATGACAACTTACTTGAAGGATCTTACTCAATCCATAGGTAGGTATGGTGGACTCTCATGGCAAAACTGGTTTAAAGGATGTTTGGAACCACAAGTAGTATCTCTACTTAGTGCAAAGAATTTGGCAGCATGAGGGAGAAAGGCAAGCTCAACATGTTGGATGATCCAAGACAATATAACTTTTGACATATAGGAAAACATAACCCATTATGTTGTCTTCCTTGTCCAACATCAACTTTTTAGCATGTCATATTTTAATGAGTGCTCACAACTACAAAATATGTCCATGATAGTATATTTATATGTGAAATCTCTCTTCCTTCAATATTCTTTCATGAATTGTTCAAGTGACCAATACAATGTTTGCTAACCTTCAATAAATTTACAACCTCTACTTTTTATATGTGAAGTCATTACTCCCCATGAGATAAGTATATGAAACATATATAATTTTGGATTTATGATATTCAACTCATTCAACCATTTACTCATAGGATATAAGTGAAGCACACGAGTAAATGACAAACTACTCCAAAAAGATATAAGTGAAGATCAATGAGTAGTTAAATAATTATGTAACTATGTGAAGACTCTCTCTCATTTAAGAATTTCAGATCTTGATATTGTATTCAAACAGCAAGCAAAACAAAACAAAATGACATATCAAGGATAGCACAACTCATGTGAAGAAGCAAAAACTTAGGTTCAACCGATACTAACCGATAATTGTTGAAGAAGAAAGGTGGGATGCCTACCGGGGCCTCCCCAAGCTTAGATGCATGAGACTTCTTGAAATATTGTCTTGGGGTGCCTTGGGTATCCCCAAGCTTGAACTTTTGTGTCTCCTTAATTCCTCTCATATCACGGTTTTCCTAAATCTCAAAAACTTCATCCACACAAAACTCAACAAGAACTCGTGAGATAAGTTAGTATAAACCAATGCAAAAACCTTATCATTTTCTACTTTAACAAATTACTAACATTATTATTCAACATTGCATACTAAATGTCTCTGCATATTTAATACTCCTATCCTCAAATAGAATCATTAAACAAGCAAACATATGCAAACAATGCAAACATAACAGCAATCTGCCAAAACAGTATAGTCCGTAAAGAATGCAAGATTCATCGTACTTCCCTAACTCCAATAATTATGAGAAAACAACTGCGCTGTAGAAGATTTATCAGAGCTAAATATGCAAAAATATTCAACATTATATCATTCCCTGACTTTTCTAGGGAATTTTTGCAACAGCGGTAAACTTTCTGTTTTGAAAGAACAACATGTATACTTGCAAAATAAGCATGGTAAAGGCTATCCTTGACATTTTTATTGAAAATATAAATGCAAAACATTCTTATAAATAACATCAAGAAAATACTAACAAAATAAAATGATGCTCCAAGCAAAACGCATATCATGTGGTAAATAAAAATATAGCTCCAAGTAAAGTTACCGATGAACGAAGACGAAAGAGGGGATGTCTTTCGGGGCATCCCCAAGCTTAGGCTCTTGGTTGTCCTTTAATATTACCTTGGGGTGCCTTGGGCATACCCAAGCTTAGGCTCTTACCACTCCTTATTCCATAGTCCATCGAATCTTTACCCAAAACTTGAAAACTTCACAACACGACACTCAAAACAAAACTCGTAAGCTCCGTTAGTATAAGAAAATAAATCACCACTTTTGGTACTATTATGAACTCATTCTAAATTCATATCGGTGTAATATATACTGTATTCCAACTTATCTATGGTTTATACCCACCGATACTACTCATAGATTGATCAAAATAAGCAAACAACACATAGAGAACAGAATCTGTCAAAAACAGAATAGTCTGTAGTAATCTGTATCAAACGTATACTTCTGGAACTCCAACAATTCTGAAATAAATTGGTGGACCTGAGGAATTTGTCTATTAGTCATATGCAAAAATAATTAACCTAAAATCACTCTCCAATAAAAACTGGCAGCTAATCTCGTGAGCGCTAAAGTTTCTATTTTTTACAGCAAGATCACAAAGACTTCACCCAAGTCTTCCCAAAGGTTCTACTTGGCACAAACACTAATTAAAACATGAAAACACATCTTAACCATAAGATAGATGAATTATTTATTACTAAACAGGAACAAAAAGCAAAGAACAAAAATAAAGTTGGGCTGCCTCCCAACAAACGCTATCGTTTAACGCCCCTAGCTAGGCATGATGATTTCAATGATGCTCACATAAAAGATAAGAATTGAAACATAAAGAGAGAATCATGAAGAATATGACTAGCACATTTAAGTATAACCCACTTCCTATGCATAGGGATTTTGTGATCAAACAACTTATGGTAACAATAATCAACTAGCATAGGAAGGCAAAACAAGCATAACTTCAAGATTTTAAGCAAATAGAGAGGAAACTTGATATTATTGCAATTCCTACAAGCATATGTTCCTCCCTCATGATAATTTTCAGTAGCATAATGAATGAATTCAACAATATAACCAGCACCTAAAGCATTCTTTTCATGATCTACAAGCATAGAAAATTTACTACTCTCCACATAAGCAAAATTCTTCTTATTCGGAATAGTGGGAGTATCATAAGAGACTCGAATACTAAAAATTGTTTCCACATTAAAAGAGTAATATTCAGAAAAAGGGTAATCATAATCATGACAAGTTTTATAAATATAAGCATCACTACTTTTTATAGCATAAGTTTCATCACAATAATCATCATAAGTAGCAACTTTGTTCTCATCATAATCGACTGAGACCTCTTCCAAGATAGTGGAATCATCACTAAATAAAGTCATGACCTCTCCAAATCCACTTTCATATTCATCACAATAAGATTCAACATCCTACAAAATAGTGGGATCATTACTTCCTAAAGTTGACACTCTTCCAAACCCACTTTCATCAATATAATCATCATAGGTAAGAGGCACGCTATCATCATAACAACTTTGCATATCAAACTTGGGAGGCTAAAAATATCATCTTCATTAAACTTAGCATCCCCAAGATTGGGACAAACATTAATTTCAGCAAATATATTATCAAATATGTCATCCTCATCAAACATAGCTTCCCCAAGCTTGGGCCTTTTCATATCATAAGCATAATCACTCTCATAATTAATAGTATGGATAGCACCAATAGTATAACAATTATCATCATCACAGTGATTAGTAGGAGCAACATCATTTGGGAGGGATACCTTTTTACCTTTGCTTATTCGTTCTTTATTTTTCTTCTTCACATTATGTGTGGGTTCAACCTTCTTCTCTGAGCTCCTTATTGATGAGATTGGTTGAATAGAAAGCTCCTCCTCGTTACATGATTCATCATAATAAATAATAGGAGGATATTGGGAAATCTCTTCCCTTTCATTAGTATTCTCCTCATCTTCTATTTGCTTTCTTTTCTTTAGGTAATTGGCAACATAAGGATTTTTTATGCAGTTCACCGCACAATACAAATAAATCTTCTCTAGATCAAAATCAAAAAGTTTATAACGGGCAAATTTTGGAAGATGCTTAGTTATATGTTTGATTTCTTTGTAACCCATAAGCAAACTAAGTTCATTATGATGTGCAAGGGAAATCATATCATCACAATTTTTGGACATGATTCGATCATGAAACAATTTGCATCGGATAGTTAAATGACCATGTTCATTGCAAAGTTCACAAGTACGACAAAGGAAATTTAAATTTTCAGCACTCGCATTTAGCATTTCTTGCAACCCTTTAGTTTCTAAATGCTTATGCCTCTTGCAATATCTATCTTTCCTATTTGGTGTATACTTGCAAACCTAATGCACTCCACAAAAATCGACATGCTTATAGGAGACATTTTCATCATAACTAGTGCAATCATCATTAGTACTATGGATATTCAAAGAGTTCATACTAACAACATTGCAATCATGATCATCATTCAAAGATTTAGTACCAAACATTTTATAGACTTCTTCTTCTAGCACTTGAGCACAATTTTCCTTTTCATCATACTCACGGAAGATATTAAAAAGATGAAGCGTATGAGACAAACTCAGTTCCATTTTTTTAGTTTTCTTTTATAGACTAAACTAGTGATAAAACAAGAAACAAAAAGATTCGATTGCAAGATCTAAAGATATACCTTCAAGCACTCACCTCCCCGGCAACGGCGCCAGAAAAGAGCTTGATGTCTACTACACAACCTTCCTCTTGTAGACGTTCTTGGGCCTCCAAGTGCAGAGGTTTGTAGGACAGTAGCAAATTTCCCTCAAGTGGATGACCTAAGGTTTATCAATCCGTGGGAGGCGTAGGATGAAGATGGTCTCTCTCAAGCAACCCTGCAACCAAATAACAAAGAGTCTCTTGTGTCCCCAACACACCCAATACAATGGTAAATTGTATAGGTGCACTAGTTCGGCGAAGAGATGGTGATACAAGTGCAATATGGATGGTAGATAAGAGTATTTGTAATCTGAAAATATAAAAACAGCAAGGTAACTCATGATAAAAGTGAGCACAAATAGTATTGCAATGATAGGAAACAAGGCCTAAGGTTCATACTTTCACTAGTGCAAGTTCTCTCAACAATAATAACATAATTGGATCATATAACTATCCCTCAACATGCAACAAAGAGTCACTCCAAAGTCACTCATAGCGGAGAACAAACAAAGAGATTATGGTAGGGTACGAAACCACCTCAAAGTTATCCTTTCTAATCTATCTATTCAAGAGTCCGTAGTAAAATAACATGAAGTTATTCTTTCCGTTCGATCTATCATAGAGTTCGTACTAGAATAACACCTTAAGACACAAATCAACCAAAACCCTAATGTCACCTAGATACTCCATTGTCACCTCAAGTATCCGTGGGCATGATTATACGATATGCATCACACAATCTCATATTCATCTATTCAACCAACACAAAGTACTTCAAAGAGTGTCCCAAAGTTTCTACCGGAGAGTCAAGACAAAAACATGTGTCAACCCCTATGCATAAGTTCACAAGGTCACTGAACCCGCAAGTTGATCACCAAAACATACATCAAGTGAATCACGTGAATATCCCATTGTCACCACAGATAAGCACGGCAATACATACATCAAGTGTTCTCAAATCCTTAAAGACTCATTCCGATAAGATAACTTCAAAGGGAAAACTCAATCCATTGCAAGAGAGTAGAGGGGGAGAAACATCATAAGATCCAACTATAATAGCAAAGCTCGCGATACATCAAGATCGTGCCAAATCAAGAACACGAAAGAGAGGAAGAGATCAAACACATAGCTATTGGTACATACCCTCAGCCCCGAGGGTGAACTACTCCCTCCTCGTCATGGAGAGCGTCGGGATGATGAAGATGGCCACCGGTGAGGGATCCCCCCTCCGGCAGGGTGCCGGAACAGGGTCCCGATTGGTTTTTGGTGGCTACAGAGGTTTGCGCCGGCGGAACTCCCGATCTATTGTGCTCCTCGGTGTTTTTAGGGTATATGGAGATATATAGGCAAAAGAAGTCGACCAGGGGAGCCTCGAGGGGGCCATGAGGGTGAGGGGCGCGCACAGAGGGGGGCGCGCCCCCCTGCCTCGTGGCCACCTCGAAGCTTCCCTTACGTGCACTCCAAGTCCCCTAGATTGCTTATGTTCCAAAAATAACTTTCCTGAAGGTTTCATTCCGTTTGGACTCTGTTTGATATTCCTTTTCTTCGAAACACTAAAATAGGCAAGAAAACAACAATATGGGCTGGGCCTCCGGTTAATAGGTTAGTCCCAAAAATAATATAAAAGTGCATAGTAAAGCCCATTAAACATCTAAAACAGATAATATAATAGCATGAATACTTCATAAATTATAGATACGTTGGAGACGTATCAAGCACATAGAGTATTCTCATAAATTCACGATTAAAGCGTGTCCCTCTCTAAAGGTGTGTACACCAAGGATCATTGTGGAAAACTAAAAATCAAAGACTCGTATCATACAAGACGCTCCAAGAAAAAGAAATATCATGTGGTGAATAAAAATATAGGCTCAAGTAAATTTGGCGGTGGATTAAAGACGAAAGAGGAGATGTCATTTGGGGCATCCCCAAGCTTAGATGCTTGGTTGTCCTTCAATATTACCTTGGGGTGCCTTGGGCATCACCAAGCTTAGGCTCTTACCACTCCTTATTCCATAGTATGTCAAATCTTTACCCAAAACTTGAAAACTTCACAACATAAAACTCAACAGAAAACTCGTAAAATCCGTTAGTATAATAAAGCAAATCACCACTTTAGGTACTGTTGTGAACTCATTCTAAATTTATATTGGTGTTATATCTACTGTATTCCAACTTCTCCATGGTTCATATCCCCTGATACTACCCATACATTCATCAAAATAATCAAACAACACATAGAAAATAGAATGTGTCAAAAATAGAACAGTCTGTAGTAATCTGGAAACTTCGTATACTTATGTAACTCCAAAATTTCTGAAAAATTAGGAAAATCTAGGCAATTTTTATATCAATCATATGTAAAAAAATTAGATCAAATCACGCTTCTGTGAAGTTCTAAAATTCTGGCATGAGCGCAAAAGTTTTTGTTTTTAGCAAGATCAAATCAACTATCACCATAGACCATCCCAAAGGTCTTACTTGGCTCAAACACTAACTAAAATACCAAAACACAATTCATATAGAAGTAATAATGTGAATTTGTTTCAAGAACAGTAGAAAAAACAAAACACACAAAATAAAAATTGGGTTGCCTCCCAATAGGCGCTATTGTTTGACGCCCCTAGCTAGGCATAAAACATAGATCTAGGTGTTGTCGTATTTGATATGCAATCCATAAGTAGCCCCTCATAATAGATTCATATGGCAACTTAACTTTCTTTCTTGGAAATTTTTCCACACCCTTCCTTAATGGAAATTTAAACCTAATGCTTCCTTCTTTCATATCAATAATTGCACCAAAGTTCTAAGGAAAGGTCTACCAAGAAAAATAGGACATGTAGGATTGCAATCTATATAAAGCACGATATAATCTATGGGCACATAATTCCTATTTTCAACAATAAGAACATCACGATTCCTTCCCATAGGTTTCTTAATACTGGAATCCACTAGATCTAAATTCAAAGAACAATCATCAAATTCGTGGAAACCGAGCACATCTCATAAAGTTTTCAGTATAGTGGAAACACTAGCACCCAAATCACACAAAGCATTGCACTCATAATCTTTAATTTAATAGTAAGTTCCCACTCATCATAAAGCTTTCTACGGATAGAAACTTCCAATTCAAGTTTTTCTTCAAACGATTTGATCATAGTATCAACGATATGTTTAGTAAAAGCTTTATTTCGATTATAAGCATGAGGTGAATTAAGCATGGATTGCAACAAGGAAATAAAATTTGTCAAAGAGCAATTGTCATAATTAAAGTCCTTGAAATCAAAATAGTGGGTTCATCGCTACTTAAAAGTTTTGACCTCTCCAATACCACTTTTATCATTTTTTTCATTAAGATCTTTAAACTCCAAATTATTGGGACGCCTTCTAGCTAAAGTTGACTCATCTCCAAGTCATGCGATATGATCAATCCCGCATAAACTTATATGCCTCTATACACCTTATTCTCTACCAAAGTAGACAAAGGCATATCATTAGGACTAATAGGAGCACTCTTACTAGCAATCAATTTCATAAGTTCATCCATCTTTCCACTCAAAGTATTAATTTCTTCAATTGCATGACTTTTTTACTAGTAGAAGATCTTTCGGTATGCCATTGAGAGTAATTTTACATAATGTTTATCTAGGAGTTTATTAGCTTCTCCTAATGTAATTTCCATAAAAGTACCTCCCGTGGCGGAATCTAAAAGATTTCTAGATGCAAAATTCAATCTCGCATAAATTTTTTGTATGATCATCAACAAACTTAAACCATGAGTAGGGAAATTTCTTATCATCAATTTCATCCTCTCCCAAAATTGTGCAACATGTTCATGATCAAGTTGCTTAAAATTCATTATATCATTCCTAAGGGAGATGATCTTAGCGGGAGGAAAATACTTGGAAATAAAAGCATCTTTACACTTGTTCCATGAATTAATACAATTTTTAGGCAAAGATGAAAATTAAGTTTTAGCACGATCTCATAGTGAGGACGGAACTAGCTTCAATTTAACAATATCATTATCTGGATCTTTTTTCTTATGCATATCACACAACTTAATGGAAGTATTTAGATGGGATGCGACATCTTCGTTAGGACTATCGGAAAATTGTTCTTTCATAAGGAGATTCAACAAATCGGCATTAATTTCATAAGATTCCGTACTAGTGGCGGGAGCAATCGGAGTACTAATAAAATCATTATTATTAGTGTTGGAAAAGTCTCACAACTTGGTATTTTCTTGAGACATCATGACAAAGCAAGCAATCTAGCACACAAGTAGAAGGAAAGCAAACGAAAAGACGAACGAAAGAAGGGCGAATAAAAAGGCAAATATTTTTGCGATTTTTTGAAAACATTTAGAAGTGGGGGAGAGGAAAATGAGAGGGAAATGGCAAATAATGTAATGCAAGCGATGAGAGTTTATGATTGGTACCTTGTAGGCTTGATGTAGAACCTCCCCGACAACGGCGCCAGAAATTCTTCATACTACTTCTTGAGCTTGCATTGATTTTTCCCTTGAAGAGGAAAGCGTGATGCAACAAATTAGAGATAAGTATTTCCCTCAGTTAAGAACCAAGGTATCGATCCAGCAGGAGGCCCAAGCAAGTCTCCAATATATGCACCTGAACAAACTAACATGCACTTGCACACAACGCGAAAAAACGGGTTGTCAATCCCTTCATGGCCACGAACAAGAGTGGGACCTAATACAGATAGATATAAAAGATAAATAAAATGAAAAAAATAAAGTATAAATAAATAAAGTGCAGCAAGGTATTTTTGGGTTTTTTGATTTATAGATCTGAAAATATATGATGGAAAATAGACCCGGGGGCCATAGGTTTCACTAGAGGCTTCCCTCTTGAATAAAGCATACGGTGGGTAAACAAATTACTATTGAGCAATTGATAGAAAAGAGCATAATTATGATGATATATATAAGGAAATGATCATAAATATAGGCATCACATTCGTGAAAAGTAGATCGACTCCTGCCTGCATGTACTACTATTACTCCACACATCGACTGCTATCCAGCATGCATCTAGAGTATTAAGTTCATAAGAACGGAGTAACGCCTTAAGAAAGATGACATGATGTAGAGGGATAAACTAAAGCAAGATGATATAAACTCCATCTTTTTATCCTTGATGGCAATAATACAATACGTGCCTCGCTACCCCTACTATGTCACTCGTGAGGACACCGCAAAGTTGAACCCAAAACTAAGCACCTCTCCCATTGCAAGAAAAACCAATCTAGTTGGCCAAACCCAACCGATAGTTCGAAGAGGAATACAAAGATATCTTAATCATGCATAAAAGATTTCAGAGAAGACTCAAATAATATTCATAGATAATCTGATCATAAATCCATAATTCATCGGATCTCAACAAATGCACCATAAAAGAAGATTACATCGAATAGATCTCCAAGAACATCGAGGAGAACATTGTATTGAAGATCAAAGAGAGAGGAGAAGCCTTCTAGCTACTAGATATGGACCCTTAGGTCTGTGGTAAACTACTCACGCTTCCTCGGAAGGGTAGCAGGGTTGATGTACATGCCCTTTGTGATCGAATCCCCCTCTGGCAGATTGCCAAAAAAGGCCCCAAGATGGGATCTCATGACAACAGAAGCTTGTGTCGGTAGAAAACTATTTTTGTGGACGCTTCTGATGTTTGGTGAATATTTGAGAATATATAGAGCTGGAATTAGGGTTAGGGGACCCTCGAGGGGCCCACAAGCCAGGGGACGCCCCCGAGGTGCGCCCTGGAGGCTTGTGGCCTCCTCGGCACTTCTCTGTCCCTCCCCCGAAGTCCCCTGGGTGCCTTCTGGTCCAAGAAAAATCATCATAATGTATTATTCCATTTGGACTCCATTTGATATTCCTTTTCTGAGAAAGTCAAAAACAAGGAAAAATAGAAACTGGCACTGGGCTCTAGGTTAATAAGTTAGTCCCAAAAATAATAATATAAAATAGCATATAAATGCATATAAAACATCCAAAAGAACTAATATAATAGCATGGACTAATCAAAAATTATAGATACGTTGGAGACGTATCAACTACACTTTACTTGACCAACAACCTCCGCATTTCATAACTTGTATGATATTCATACCTGAGCTGGACATTCCGGTCTTCTTTTCTTTCTGCCTTTTACTTCTTATAGTTTTACTTTAATATTTCTCTTACTTTGAGAAGAAACAACAACTTTAAGAGTGGTGTGAGCCCCGAACTTCCCTAGGCGTGCGAGTCTCATTACATCCTTTGGTTTTGTTCTTTCTCTACAAGTTTTCACCGCCAACACATGACTAGCTTGAAGGAAATATGCCCTAGAGGCAATAATAAAGTTATTATTTATTTCCTTATTTCATGATAAATATTATTTATTCATGCTAGAATTGTATTAACCGGAAACTTAGTACATGTGTGAATACATAGACAAACATAGTGTCACTAGTATGCCTCTACTTGACTAGCTCGTTGAATCAAAGATGGTTAAGTTTCCTAGCCATAGACATGAGTTGTCATTTGATTAACGGGATCACATCATTAGAGAATGATGTGATTGACTTGACCCATTCCGTTAGCTTAGCACTTGATCGTTTAGTATATTGCTATTGCTTTCTTCATGACTTATACATGTTCCTATGACTATGAGATTATGCAACTCCCGAATACCGGAAGAACACTTTGTGTGCTACCAAACGTCACAACGTAACTGGGTGATTATAAAGGTGCTCTACAGGTGTCTCAGATGGTACTTGTTGAGTTGGCACAGATCAATATTAGGATTTTTCACTCCGATTGTCGGAGAGGTATCTGTGGGCCCTCTCAGTAATGCACATCACTATCAGCCTTGCAAGCAATGTGACTAATGAGCTAGTCGCGGGATGATGCATTATGGAACGAGTAAAGAGACTTGCCGGTAACGAGATTGAACTAGGTATTGATATACCGACGATCGAATCTCGGGCAAGTAACATACCGATGACAAAGGGAACAACTTATGTTGTTATGCGGTTTGACCGATAAAGATCTTCGTAGAATATGTAGGAGCCAATATGAGCATCCAGGTTCCGATATTGGTTATTGACCGGAGATGAGTCTCGGTCATGTCTACATGGTTCTCAAACCCGTAGGGTCCGCACGCTTAACATTCTGCGACGATTTGTATTATGAGTTATGTGATTTGATGACCGAAGTTTGTTCAAAGTCCTGGTTGAGATCGGGGAGATGACGAGGAGTCTTGAAATTGTCGAGACGTAAAGATCGATATATTTGAAGGCCATATTCGGACATCGGAAATGTTCCGAGTGATTCGGGTATTTTTCGGAGTACCGGAGAGTTATGGGAATTCGTATTGGGCCTTAATGGGCCATACGGGAAAGGAGAGAAAGGCCTCAAGGGTGGCCACAACCCTTCCCCATGGACTGGTCTGAATTGGACTAGGGAAAGGGGGCGCCCCCTTCCTTCCTTCTCCTTCGCCCTTCCCTTTTTCCTATTCCATGTGGGAGGTGGATCCTACTAGGACTAGGGAGTCCTAGTAGGACTCCACACTTTGGGCGCGCCCTATGAGGGCCAGCCTCCTCCTCCCTCCCTCCTTTATATACGTGGCCAGGGGCACCCCATAGACACATAAGTTGATCATTGATCTCTTAGCCGTGTGCGGTGCCCCCCTCCACCATAATCTACCTCGGTCATATTGTCGTAGTGCTTAGGCGAAGCCCTGCGCCAGTAGCTTCATCATCACCATCATCACACCATCGTGCTGACGAAACTATCCTTCAACACTCTGCTGGATTGGAGTTCGTGGGACATCACCGAGCTGAATGTGTGCAGATCGCGGAGGTGCCGTACTTTCGTTACTAGGATCGGTCGATGGTGAAGACATACGACTACATCAACTGCGTTGTCATAACGCTTCCGCTTTTGGTCTACGAGGGTACATGGACAACACTCTCCCCTCTCGTTGCTATGCATCACCATGATCTTGCGTGTGCGTAGGAAAATTTTGAAATTACTACATTCCCCAACATGGCTTTCTTCTGGATCTTAGGCATTTCAGTCTTAAACATAGTTGAACACTTCACTAGAATATTCAAATAAAACACTAGTCTAGATATCGCATATCTTTTAGCCTTTTGTTTCTGAAAACAATTTTCAATTCCAAGAATATCACATAACTATCCCAAACATTTTGAAGTTCGGGTTTCTCGGAAGCAAGCAGACCATAATGCAATTCTAGCTTTTGGATCAAAAGACCTGAGTCTCGTCATCCATAGCATAAGCAAGAGAGTATTATAACTATCCAATAGGACAAAATCCTTCTTGGCACTTTTAGAGGACAATCCTCTCAAACATAAAGTTTTAACCATATAAATAACAGTCAATTGATTTCAACAACAAAGGTGGATTTGTGATCCATAATTCTACAATTATAATGCAAACTACACATAGACATTGTTCATAATTAATTTGCACTAGTTATTAAAATTAATTAATACATATTTGTGCTTCCAATCAAATCAATATCTCTCATAATAGATAGTGAGTGATTCAAGATCCAAGCCTAGTTCTCAGCCATTGATGTGGGCATCACTGATGACGAGAATTTTGACCGGCGGCCAAACTTTTGCTAATCATATCTCGATATGACTCTTGTTCATCTTTTGATGCTTTGTGCTTAGAGCTCAGAATGATTCTGCCAGAACTTCAAGACAATCGAGTGCTATCTGCAAGTATGTTCTGACCATCCCCATCTTACACCTTGCGTCCTGTTTGTGCTCATGTGGACATGACCCACTCCGGAATGCTACGTGTTATAGACAGTTGAAACACTGGGAAGAGCACCTTTTAACTTGATATTTACAGTGAGAGATCACCCTAATAATTGACTACTGCACAATCAAATGGTGCAAAAAATAAAGGGATAAACATCTTTGGCAATTCATAATAGCATGATATGGTATAGCCCTGGGCGTAGGGAGTTCTCCGTGATCGTCTTTAATCTCCAGTTGAAGCAACGTGTCGACCAATATTTCGTTGTCGTGGCAACTGGTTCAAAAACGTTGTTATGGCGGCAATCTTAGAAAATGTTGTCGTGGCTACCATTTCAGAAAACATTGTTGTGGCACCAAAATCTGAAATTCCGTCGTGGAACGAGATTATAGCTCCTCGTCCCGCGCCCTGGTACACCTTCTCCTTGTCAGGGTCCTCCTGCTTGCCACCATCACTTGTAACATATCTCTATGATATTTACGTTAAGGTGGCAATCTCGTGGCTCCAACTATCATGTCGTGACGCGCAGGCCACTTAACATTACAACATATAACCATCTCATACATAAACTCATTATCATGGTGAAGGCTATACCACATCATATGCAAACCCTACAAAACCAAGTTAGACGTCCTCTAATCGGTTTGGCAAATTTGAATTACGTGGCTTCTAGGGTTTACGGATAAACCTAGCTACCTACGTGCACACCATAAAGTGATAATCCTTGTTGCTAGATTAACTTTTGGGGTGTGTGAAAGAAGAGATTTAATTAAAAATCTCATTCCCCCAAACTGAACTTTGTCTAATACGCGTGACCTCCTAGAAGATCATCCATCTTCATTGCCCCCTTGCGTATGCGATGGTTCACTATTCTTGACTATGGTGAAGCCCAAGGAACTGTTAGCAGATCATCGACAGCCCGAGCCGAGCGATTGTCAGAATCTTGTAGAAAACGACACCATGCCATCAATGAACAGAACCGAAGCAACACTCGAGGGAGGCATAGCAAGAGCATCACCCTCACATCCACATGTGACCTAGATCGCAACCTACATCTACTCATGGAACCGCTCATGATGCCACTGTTGGGAAACGTGGTAGAAAACAAAAAAAATTCGTCCTACGATCACCCACGGACAATATGAAGATGCATAACGGGTTGTGATAAATGATCGTTACCGACTCCGGGAGTGCGGCGAAAGTAGATGAGTCGGTGTAGATTGTAGTTGGAGTCCCTCGAAAGTCGATGACCATCCTGCGAGCCGCCCATGAACGATCCCTCAAACGAAGACCGAAACCACGACCTCTCTACTTGGTTGCAAGCGTACGGTCTTCACGATCCGGCAGCGCTTCACCGTACAGAGCTAATCATCGCCGGAGAATTAGAGGGAGTTGATTAGAACCACATGGGGCTTCTAATTATGAGGATTAGAGGTGGATAGGGATCGCTCTAATTAGTCAACTAGGACCAACTATAACTTGCACTAGATCGACTAGAGGAGGCTCAAAAACTTATGTTTCTATAGGGAGAAATCCACTAGTATATATAGGTTAGGAGGGGAGGAGAGGGCATCCACCAAGGAAGGAAAGTCTCTCTTGGTGCGCCAGCCATGGGGGGGAGTCCAACTCCCCACCCCAAGTAGGATTCGCCTCCCCGCCCATTAGGAAAGGAGGGCGCCACCTCCACTTGGGCCTTCAAGGCCCAAGTTTCCTTCCACCTCTTGGCCTTATTAGGCCCATTGATATTACATTAAATACATATTTGTTCTAAACATTTTCATACCATTATATATATAAATTAACATCCACATAATCATTTTCCACCTATATATATTAATCGGCAATACCCGGTATTCACCGAAACCCTTCCGGTGACTCCGAAACGTTTCCGGAACCTCTCGGAACTATTCTGGATATTAATGAACAATTCCACAAATATATTATCATCACTCCCTTCCTACTAACACTTAGCAGATCGTGATTACCTTAAGCTTGTGACCCCGTAGGTTCGGTAAACCATAGACATGAACGAAACCCTTTTGTTCAATGACCGATAGCAAAACCGTGGACATCCATATCGATCCTTATGATTACAAAAATGGTACTTGAGTGAAACTTTGGTTATCATGTGATGTTCCCTTTGCTTCGCGATACTTTACCAAACCCGGTGTGCATCTGTATCCTCCAAAGTCAACACCATGCTCACTATACCATTGATCCCGTATCAGTTTTGTTCCTCTTTCTTGTTGACGTGTTCCGACATCCCTGTGACGTAGTCACCCGTGTCTGGCCAGACGATGATGGATGTCATCACACTGAGAGGGCCCTAAGAATATCTCTCCATCGTCAGAGGAGCAAATCCCACTCTCGAGTTATCCAGTCACTTGTCAAACTTTCCGGTGAACCAGAAAGTTGTCATTATGATCACCTTGTTACAGATGAAATTTTAGCAACCCCAAAGCCCACCGTATGGTAGTAAGTGAACGAGACACCCTCGTGGTCTAAGGAACTAAAACACATGCTAACACTCCATGTTATAACAGATGATTTTAGATGATATAATCACATAGTATAACAGACAAGTATTGGGTCAATTCAATATGATCGTTCTTCTAATGTCACACCCTCAATTTTGTTTTAGGACTATCGTTACACTTAACAATATCCTAAGATCCGGAAAACATGATCACCAACAACACTTGAGTCGGTCTTAGAGGCGAGACTGGGAACCTATTGTTTTACCGCTTATCATTTCACACGTGCATATGAGTTTTCCACTAAATCACATATTTCAGGATCATAGCAGTTATAACATGAAATATAAACTCTTAATCATGAATAATAGAAATATAATTATACAATATTATTGCCTCTAGGGCATTTTCCAACAGGGCCTACTCGTCGGTGACTGCACCCAGTCCAGTCAACACATTGACTAAGTGAATGTGGTCAACAGGACCCACCGGGGTCACCGGTAGTGACCCAGGATGGACCCCACACAACGCCTGGTCAGCGGCGGCACCGGAGTAGCTCCGGCGAGCCTTTCCCGCGGCGGTTCTATGCCGGAACCGGCCGGAAATCTGCTACGGTCCACCATTTCGCGCGTTGGGACTTGCGTTCGAACGGGGAGAGCTCGCCGCATCGATTGAGGCTACTGGGCGGAGCTGGGGCTGCTAGAAAAAGCACATGCGACGAGCCATGGAGGAGGTCGAAGCACGACTTCGACGGGAATGCCGTTAGAAGGCACGAGAACAAGCGTCGGTGGGTGCGTTCGCTTCCTAGGGAAGTGTTGAGCACGCCGCAGGGCTCGGTCATGAGCTTGGCTGGCTATGGCTGCGGTGGCGAGGTGAACGATGGCGGTGAGCTACGGCTACAGCGGGGAAGAGGCTAGGGGGCACGGGGAACAAAGCAAAAGGGACGAGGGGGGGCGTGTGCTCACTGTGGTTCGGTATGGGAGGGCAGCAGGCTTAGGGAAGATCGACGCCGCCGGAGTTCGCAGGAGATGAAGCTACGACCGAGGAAGAAGAAGGGCCCGATTCCTTCGCTGTAGAGTGCCCCAGCTTCAACAGATGGTCGAGGAAGAAGATGTGGGGGCCGACGCACCTCCCAAACAAGGTTCCCGGGCACCGGGGCGGCGGCGGCCGCAGGATCGAGCGGCGCACGGCGGCGGCTGCGTTCGGCCAAGCGCGGGGAGAAAGGATCGAGGCGAGGAGGGAGATGGTGGAGCTAGGGTTGCGAGGGAGGGGTCAACGGGGGCCTTAAGGACCGTCTGGGGCCTCTGGATGGCTGTCCTGTGGCAGATCCATGATGTGGACATGCCGACAACGTCCACCGCACCATGGTGAACAGGGGGAGGGGGAAGACCCCCTTGCTAGGCTGGGCCCGCACTGTGCACTTGGCCATGTGCATAGGGGCCTTTTCCCTTTTTCTTTAATTCCTTTCCTGTTTTCTTTTATTTCTCTTGTTTTGTATTTATTTTTAATAGCTATGGACTTATGTAAAATATGAAACTTGGCCCATAATTTGCATAGCAATATTAGACATGGCCACAAAAAGTTTGGGAGCTATTTGAAATAGTTTGGATTTTCATAAATGGGGAAACGCATTTAATAATTCTGATTTGACACTGATTAATTGCTAGAGCCCAAAAGAGTAAACAAGTGATGTTGTTTTCCTCAACCATTATTTGTTTTGGAATATTTGCTAAATGGTGACCTATTTTCCAACCATGTTTATGAATTTAAATTCTCACTTTAAATTTGACTTTGAATTTTGAATTTTACTTTGATTTGAATTTAAATTCTCACTGTAGCATGACACTCGGGGTGTTACAAAGTAACGGCGTGCCCTCTCCTATGGATCCGGGGAATCCCTCACCTCTCCCATCGCCCAGACCAAGTTCTCGATCAGTGGGCGATGGAGCTCTAGCAATCGGGCGTACTCCTCATGGTTGGCAGCCGCCCTCACTGCGCGTGCATGGTTCTTTAGGATTTCAACGCTGGTGTACCGGGTGCTCACCTCACACTCGTAGGAGAGCTTGGTGATGTCGCCATCGAAGATCTCCTGCAGCGCCTTCTCCGATCTGAGGCCAAATGCCATGGCGCGATGGAGGTTTTTTGAGTGGGAAAGAGCAAGTTGGATGGAGAGGCGATGGAGAGTGGTGGTTATCTGTGCAAGGATGATGAATGTGAATGAATGCACTGTGTGTGTGGAGACTGGGGTTTTCTGAAGAAACCGAACGGGCGCACTGAATCGATCGAATTACTGTTGCGTGATTTTTTTTTGAGGAAAAACGAAGGAGCAGAGCCTGACCTAGCAGCCTAGTAAATGAAAACGACCGAACACCCCAGCCCACCCCAGCCATCGACTGAACGCGACCCACCCAGCCCAGCTGCTTCGTCCCGCGCGAAAAAAGTAAGGCCGTTAACGGCCGTTAGTGCCTTGCGGTCACCGATGTCGGCCCACGAGTGCTCTGCCACGCCAAAACGCTCTCGGAAAACAAATCAATGATTTTTGCCATTATTAATTCTTCGTTGCGGTGCCAAGTGTCACATTTTGTAAAGTGATAATTTTAGACCCTAATGTGATGGTTCCGTACATTTTACCCGTGGGGAAGCATACTACAATTCTTGAGGCCAGGAATTTGATGCTGTCCCAAGCATCAAGTTTTTATCCCCAAGACCAAACACGCCTCTACCTCCGCCACCGGCGACGTCCACTTGCGGACGGCTCCGTCGTGATCCCTCGCGAGGCACCGCTGGTTCTGTCTGGTGGACGAAATAGGGTCAGGTGTGATCTGATACTCGTTCGAGGTTCGACCCACACGCGGCCCGCCCTCCCGACGCTCGTGTCCTACCCCTACCTCGCGAATTACCCGAGCTACCCCGCTCGCACGCACGGCACCACCCGTCGCGGCCGTAGTTTGCCCCCGTAACAAAGCGCGACGCAGACTCCACCTCCCTCGCTTTCTCTATCTCCCCCTCGCCTCTCACCCTTCCCGTATCTTGCTTGTCTCCTCCGCCGCCTCGCCGGCGACCCGGCAGGACCTCCCCTCAGAGCCGACCGTGCCTGCGCCTGCGCGTGTCCCTGCGCCGGACCGCGCGGGCGACGGCCGACCGCGCGCCACGACCATGGCGGCCACCGCGGATCCGAGGGCGAAGACGCCGGCCACGCAGCCGCACCGCCTGAAGCCATGGGCGCCACCACCACCGCCTCGTGACCACTGCGTGCCTTCCCTGTCGTCTGTCTCCGGAGGGGCCGGAGCCATCCGCGATCGGCGCCGCTCCTCGACGTCCCACCGACGCGGTGGTGCCGACGCCGTAGACGAGGGACCTTACGACGGCGGGCTGGAGGATCTCCGGGCTAAGCTCATGGGCCACCTCCATGAAGCCGCCGACCGTCTTCGCCTGCCCCCGGCGACGCCCCAGCGGTCGCCGGAGCCCGAGCCTCCGGCAGCGCCGTTTCCTCCGCCACCGCAGGACGCCGCCGCGGTTGTGGCCGCCAGCATGCCGTGGACGCTCAGGGAGCGAAAGCGTCGTCCATCAGCCCGCGGCAGCCCGGGCGCCGCATCGTCCGCGACGCCGTGGTCGACGACTCCGGCGACCATGGCGCGGCACGACGGCATGCGCGGTCCGTTCGCTGTGGCGCTGGATGCGGAGGAGATCGAGGAGGACGTTTACGCCCTCACCGGCGCCCGTCCGCGGCGGCGCCCCCGCAAGCGGGCGCGGGTCGTGCAGCGGCACCTCGATGTAAGGCCAATTCCCCATACTACCCCTCATCCCTCTAATTACCTAAAGCAAAAAAAAACCTCCTATTTTATCATTGCCCTCTATCTATACGCTCTTCTTGTCGAGTATAATAATAGCAGTAGTGATGATCCAGCTAACAGAAACACTACTACTACCAATTGTCTCGTGCAGTCGCTGTTCCCGGGGCTATGGCTGACCGAGATCACCGCCGACGCCTACCGGGTCCCCGATGACCAGTAAGCAAGCAACCCGCTACCATATCCGGCCAGCTCTTCCATTCTCTTCTGCCCACGCTTTGTGTTGAGCCGAGATCACCACCACCAACAACAAAATGTATGGAGTAGTAAACTAGGTTTAGCTGGGTTGCCAGGTACTGTACTTGCGATGTCGCGTCTTTTAACATTGATTTTCTGCTTTCAAATCTGAGCAGCGCTGCTATACTTTCTCTCTCTCTCTCGCTCGCTTTCTCTCGTGTATAGTTGTAGGGTCTTCTGTGGTCTTGTGTTGTAATCTAGTCCTAATCCATCTAGGTTGCCATGCTTCGTATAATCTGTTATCGTACGTACTCGATCTCTCTCCGCTGCTCGAGTTTGCATGGTTTCGTCATCAACCACAGTGCAGCACGAGCTGCGCCTTTTCGCAGTCTGTTGCTTGCTTTTAGCCGTTCTTTTGCTGGCTCGTATAGCCAGCCTATATCTGTTATTCTTTTTTCTACTCGATGGGTTTTGCCCGTCTGATCTGCGTGTTCGTTGAAGACCGTAGGTATAGGTATATAGCCGTACGTGCTTGGCTTCGGGCGCGTCTGTGTCGTGCTCGTAGCGGCGAGGGCGGTGGTTGGGTCGTTTTGGGGTGCTTGGACCCCGCCACCTGTTCGTTTGGGGTTAACGTGGGACAGCCATTATGTGACATTATCATTGTGCGAAGCTCCAAAAGGAGCACTCCGGTTGTACTCCTAGTAGAGTAGATTTTTCACTCGTGCCTCCCAACAGTCATGTAACTAACTTGTTACCATTAGTAATATTCGTACCAGTACTTAAGGCCTGTTCGGAGTCTCTCTGCTCCTGGAGCTGCCGAAGTCACAGTTGAAAATCATGAAGCAGAAAAACAGGTACTCCGCAGATCCTTGTATTTTGGGAAGCCGGTGGATTGCCGAACAGGTACTTAGTAGTAGTAGGTTTATGGCCGAACAGCTTTCGCGCAAGAGGAAGCCTGAAGCCCAGAAGTAGAACAGTGGCTTGTGGGTAGGGGTTTGCTTGGCAGTTTGGAACACTGTATACGGCGACAAAGGTCGAGTGTCAAAAAATTATATATACCGTCACAAAGCTCGCGTAGGCGTGTTATATCGAGAGAAAAAACGTCGAAAAGAAAGTCTACCAGCAGAGCCTGAGAGGACGTACTACTGCTACTTGTTGAGCATGGCATGTGCTGGGTCACACGATCAAGCATTCAAAGTTATAATTTCAAGCACCCACTGACCCACATCAGATTCAAACAACGCGGCATATTGAGGGAGCAGTAGCAGTACTAGTGGAGTACAACCGCCGTCGAAGCCCGTGCCCATCTGTGATTGTGATTGATCAGCGTCACAATGTCCTTGCTTTTAGTTGAGAAAAATGGGATACTGGTGCTCAATCGAGTTTACTGTTTGCTGTTTCGGGGCCGATCCCAGATCTTCTGTGACCAAGGATGATTGAAATTATAACTTTGGTCACAGAAATATGCCACCCTAAAAAATGGTTAATATGCCCATATGATGATTTGAAGGCGATAACGTCAGTGCACACTCCGGTGCGATGCTGTGGGTCCAGCGTACTATCATTCACGAGTACAAGATCCACCGGTAAGTTTTTTTTTCTCTTTGAAAAAACCCAACACATTGCTGGCATTCATTGATTTAGCATAAAGGAATGGAATACAAGGTCGCTCAAGTGACCGGTAGAGTGAAAGAAAAGGAAGCCATGGCCGCTAAGCCGTACAAGTTATGCTAACTTCTCGCTATATCATCCCCGAAAGGGGGCTCAAAACACTTGGCACCTGCCAACCTCTACAACTCAATGTTGTTTCTGATTTTCGCGATGACTTCAGGCACCGAGACAATTTTGCTTCTGAAGATGCAATTGTTCCTCTCCTGCGATCCAATTTGAGTTTTGCAACGCCATCTTGACTGTTCTATTCTTTCTCTTGGAGTGCTGAAACAAGACTGGGCAAGCATGGCAGTGAGGTCTACTGCCTAGCCAGGAACTTCGCCAGAAGGACGTCGATGCACCGTCGCCGATCGAGACGGCAGTCCACTGGTAAGTCACCCGAAGGCTCCACACGAAAAAAAATTGACACGAGGAGGAAGGAAGAAAATCTTGTGAGATCGGGTACTTGCTCCATCACGCTAGGGCATCTTCAATGGCAACCTGTAAATTTCCTTCTGCGTCCGTCCGCAAACAGGGGACCGGATGAAACTCATGAAAATACAACATATTTCATATAAACCGGACGACATTCATTATATTTTGGACGTATTTTTACTAAAATAGCTAAAACTATGTGCACGTCCTATGTGCACGTCCGGACACACGGAGCTCCACTCCCACGACAATGATACACTACACTAGTCTACGGTCAATCGCGGCAGATCCCATTGTCTTTCGCATGTCCGGCAGGCCATTCGCCTTACCGCCGTGATCCCCAAAGGTATATTCTTCCCCCGTATCTTCCCTATGTCTAGTTGTGCCGCTCATTGAAGTGGCAAAGGGGGTGCTTCAGCCGGAGGGGATTGGGGGCTCCACATCCGTGAAGCCCAGGCGGGGGTCGACGATTGACGGGGGATAGACCCTGGGTAGCCTCATCCGCGCCCCAGCAGTTTTTAAGACATCGGGGCTAGCCAAGCCCTTCAGCCCGACTGGTCGCGAGGCCGGTCCACGCGGCCGGCTGGCGCCAATGGGCCGCCTCCTAGAAGGCGGCGCACCCCAGAAGGCGGTGCACCCAGAAGGCGGCGCATCCTAGAAGGCGGCAAGGGCAAGGGCCGACTCCTACCAGGCGGCCCCTCATCCCCTCAAAGTTTGCACCCACCTGCTACGACAAGACTGGGCGTGGCAACAATGCAGCCAACCACCCCCAAACCCAGGAAGGGACGTGGCCACAGTGTGGGCGTACCAGGCGAACACCCCTCGCCTCCCATGGCACTGTAGCCACGCGGCCCATGACGTCGCCTACGTCGGTCCGGGCCATGCTCCCACGGCGGATGGTCGGTGTGGCCCGTAGACGGCAACCCCCACCTGTTCGTGTATCACCAGAAGACGGTGAGGCCAGAGCAAGCGGCCCCAAGGGGAGGTCGACTCCTGGCAGGCAGCCGCCCCTCCCCTTGGAGTCTGTGCGCCATTAACCAGAAGTGACGGGGTGTGGCTACAGTGATCGCCCACCAGGCGGCGGTACTGTAGACATATGTCCCCCGACCAAGCTACCGTCATCAGAGGCGAGGCTACAGTGCGGCCTAGTCCTCCCGGCCCACAGGCGGCGGGCCCTACCTTTCGACCGAGTCCACGGCAGTCGGCGGGGCCCACCAGGCGGCGGGCCCTAGCTGTCGGCGGAGAAGCCGGAGCCGAGAGACACTGACGGCCGGGTCCTACAACCAGCCGGATTACCATTGTACCCCGGGGGTAGGCTTATATAAACCCCCCATGATCACCCATGCAAAGAGTTCAACCCTTAGTTCACCATTCTAGCACCACATACCCACATAGCTAAGAAGAAGTAGAGCTAGCTTGGCTTCTTCCTCCTCTAGTCAAACAACTCAAGGAGCATCCTTGTAGCCTCGCTATTTGATCATAGTGATGCGGAGACCCCGCAGAGCAGGATTAGGGGTGTTATCTCCATGGAGAGCCTCGAACCTGGGTAAGACCCGGCGTCGTTTGAGGTCTTGCCTTCTCCCGCTTCTAGAGCCCGACAACGCACTCCTGTCCCCACACTCGAGAAAATACCATGACATTTGGCGCCTACCATGGGGCTAAGCGCACCGTTGGCCGGAGACATGTTCTGGACGGGAACCCGTTTCCTTCCCCGTGAGCGTAGCCAGCCTGGCTCGCCGGATGGCGCTTGCGCCGATCCATTACGCGGCGTGGAAGCCGCCTGCGCCGCGAGCTCCCTCGCCGATCTTCTTCGCGGAGTCCACCTCACCGACGAGACCGTCCTCGACGCGGGTTGGGCCAGCTCCGAGAGCTGCCTCGTCGACCTTTCAGGCAAGCTCCACATCACCAACGAGCTCGCCTCCGACCCGGAGTCCATTGGCTCCACCGATCCGCCCGTCGAGATGATCATCGACTCCGATGCGGCAGATGCTGATGCCTACCCCGACCACGTAGAGATCATCGACGACCCGCTCCCTCACACGGATAGCATCACCAGCGCCAACACTGTCACAGAGGTGCTGGTCATTAGTCAGGGCGGAACCTCTGTCGGAGCATACCGGGATCCGATCCGGGCAGCCCTATGAGCCCTCGCCACTCCGGTCCTGTCAGCCTCCAAGAAGAACTACCCCCATTACCAGAAGATGTGATATGGCGTGTACTTCGCCGCCAAGAAGCTGAAGCAATACTTCCAAGAGCACTCCATCACGGTTGTCTGCACCGCTCCCCTCGCCGAGATCATGGGCAACAACGATTCCTCGGGCCGGGTGGCCAAGTGGGCCATTGAGCTGGCTCCCCACACCATCTTCTACCAGCCCCGCACTACCATCAATTCCCAAGCACTGTCCGACTTCCTCGTCGACTGGGCCGAGTCCCAGTACTTGCCGCCAGCGTTGGACTCTACGCATTGGTGGATGCACTTTGATGGCCGAAAGATGCGCACCGGCTTGGGAGCCGGCATCGTCCTCTCCTCTCCCAATGGCGACAAGCTGAAGTACGCACTACAGATCCACTTCGTCACCTCCAACAATGTAGCCGAGTACGAGGCGCTCATCTTCGGGCTCCGACTGGCCAAAGAAATCAGCATTCGTCGCATCCTCTACTACGGCGACTCGGACTTGGTGGTCCACCAGTCGTCCGGCGACTAGGACGCCAAGGATGCCAACATGGCAAGCTACCGCTTCCTCGTCCAACAGATGAGCAGGCATTTAGATGGATGCGAGTTCATCCACATGCCACGAGCCGAGAACGATGAAGCGGACGCCCTCGCCCGCATTGGCTCCACCCGACAAGTCGTACCAGCCGGCGTCTCCCTCGAGTGCCTCCGCAAGCCGTCTATCAATCCCTCACCAGAGTCCGACTCCATCTTCGTGCCGACTGCCCCTGGAGCAGTTGGATCCGGCTTGGGGACTTCAGCAGTCGGCACGGGCAGTTCAGCAGTCGGATTGGGGACTTCACTGTTGGAAATATGCCCTAGAGGCAATAATAAAAGGATTATTATTATGTTTCCTTGTTCATGATAATTGTCTTTTATTCATGCTATAATTGTATTATCCGGAAATCATAATACACGTGTGAATACATAGACCACAACATGTCCCTAGTGAGCCTCTAGTTGACTAGCTCATTGATCAACAGATAGTCATGGTTTCCTGACTATGGACATTGGATGTCAATGATAACGGGATCACATCATTAGGAGAATGATGTGATGGACAAGACCCAATCGTAAGCATAGCACAAGATCGTGTAGTTCGTTTGCTAGAGCTTTTCCAATGTCAAGTATCTTTTCCTTAGACCATGAGATCGTGTAACTCCCGGATACCGTAGGGGTGCTTTGGGTTTACCAAACGTCACAACGTAACTGGGTGACTATAAAGGTATGCTACGGGTATCTCCGAAAGTGTCTATTGGGTTGACATGGATCGAGACTGGGATTTGTCACTCCGTATGACGGAGAGGTATCTCTGGGCCCACTCGGTAATGCATCATCATAGTGAGCTCAAAGTGACCAAGTGTCTAGTCACGGGATCATGCATTATGGTATGAGTAAAGTGATTTACCGGTAACGAGATTGAACAAGGTATTGGGATACCGACGATCGAATCTCGGGCAAGTAACGTACCGATTGACAAAGGGAATTGTATACGGGGTTGCTTGAATCCTCGACATCGTGGTTCATCCGATGAGATCATCGAGGAGCATGTGGGAGCCAACATGGGTATCCAGATCCCGTTGTTGGTTATTGACCGGAGAGCCGTCTCAGTCATGTCTACATGTCTCCCGAACCCGTAGGGTCTACACACTTAAGGTTCGGTGACGCTAGGGTTATAGAGATATGAGTATGCAGCAAACCGAAAGTTGTTCGAAGTCCCGGATGAGATCCTGGACGTCACGAGGAGTTCCGGAATGGTCCGGAGGTAAAGAATTATATATGGGAAGTCAAGTTTCGGCCATCAGGAAAGTTTCAGGGTTCACCGGTATTGTATCGGGACCACCGGAAGGGTCCCGGGGGTCCACCGGGTGGGGCCACCTACCCCGGATGGCCCCATGGGCTGAAGTGGGAGGGGAACCAGCCCCTGGTAGGCTGGTGCACCCCCCTGGGCCCCCCTCTGCGCCTAGGGTTGGGAACCCTAGGGGAGGGGGCGCCTCCACTTGCCTTGGGGG
>NC_041385.1:493612601-493615476 GCF_002162155.2 Triticum dicoccoides
GGAGATCCCATCTCCTAGGGACGGCGCCCCCCTGGGGTCCCTATATAAATAGGGGGTGGGAGGGCAGCCGCACCCCTGACACCTGGCGCCTCCCTTCCCCCCTTGCTACACCTCTCCCTCCTGCAGACGCTTGGCGAAGCCCTGCCGGATCCCGGCTGCATCCACCACCACGCCGTCGTGCTGCTGGATCTTCATCAACCTCTCCTTCCCCCTTGCTGGATCAAGAAGGAGGAGATGTCACGCTGACCATACGTGTGTTGAACGCGGAGGTGCCGTCCGTTCGGCGCTAGGATCTCCGGTGATTTGGATCACGACGACACTACTAGGAAAAGGGCTATAGATGGAAATGACACTAATGGCGCACCAGACTTGTGGTGCGCCATTAGTATATACTAATGGCGCACCACCTTCTGATGCGCCATTAGTGTTGAAACTACTAATGGCGCACCCTGCCCACGGTGCGCCATTAGTACCAATTTTTTTTTTGAACTAGTGCGCCTGTCCAAACATACTAATGGCGCATCCACTGGTGGTGCGCCATTAATAGTTGTAACTAGTAATGGCGCACCAGCCAGAAGGTGCGCCACTAATGTTATTTTTTTATTATTGTTTTTATTCCTTTTTTGCAGAAGTACTAATGGCGCACCACCAAGGGGTGCGCCATTAGTAACCTGGATTACTAATGGCGCATTTGTTGCTGGTGCGCCATTAGTAAGTGGGCAGCAACAAGATATTTTGGACAGCCTCTCCTCCCACACTCACTTTCTCCCCACTTCATTCTCTCCACCGCCTCCTCCTTGTCTCGGGTGCCTCCTCTTTTTCACCTCATTTCCACCATAGATTCATTCAAATTAAGTGGTTAAGTTACCTTATTTTGCTAGGTAAGTAAGGGGGGAAGCTATATTTATGTTGTTCTCCCTACAACAATGTGCACATGCACTTTTTATGGCCTAGCTAGATCTATGATGATGATGATGATGATGAGGCGAAGCAGGACACAGAAAGTCGTCGCAAAGGCAAAAAGGCCAAGAAGACCGGAAATGACTACCCTCCCGCGTGCTTCACTCTAAGTCAGGAGGAGATCGAGCAGTTTTTCACCTGCCTCCTAGGAGTAAAACTTCCTTACGGTTACGCGGGGAAGATAAGCAGATACCTAGACCCAGCGAAGCAGAAGTTCAGCGGGATGAAGTCTCACGACTGTCACGTGCTGATGACGCAAATACTTCCAGTTGCAATCCGTGGGATCATGGACGCGCACGTCCGTGAAACACTATTTGGCCTATGCAACTTCTTCGACGTCATCTCTCGGAAGTCGATTGGCGTGAGGCAACTCAGAAGGCTACAGGAAGAGATCATGGTGATACTATGCGAGCTTGAGATGTACTTCCCGCCCGCATTCTTCGACATTATGGTGCATCTGCTGGTCCATATAGTGGAGGATATCATCCAACTCGGGCCGACATTCCTGCACAGCATGATGCCGTTCGAAAGGATGAATGGTGTCATCAAAGGATACGTTCGCAACATGTCACGTCCAGAAGGAAGCATAGCCAGGGGCTTTCTGACCGAAGAGTGCATCTCGTACTGCACGAATTATCTAGGCATCGAGAACCCCGTTGGTCTGCTCGTCAACAGGCACCTCGGCAGGCTCGCTGGATGGGGTCACCGTGAGGGTCGCCGCGAAATGCATGTCGACTTCGAGGGTCGACTCGCCGACTTTGAAAGAGCAAACCTAGTCGCGCTACAACACATAGACGTGGTCGATCCTTGGGTGGTAGAGCACAAAACCTTTATTAAGAAGACGTACAATGACCGAGGCCAACAGAGGACGGACGGAGATATACTCAAAGAGCACAACTCATGTTTCACGCGTTGGTTCAAGCAGAAGCTTCTGTCGTACCCTTTACATGAGGATTCTTCTGCGGAAGAACAACTCATATTTGCCTTGTCACAGGGCGCCGAGCACAACCTGATGACCTATGAGGCGTACGATATCAACGGCTACACATTCTACACCGAGGCCAAGGACATGAAGAGCGATGGTTATCAGAACTCCGGGGTAACGATGGAATCCTACACCGGTAACGACAAGGACAGATACTATGGAAGGATCGAGGAGATCTGGGAGCTGAGCTACGCTGGAGAGAAGGTCCCGATGTTCCGTGTCAGATGGGCCAAGAACGTCATAAAAGAAGACCGGTATTTCACCACCATGGTTATACCCGAAGCCAAATCCAAGACCGCGGGCGCAAACGTCACCGCGAAAAATGAGCCATGGGTACTGGCTTCCCAAGTGGACCAATGCTTCTTCATTACCGACCCGCCAAAGCCCAGTCGTGTTGTCGTGAGGAGAGGCAAAAGGAAGATCATCGGAATGGATGGAGTAGCCAATGAGCAAGACTTCGACAAGTACGGCGACCCGAGGATCGAACATGACGACGATGATGAAGTAGCAGCATACACCACAAGAAGAAGCAGGACCACCCTACCTAAAGGACGTCCGTTCCACAGAAGAACTCCATTTGCGAAAAAGAAGGGCAAGAAAATTGTGAACAGATAGCTAGCTAAGATCGATTGTATTTAAATCGTAGCCTTGATTTCTCGATTGTATTTCATGGGTACTTTTTGAACTATCATGAATATTTTTAAATTTCATGGACACTCGATCTCGATCCCCCTCCAGATCCGGTCCCCCTCGCCGCCGAGCACCCCCCTAGTCCACCGGCCGCCGCCGCCGACCCCCCGCACCCTCGATTCCCCTACTCAACCGCCGCCGCCGACCCCCCGCACCCCGCGCACCGTCTTATAAAAAAATAAGTATCAAACAGCTTTTTAAATGCTACTGTCTTATAAAAAAAATATTACTGTTATTATT
>NC_041385.1:493615732-493616352 GCF_002162155.2 Triticum dicoccoides
CGACCCCCCGCACCCTCGATTCCCCTACTCAACCGCCGTCGCCGACCCCCCGCACCCCGCGCACCGTCTTATAAAAAAAATAAGTATCAAACAGCTTTTTAAATGCTACTGTCTTATAAAAAAATATTACTGTTATTATTTAAACAAGTTTGAACATATTTAAACACAAATAAGTATCAAACATCTTTTTAAATGCTAAAAAAAAATTTGTGGAGCCTGGGAGTCGAACCCAGGACCTCCTGGTGTGAGAACTAGCTGCTGACCAGTCGAGCTAGTAGAGGGGACTTGATGTGCATCAGTTCTGGTGGTACATAACCTGTTGGCTCGAGTTGAAATAAAAAAAATACTAATGGCGCACCACGGTGAGGTGCGCCATTAGTATGAATATGCTAATGGGGCACCACGGTGTGTTGCGCCATTAGTATTGTGCCCGATCCCCCCTTCCCTCTCCCCCTTCGTCCGATCCCCCCTTCCCTCTCCCCCTCGCCAGTTCCCTCTCCCTCTCGATCCACCGCCGCCGCCGCCGCTGCCCTGACCCACTGCTCGCCCTCGCCCTCGCCCTCTCCCTCCCTCGCCCTCTCCTCGCCTTCCCTCTCCCTCGCCCTCTCCCTCGCCCTAGA